>NC_091952.1:110540912-110868571 GCF_031021105.1 Erythrolamprus reginae | reverse complement strand
AAGCGGCCCCAGCAACAGCGCGGGGGGGCGGGCGGCACGTTCGCGCGCGGGGAAACCCCAGGGCCGCTTCTCAGCTGGGAAGCGGCCCCAGCAACAGCGCATGCGCAGATGGTGTTTTTACTTCCGCACCGCTACTTCGCGACAAATCGATCATCACGAGGGGTCCTGGAACGGAACCCTCGCGATGATCGAGGGATCACTGTATACACATAGTAAAATACATGATGAAGGTTATAGAGTAGATACTAATAGTAAAATATATCTAAGAAATAATAGAAAAGAATATATAGGAATAGAATATATAGGAATAGAATATATAGAATATATAGAATATAGGAGTAGAGCCGGGGTGGCGCAGCAGGTAGAGTGCTGTACTGCAGGCCACTGAAGCTGACTATAGATCTGAAGGTCAGCAGTTCAAATCTCATCACCGGCTCAAGGTTGACTCAGCCTTCCATCCTTCCGAGGTGGGTAAAATGAGGACCCGGATTGTGGGGGCAATAGCCTAGCTCTGTTAAAAAGTGCTATTGCTAACATGTTGTAAACCGCCCTGAGTCTAAGGAGAAGGGCGGCATAAAAGTTGAATAAATAAATAAATAAATAAATAAATAAATAAATATATATTTGTTTTCGTAAATTTTCACGGGTATATGTATGTAGATTGTTCTGAGTTCGGGTTTTGCCCTGTGTAATATTTTGCATGTCTATGCGACGTTTCGGTGAAATCACATTCACCATCATCAGGCTGAAGTTCCAAGTCTCGTGCTGTTGTAAAATGGAATGTTTGCAACTGTCATTTCTTCATAGTATATAGTGTGGGGGTGGAGATTTGGTTTGAATGTAGCAAATAGATTGGGTGATTATGTTTTAGTGATCTGATTGGTTGGTGTAATCATAATTATTAGAAGGATTGACATGGTGATTTTTATGAAGTGTTTTTTGTTTAAGGCTGGTTTCCAAATTTCAAAATTCCAAATTCATAATTATTAGGAGGATTGACATGGTGATTTTTATGAAGTGTTTTTTTGTTTAAGGCTGGTTTCCAAATTTCTGGTAGGCGGGAGGTGTCATCTCTTTTATTTATACAAAGGGGGCTCCTCTCAATTTCTATGGCTTCTAGAGCAATTCTTCTATATAAATTCTCTGTTTTGTGAAGTAATTTAGTTTTTTCAAAGTCAATTTCGTGCCCTGTTTTTTTAATGTGCTGGACAAGGGAGGAAGTCTTTTCTTCTTTTTTAACTGCATTCACATGTTCTGCAATGCGTTGGCTCACTCTTCGGTTGGTTTGTCCAATGTATGTGGCTGCACATGTTTTGCAAGGGATTTCATAGATTCCTTGGTATTCCAATTGGATTTTATCTTTGGGGCTTCTTAGGATATTAGATATTTTTTGGTTAGTGCAAAATGAAGTTTTGATGTTATGTTTGTGCAGAATTTTACTAATTTTGTCTACCAGAAATTTGGAAACCAGCCTTAAACAAAAAAACACTTCATAAAAATCACCATGTCAATCCTCCTAATAATTATGAATTTGGAATTTGGAAATTTGGAAACCAGCCTTAAACAAAAAACACTTCATAAAAATCACCATGTCAATCCTTCTAATAATTATGATTACACCAACCAATCAGATCACTAAAACATAATCACCCAATCTATTTGCTACATTCAAACCAAATCTCCACCCCCACACTATATACTATGAAGAAATGACAGTTGCAAACATTCCATTTTACAACAGCACGAGACTTGGAACTTCAGCCTGATGATGGTGAATGTGATTTCACCGAAACGTCGCATAGACATGCAAAATATTACACAGGGCAAAACCCGAACTCAGAACAATCTACATATACACACACACACACACACACACACACACACACACATATATATATACATATATATATATATATATATATATATATATATATATATATATACAGTGGTACCTCAAGATACGAACCCCTCGTCTTACGAACAACTCATGATACGAACCCGGGGTTCAGAAAAAAATTGCCTCTTCTTACGAACTTTTTTCGAGTTACGAACGGTTCAGGAGGCTGAAGTGAAGTCTGCCCAGAGACCGATGACACTGCAGATGGGAGAATTTCCATTGGCCCATGGAAATTCTCCCATCTGCAGCGTCATCGGTCTCCGGGCAGATTCTCCCTCGACTTGAATTCACTTCAGAACCCGGAAATTCGGCAAAAGTTCGGGGTTCAGGAGGTTGCTGGGAAGCCCCCCAGCCCGGTGGTCACCTTTTAAAACAGCCGGGCGGCTTCCCAGGAGCCTCCAAACGCCGAACTTTTGCCAAACTTCCGGGTTCTGAAGTGAATTCAAGTCGAGGGAGAATCTGCCCGGAGACCGATGACGCTGCAGATGGGAGAATTTCCATTGGCCTTCCTGGATGTTGCCAATTTTTTTGCGGTTTTTTTTTTTGGTTGCACGAATTAATTGACTTTACATTGTTTCCTATGGGAAACAATGTTTCGTCTTACGAACCTTTCGTGTTACGAACCTCCTCCTTGCACCAATTAAGTTCGTATCTTGAGGTATTACTGTATATACATATACACACATACATACTTACATACATAGATAGATAGATAGATAGAATAGATAGAATTTTTTATTGGCCAAGTGTGATTGGACACACAAGGAATTTGTCTTGGTGCATATGCTCTCAACGTACATAAAATAAAATATACATTTGTCAAGAATCATGTGGTACAACACTTAATGATTGTCATAGGGGTCAAATAAGCAATGAAAAAGCAATATTAATAAAAATCTTAGGATATACGTAACAAGTTACAGTCATAAAGTCAACATGGGAGGAAATGGGTGATAGGAATGATGAGAAAAACTAGTAGAATAGAAGTGCAGATTTAGTAGAAAGTCTGACAGTGTTGAGGGAATTATTTGTTTAGTAGAGTGATGGCGTTTGGGAAAAAACTGTTCTTGTGTCTAGTTGTCTTGGTGTGCAGTGCTCTGTAGCGACGTTTTGAGGGTAGGAGTTGAAACAATTTGTGTCCAGGATGTGAGGGGTCAGTAAATATTTTACCCGCCCTCTTTTTGACTCGTGCAGTATACATACATACATACATACACATACATATACATATATATATAGGAATAGAATATATCAATGAAAGAATAGAAGAAGAGATATAGGAGATATAGGAGAGTAATAGGACAGGGGACGGAAGGCACTCTAGTGCACTTGCACTCGCCCCTTACTGATCTCTTAGGAATCTGGATAGGTTAACCGTAGATAATCTAAGGGTAAAGTGTTGGGGGTTTGGGGATGACACTATGGAGTCCGGTAATGAGTTCCATGCTTCGACAACTCGGTTACTGAAGTCATATTTTTTACAGTCAAGTTTGGAGCGGTTAATATTAAGTTTAAATCTGTGGTGTGCTCTTGTGTTGTTGTGGTTGAAGCTGAAGTAGTCGCCGACTGGCAGGACGTTGCAGCATATGATCTTGTGGGCAATACTTAGATCTTGTTTAAGGCGTCTTAGTTCTAAACTTTCTAGGCCAGGATTGAAAGTCTAGTCTCATAGGGTATTCTATTTCGAGTGGAGGAGTGAAGGGCTCTTCTGGTGAAGTATCTTTGAACATTTTCAAGGGTGTTAATGTCTGAGATGCGATATGGGTTCCAAACAGATGAGCTGTATTCGAGGATGGGTCTGGCAAAAGTTTTGTAAGCTCTAGTAAGTAGTGTGAGATTGCCAGAGCAGAAGCTACGTAGGATTATGTTTACAACTCTTGAAGCCTTCTTGGCTATATTGTTGCAGTGTGCTTTGGCACTTAAATCTTTTGTTATTAGTATACCAAGATCTTTAACCAAGTGGGGATTATCTGTGATAATTTGATTATTAAGTTCGTATTTGGAGTTTAGATTCTTCTTCCCAATGTGTAGGACAGAGCATTTGGTAGTTGAGATTTGGAGTTGCCATGTGTTAGACCACTCAGAAACAGCATCAAGGTCTTTTTGGAGAGTAGTTGTGTTATCAGTGGTGTTGAAGAGTTTTACATCATCGGCGAAGAGGACACTGTTGCTTGTGATGTAATCGAAAAGGTCATTGATGTAGAGAATGAAGAGCGTTGGTCCCAGTACACTACCTTGGGGAACACCGCTTTTAACTGGGACAGGGGTGGATATGATGCTTCCTATTTTGACCACTTGTTGTCTGTTTGACAGGAATGCTGTAATCCATCTGTGGAGGGATCCTGAGATGCCATAGGATTTGAGTTTTAGGAGTAGTTTGTCATGGACCACTGAATCAAAGGCTTTGCAGAAGTCAATATAAATTGCATCTGTAGATTTCCCTTGATCTAGATGAGTTGTCCATATATTTTTGCAGTGGAGGAGCTGCAGGTTGCAGGATAGTTTTTTTCTGAAACCAAATTGTTTGTTAGAGAGCAAATTGTTAGTTTCTAAATGGAGAGTAATTGATTTGTTTATAATTGATTCCATAACTTTGCATGGGACGCAGCATAGTGAAATTGGTGTGTAGTTATCTACAAGAGAGGGGTCTCCTTTTTTGAAGATGGGGATGACCATTGCTTTCGACTATAGCTTAGGAAGTGTGCTGGTTCTGAAGGATTTTTCAAAAATTATGCTTAGTGGTTCAACTATGGCAGAAGAGAGCTTTTTTAGGAAGTATGCACATAGACCATCTGGTCCGACTGATAGAGAAGGTTTAAGGTCTCCCATGTGATGTAGACCGTCTTCACACGATGATGCTACAATTATTCTTTACTCTTATTCCCCATTAATCTGGCCATTCATTTACTAAGGAACAAAACAACCATCTCAACAGACCTGTGATTTCTGACCCTGACATTTAAATAGTATTAAATGGCTATTATGGTATATAGGGCCATGTAAAAAAAAAAAATCCTTATCCACATAACAAATACAAGCAGGCTTCCACAGCCCCATAACTGGAGACCAAAAACGATGAAGGGTGTTTGAATCTTCATAGGAATGTTGTTTATAAAGCAGGAATCTTGAGACAGAAAGCACACTTCCTAAACCCTATCTGTAAGCCCTGCGTGGAAACCAAAACTGATGGGACACAGAACTTATCCACCTTGCTTGATAGAATAAAATAACATTCTTGTGATCAATGTTCCCTCTAATTTTTTTTCGGTGTGGGCGGAAAAGAATAGTGTCTGAACGGCAGTCCCCTTGGGACTGGGCTGCATAGAAATAAACAAACAAACAAAAAAAAACAAGAAATAAATAAGAAAAAAATCCCTTCTTTTTTATTAAAAGAAATTAATAATTTAAAAAAACCAAAATCCATTACTATTAAAACTAAAACAACCAGCAAAACCAAAAACATAACTATTAATAAAAACAGGTGAGGGCTGGGGGTTTTTTTCTCTGTTATTATTTAAGTGCTTTTACCATATGCTTTAAATCAAGAGTCACTTCTCTCTCTGTTTCTCTCTCTTTCCTGTCATTCTAAGCCTCAAATATTTTCTCATTTCTCTTTTTCTCCACTTTTTTCTATCATTTCTCTTTCTCTCTTCCTTCCACTCTTCTCTCTCTCTTGCTTTCTCTGTCTGTCTCTCTCTTGCTTGCTTTCTTCCTCTCTCTAACTCTCTTCCTTCCTCTCTCATCTCTCTCTCTCTCTCTTTCTTTCTCTCCCCCTCATGCTCTCTCTTTTTCTCACTTTCTCTCTCTTGTTTTCTTTCTCTCTCTCTCTTGCTTTCTCTCTCTCTCACTCTTTCTCTCTTTTTTATTTCTCTCACTCTTTCTCTCTCTTGTTCTCTCTCTTGCTATCTCTTTCTCTCCCCCCTTTTTCTCTCTCTCTCTTTCTCACTTTCTCTTTATCTTGCTCTGTCGCTCTCACACTCTCTCGTTCTCTCTCCATTCTTCTCACAGCAGAGACCGGCAAAGGTGATTTTCAATGTTGGGCGTGTGGGCGGGCGTACGCACTCCCCATCCCCCTGCCAGTCCGCCCGGAACATTCAAAGTAAGAAAAACCTTCGCCGGCGCACCCGACATTGAAAATCACCTTCGCCGGTCTCTGCAGTGAGAATGCCCACCCCGCCTCTCCTGCAGCCCCCTCGCTCCATTCATCCATCCATCCTCCTTCCTCTCCATTTGCCTTCTCTCTTTCTCTTTTTCCTCCCCTCTTGAAAATGGGACTCTCTGTCCTCCTTCCTCTCCATTTGCCTTTCTTTCTCTCTTTGGAAAACGGGACTCAACCCTGACTTTCTCGTCGTTTCTTCAATATTTCAATTAGTTTTAATTTTAAACAAGTTTTACAATTTGAATAAAAAAAACCTAAGGGGGCTAACTTCACCCTGCTCTTGATATTTTACAGGAAAATTAGTTCAGAGAAACAAGAGGAGATTGAAAAAATTATCAAACAAAATGAAAGTCTCAGCTCAAAAATTAAAAAATATGCCATCGAGAAATTAGAGCTCCTCCACGAAAATAATGAATTGAAAGAAGAACTGTATAGGTGAGAAATGTTTATTTTTAATTTATTTATTTTATTAATTGGATTTATATGCCGCTCCTCTCCAAGGACTCAGGGTGGCTTACAACATATAAAAACAAATACAATACAAATACAATAGAAAATCCAATTAAATTAAAACTATAGAGACAATCTAAACCCCCCAATTATGTTAAAAATCAGTCATACCCATTCAAACAACAGCCATACAAACATTTGGTCGGCCAGGGGGACTGAGATCTAACTGCCCCAAGATTGGTGGCATAAATGAAGTGGGGGGGGGCAGAGCGAATCTCCAGGGGGAGCTGATTCAGAAGCCCCCACAGAAAAGGCTCTTCACCTACGCACCACGAAACGACATTGTCTAGTTGATGGGACCTGGAGATGGCCAACTCTGTGGGACCTCACCGATTGCTGGGATTGATGTGGCAGAAGGTGGTCCCACAAGTACCGCCAAGTACCAATGCCATGTATGGCTTTTTAGGTCATTACCAACACTTTGAATTGTGTCCAGAAACCAATCAGCAACCAATGCAATCCACGTAGTGTTGGAGAAAGAGGGGCATGTCTAGGAATGCCCATGACCATTTGCACAGCCGCATTTTGCACAATTTTAATTTTCCAAACACTCTTCAAAGGAAGCCCCATGTAGAGAGCATTGCAGTAGTTGAATCTCAAGGTGATAAAGGCATGAGTGACTGTGAGTAGAGACTCCTGGTCCAAATAAGGCCGCAACTGGTGCACCAGGCAAACGTGCCCCTTGCCACAGCTGAAAGATGATGGTTTCTTCCCCCCCAGAGCAATGGACCAGCAGATGAAAGTATCCTCTGAAAGCCCTCTGGGTCCATCAGGCACCTGGGAAGGAATCACCTAATCAGTTCCATCTCCCTGCAGAGGAGGATTGAAGCCTTGAAATCAAGCCGTAGCAGAAAATGATCTGACCATGACAAAGGCAACATATTTAAGACCCTTAATTTCAGATCATAGCTCAACTGCTCTGTGGGGAATACCATGTCAGGAGCATGCCCCCCTCATGAGTTGCACCCTAAATTACTTCAGTCAGGTCCATGGTTGCCATGGTGGCCATAAACTCCTGCACCAATCCAGAGGATTCCCTGAGCAACAGGTTAATGTCTACCAAGACAATAAGCTTGGGTAACTCCACTGCCAGCCCAGCTATCTCCTCGAGTAGCACAGGCAGGGCTGTTGACATGCAGCTGGGAGGCAGGTACATGAGCAACAAGCCCACCTGAACCCCTAAGTCCAACTTCACAAAGAGGGCCTCACAACCCGTAATCTCAGAAGCAGCGAGCCTGCGTAGGCTGAAGGTCTTTTTCGCTATAATAGCCACTCATCCCCCCACCTTCCCTGGGGTCATGGCTGGTGCCACACCTGCAACCCAGCTGGGCACATTTCAGAGAGAGGGACTCCTCCTTCTAGGCCCAGCCAGATCTCAGTCACACATGTCAGGTCAGCCTCCTCATCTAGGAGTAAATCCTGGATGAGGGGAGCTTTATTTACAACCGACCTGGCATTGAGTATCAACTGCCTGAGCCTAGGGTCTGAGATTCGCTTGTCGCCAGTACCCCAGGCTAAGCTCATGGGGCCGGAACAAGGGATCTCTTTCAAGCAGCGAGCTCTTGTTCCCCGAGAGCAGCCTACCCCATGTCTCCCATCATATCTGCCTCTACCCAGCATAACCGGGATATTCCGGCCCTGTGCCACCCTAGATATGGGCTCCTCCACTCCTCCCGCCTCTACATTGCAAGAGGGCTAATATCTCTCTGGTCCTTATATTTTACAGGAAAACGTCAGTAATTGAAAAATTAACAAGAGAAAAAGAAGAAATGAAAATGAAAATGGAGAAAATCACGTTCCAAAACATTGACTTAATGGATAAAAATGAGCAGCTCTACCGAGACTATTATGAATTGAAATGGAGGTGAGAAATTTTTAGATAGCCACCATAAACTTCCTGGTCCAGAATTTTGTATTAGGTTCTCCTTAACTTAGAAAATTCAGAAAAATCTCACATTCTCCTTATTTTAGAAAAAAAAAAGAATTATAGCTCATTATAATTTTACATCTATAAATCTAGTAGATAGCCTCATTCAACTCCCACTGCCCAACTATAGATATATACTTTAGGAATGAGAATTTCCTGACATCAAAGCAGTTCCCATTATTTGTAACTAAGAATACTTTGTTGTTGGTCCAGTTCATAGCTTTTCGCACGCACATTCCAAGACACTAGTTCCCGCGTTCCCACAATCAGGAATTCCTTTGACCTGCTTGAGCTCTTTTCCCCATGCAGGTAGGTAGGAAAATTTCAATTGTGGGATGAAATCCTGTCAGCTTTTAAATGGATCCTACCGATCTTTTTAGAAAAACCTTCCAGATGAAATGTTGTTTTGAGGGATGGGATCACATGCAGTTGTCCTTCTTCCTACATAAGGTAACTGGCATCCTGCCAAACACATTCCTTGCTATAGTTAAAGTTAATTTGACTTTCCTTTGAAAAAAAGGGGAAATTTTTCCAGATTTATCCTGATCTGAAAATGCCCAGCATAATCGCCAGCACATTTTTGGGGCCCCGCCCATCTGCTCTGTGCACAGGATTAATTGCCATTGTTTTGGGTAGGACTAACTTTTCCTCCAGGGTCTCTGGTGGAGAAGGGATGTCCCAACTTGTGTGAGATCTAGCCCCACCTGGCTGGCTCTTTAAGACCAAGAAAGCGGCCCTCTTGCAGGTCTAAATTGGGGTCCCCAATGAGATGAATTCTGTTTTAGCTCAGGGGTTGGAGAGAATCCGCCCAAAGGAACAAGGCAGAAATGGACCTTTTGGGGGCCTTTTGGTAAGAATCTGCCTTCAAACTACTGAGTGCCACAAGATCCATCCAGGATGTGCCTTTGACTAGATTGACACAGCCACCTCACCTTCCAGCTGATAGGCCATCAGAAGTCGGGGCAGAGCTGAACTGAAACTTGGTATCTCTGAATCCCACTCACTTTCACGAGGGATCCCTCAACCTCTCACTCCTGGTTTCCACCAGGGAGCTCCTAGCAGCATTGCCAGCAGTGTCTTTCCTACAGAGAAATCATCCAGGCCACTGATTGTCCATGGGGAAGACCGGGGCACTCCAACACTTGCTTGGCATGCTGGGAAGATATCTTAAAGACAAGATTCCATCCTGAGCACCCAATTTTTCCCAAAATCACTGGATCAAGTGGAAAAGAAGCCTTAAAGGAGGGCTCTTTAAACTTAGCAACTTTAAGACTTGTGGACTTCAACTCCCAGATTCAGCTATGCTATGTCAGATATGCTGGCTGGAGAGTTCTGGGAGTTGAAGTCCACAAGTCTTAAAGCTGCCAAGTTTGAAGACCCCTGCCTTAAAGGAAAGAAATTACTGCACTTACAGGAGATTGTGGCTAGGAGGGGAGAAGACTCCCACCCTAGCAAACCTCACCTGGACTGCGGCCCCTTTCTAAAGATCCCGACTCATTCCGAGTGTCCTGTCCCCGCCCCCCACTGTAGCCTGCTAACAGGAGGAATCTCTTTCCTTGGGATGCTGCACAGCAGCCACCACCTAGTGGTCCCTGCCTGCTACTGCAGCCTATCCTGCAAATCGGAGGGGAGATTAAAGGAAACGTTACCGCCCACGCTCCCCAGGAATTACCATGGGAAACGTTCTCTTGCGCATGTTCCGTTAGTCCTCTGATGCTACCGAGAAGGTTGGCTTCTTCTGGGCGTTCTGCGCATGATACAAGAAGACTTCCCGTTGGCTGGAGCGTGGGCGTGTCTCTGTGAGGAATATGCAATGCAAATTGGCCCAGAGCTCAATCACTGATGGGAAGCATGGCAGGATGACTTGACCCCTTCCTCTCCCTGCTTTGAACTCCTCGGATGTGTGGAGCGCCCCCTGGATGTTGCGCACAGGAATTGTCATGACTTTCAGCCGGTCCTGGGGTAGAGCGGAATCAAACAGTCTTTCTGGATTTCCTCTTTGTTAATTGGGTGGGGTGTGTGTGGAGAGTCTGCTGCTGTGTTAGTCCCCACTGAGGTGCGAAAATATGCCCCTCCCCTTGAGGAAGGAGCAGTGAATTTTCCCTTGCTGGCACAGCTGGTAGACTGGTCCTGGGGTGTGTGTGGGCATTGGTGTGGGTTTTATTAGGGATGTCTGGATTCTGTAGTGTAGTACAGGCTAGAGCGGATTGCTACTACCGGCTATTACCGGTGGGGTGTGCACGCAGCTTGGCTTATCTCATTCTGCATGTGCATCCCCAGCATGATTTGGCTTCCGCGCATGGGCAGGAAGCAAAAAATGTGCTGAAATCTTGCAAGGGAACACGTGTATGTGTGTTTTTGGTGATTTTTAGATGCAAAAAATCACCAAAATCTTGCACGCATGTGCCTCTCCTCACAAGGTTTTGCTTGTCTGCACGAAGCAAAAAAAATGCAGAGTGGTTGCCTGCAGGTTGCACAATTTGGCAGCTGCTATTGATGCGCAGTGGCAACCCATCCCTGAGTACAGGATCTCCAACCTTGGCAACTTTTAAGACTTGTGGACTTCAACTCCTAGAACTCCGCAGTCAATTTCAACTCTGGGAGTTGAAGTCCGCAAGTCTTAAAGTTGCCAAGGTTGGAAACCTCTGGTCTAGTATAGCTGTTGGAGGTTAGGCTAACTCTAATGTTCCCCTCCCCTTCTCTGTCTCTGTCTGTCTCTTTCTTTCTCACTGTCTCTCTCTCTCACACACACAAAATGACAAATTGTACAGTAGAATTTTAATAACTAATAAATCTAAATGGCGTGCATAGTTATGTCCTTCTTCCACATCTGCAGGAATCCCAAAGTTTTTCTTCCTAGCTAGTACTTCAGTGGGAAGGAGACAGGCAGTGAGGGGTTACCAAAATTTTTACTACCACACTGTGGTCGTGGCTTATGCATTTTGTTTCAACATCTTTCAGTGCAAATTGGGTGTTCTGGGGTGGAGTTCCATTTTCGCTACCCCACTGCCTCCCACCCCCCATCCGGGCAGTAACCCACCCCTGATTATCTACTACATAAAGTGTATGTACACACATGCAGACACAGCTCTTCTAAAATTATACACATTCAACCTAATTTATTGCGACAGGCCCCTTCATTTCATTAGCAAGCTTCAACCATGCCTGAGACTCAGATAACTTATAAAGTTAACTATGACTGCTGCATAACCTGGGAGTCTGACAAACCAACAGAATACATTTCTTGCACAGGAACAGGAAGCTTAAGGGCAAGGCCCAAGAGAGGGTATAAATACCTCAATCTCTCTCCTCCATATGTTGCCCAGGACCTCAAACCCACGTGGTCCTGTTCACCAATAAACCATCTTTCCAATCAGCCTCCATGTTTCCAGTGTCTTTCTCCCCACTTGGAACTGAACCATCTGGATACAGTATTTTGCAGGGGGAAAAACACGCTGGGACATGCACACCGCATGCAAGAGAACCAAAGCTGCATGTGCAGCACTCCGGTAGCTTTGATAATCGCAATCTGGCCCTGATTATGTCCACATGCCCATCACATCACACACTGACTTCATGTTGGGGAAGTAGGGCAGGCCATGGCTATCTGCTTATTCGAATGTAACCACATTTTGTGGGTGGGGACACGAGGTTGACATTTGAAAAACAGGCTGGTTGCAAAATATCCATTTCTGACACAGAATTCACTCTCATGTTCCGTCAGCTGCAGCAAAACATTCTTGTTTGAGGGATACATTCTCATGACATCACCTCCATCTCATTTCACTCTTTTTCTAGAAACTAAACAGACGATTTTAATCTCTTTTTACCAAGTTGGCAGGCACTGTTACCTATAAGCTGCGCGGGTGCGCATCCGCGCAGCCATTAAAAACCCTCTGCGCAGAAACGTTTGAAGTGGCGCAAAGCCACGCAGTCCCAGATCACTCACTTCTCCAGCCAGCAAAGCCGGCTGCCTGGAAAAGCGGACGCTTTTTAAATGTGTGGTGGCACGTAGAACAATATCAAAGGGTACACAAGACATTGCCCTATGTCAGCTCCAGTGCGTGTATGTGCGTTGGCCATCTGAGGCTAGGCTAGGCTAGGCTAGGCTAGGGCTAGGGCTGGGCAGAGGCTCTAGGGCTGGGGCTGGGGCTAGTTTCCTGTTCTGTCCTGAGGGACTGATGTCATGTTACCTCATTACAGTTTCATATTGGTCATTTACTTTCATATTCAAAATCCATTCACACTACAAGAAGTCTTCACTTTTGTTCGTCATGTTTTACTATAGTTTTTTGATGTACCCAATTCTCAATGACTTCAACTTACTTCTATGTCTCTGACTGGCCTACTTACTTATTTATTTTTGCCCTTCTCTGCAGACTCAGGGTGGCTCACAACAAAATAGGTACAAAAATACAATGCATAAGAAACCTAAATTTAAAAATCAGATCTAAACCCCCAATACATTAAAACAATAATCCACACTCATCCCATGTACATTCCAATCCGTTGGCCGGAGCTAGGCATCACACTCAATGGCCCCAAGCCTGCTGGCAAAGGTGAGTTTTTAAAGCCTTGCGGAAGGCCAGGAGGGTGGGGGCAGTACGAATTCCTGGAAGGAGTTGATTCCAGAGAGCCAGGGATGCCAGAGAAGGCTCATCTAATAGGCCCTGCCAGGCGGCATTGCCTAGCTGACAGGACCTGGAGAAGGCAAACTCTGTGAGACCTAACCAGCCCCAACTCTCACTTCAACTTGGACAAAAGCATATTATTATGTGTTCTGCCAGGCTTCTCGTTGCGAGCCCCCAATTAAGTCCAAAAAGAGAAATTCAAACACAGATGTTTGTAAAGGAACTATTATTATTATATTATATTATTATTATAATTATGCATACTTATTTTCTCCTCAGCCAACAACATGGCATGATTTGCATTCAAAAATACACATCCATTCATGTTGCCAATCAAACACTTTTAACATGAGAAACATTTGTTATTAAGCATTCAGGGGGATATGACGTTATTCCCTCAATGTTGAAAAATTTGCTATGGAAGAAGGTTTAAAGTATACATGAAAATTGATATGGAGGAGATTTTGAGAAAATTGAAACATTATGATCTAATTAATTTGATGTGATTAAGAATAGTAACAGGCTAAAATGTATATTGGCTAACAGTTTTCTTTCTTTCTTATCATATAAGGAATTGGAATAATTATTTTTTGTTCAGCTGTCAAATGGTAAGGAGGTGGCATTGGTTAATCTATGTATACCAAAATTGCAAAAATGATATACTATAATGTAACTTAAAATTAAAGGTATCTTTTTTTCTGTACACATGATTAGAGAAGGAATTTTTTAAAAAAATTACCACCACCCCCAAAAGAAAAATTTGCTAGCCTTTCCATTTATTATCACGCTTATTTCTATCCTATACTGTTCTCATCGCACTCAGTAGCCAAACCTTTGCCTCTAAATGCAGTCCTCATTTAATGACATTTGTTTAGTAACAGTTTAGGATTATAATGAATAAGAGGATTTATGACTGGTCCTCAAGGTAGCAGTCATTGCAGTGTTCTTGCAATGAAATTATAATTGGGTGCTTGGCACACGATTATGAGAGTTACAGCATCCTGCAATCCAGGGGGCGGGTTCTGAATTTTTTTGCTGCTGGTTCACTCCTTGCTGTGCGGGCGCTTCACACACGCATGCACAGTGCTAAAAAACCCAGCTTATGCGCATGCACAGAAGCAAAAAATAAGATGACAGCCCCTGTGGCACCGAGAACTGGAGAAAAGGAGAGGAGAAGAGGAGGAAAGTAGGAAGGGAGAGGAGGAAATGAAAGAGGAAATAAGGAAGAATAGTTTTGATTGTAAACGGGGGATAAAATTAATTTTAAAAATTAATTGAGCTGGTATTTTAGAAATAGGCTAAATTCGGATCCCCCATCAAAATCAAAACTGCTGAAACCATTTCAGAGGTGGGACTCTCAGCCAAAAAGCAGATGAGGTTATCATGTATATGAGGAGCCATGGCGATTCTAGGACAAAGGTTTGCCATAATAGGATAAGTCATGAAACACTCATTGTGATAATTGACTGCTACATACATATATATATCCAAGATCCCAATCCTTGGGCTGAGGTGTTTAGTTGAGGAGTTGAGGAGTGGAGGAGTTGAGGTGTTGAGGAGTTGAGGAAGTTGAGGAGTTGAGTGGAGGAGTGGAGGAGTGGAGGAGTGGAGGAGTGGAGGAGTGGAGGAGTGGAGGAGTGGAGGAGTGGAGGAGTGGAGGAGTGGAGGAGTGGAGGAGTGGAGGAGTGGAGGAGTGGAGGAGTGGAGGAGTGGAGGAGTGGAGGAGTGGAGGAGTGGAGGAGTGGAGGAGTGGAGGAGTGGAGGAGTGGAGGAGTGGAGGATGGAGGGGCGGAGGGGCGGAGGGGCGGAGGGGCGGAGGGGCGGAGGGGCGGAGGGGCGGAGGGGCGGAGGGGCGGAGGGGAGGAGGGGAGGAGGGGAGGAGGGGCGGAGGGGCGGAGGGGAGGAGGGGAGGAGGGGCGGAGGGGAGGAGGGGAGGAGGGGCGAAGGGGAGGAGGGGAGGAGGGGAGGAGGGGCGGAGGGACGGAGGGGCGGAGGGGTGGAGGGGTGGAGGGGTGGAGGGGTGGAGGGGTGGAGGGGCGGAGGGGCGGAGGGGTGGAGGGGTGGAGGGGTGGAGGGGTGGAGGGGTAGACGTGCTGAGGATCTGAAGTGTGGAATTGCTGAAGTGCTAAGGCGTGAAAGACCTGAGGATTCTGGTAAGGACACAGTTTTGGAAGAATGACCCAGTGGGTCTCACTTTTAGAGAAAGCACTGAGATGTCATTTCCCATCTTGCACCAAGCCTTGATGACACGCTTGCATTCAGCATTTAGTTTTTACATCGAAACTGAGAGGCAGACTTCTTGGTGAATGTCTATAAAATTCTGTTGCTAATCCTGTTGCCAATCCCCATTTTAAAGGCAGATAAATTATAGACTAAATATAGAATACCAAAAAGACATCTGCTATTTGTTGACTTGCATTCTGATCAAGCTTTGGAGAAAAAAAGCTGCATATATAAATAGTTGAGCTTGTGATTCATATGAAGCTCTCATCGCTATTGCAAATTTTGTTAAGGCAATTGTGATGTCATGCAACCTCACAAAAAGGGTACTGTGAGAAAGCAGCTTGTTGGCCTACTTTGGCAGATTGGCATTTGGGAACAAAGTGAGAACTTTTCCCACACACTAAATCAAAAACATTACCTCTAGAAATTGTTTTGAATATTTCGTGTCTGTTCTGCTATGAAAGAGAAAAATATTCTTTGAATTGAAAGGCTCTTCATGGGGAACATTCACAGCCAAGTACTATGATAGATCCATGATAGTTCAGCAGGTCCATGGTTACATCCCCTACACAGAAGGATTCACATTTTTTAAACAATGTTACTGTTGATGTTTCATTTAACAATCTGTTAATGTTTTATTTCACTTAGTTACCAAATATTGCCTTTAGGTAAGGCAAGCCACATATAAATAGAAAATGCGTTTCAGCAGACACTGAAGTCTGCAGGAGATACGCAGAAACTCCGCTGCTCTTGAGACTGAACTATTAGGCCGATGGGAGATGGTCTTTTCCTGCATCATCTCCAGAGTTTACAAGGCAGTCTTGAGGCAGCTGCATTTGGCTACAGCTCTGTCTTTATAAAATCCATAGAACACTTATTTTAGTATGGTCTTTAGGGGCCAATGTTGTTATGGTTTAGATTTTAATTTACCAGTCACATTTTTCATTATTGTGTCTATTCGTCTAGATCTTTTAGGAGAGAAATATTATTTATTTGCTTATCTTTTTATGTTACTTGTGTTCAACACTTCTCCTAAAGGAAAAGTAGCCAGATTTTAACATTGGTAAAGCAGGACACCATTGACCGGGGGTGTTTCTTGATTAAAAATTTGGTCTATATGGAGCAACAAAAAGGTTCATAGAACACAAAAATAGTATTACAATATATATATTTTAATTTTAAGTACAATTTACAAATATAATACATTAAAAAGTTATGCATAGTATTATTTTATTCTTTGCCATATTTAATGCCATATAATTCTCGCTACTATTTCAGCCATTATTTTCTTCTTTATTTTCCTGTATGTTCTGGAACCTCAGAAAGAAAGCAGGTTTTTCAAGTTCCGTGCTAAGTAAAACTTCTTCCATATTTTTAATAGTTGTCATCCTGTTAGTTTCTGTTTCTTGCATTTTTGCCTCCATCTTTTCACTCTTCTCTTCTATTTCTTTTATTTTTGGCTCATTCTTTGATAATGTTTATTGAATAGACTCTATTTTCCCATCCATTTTGACTACTCTATCCTCTACTCTTTTAATATTACCCCTCATATCTTCCATGTTTTCTGTCATCTTTTCATAATTTTGATTGATTGATTGCTGCATCCTTACCATGGATTGGAATGTAGCCGCTGAAGACATCGACATTTTACTACATTCCAATACAAAACTGGCAAAAAGCCAGTTTTAAATTAAATATTTTAAATATTTCCAGAATATAACTCCAATTAACCATATACTTCTATTATATTTATTTAAACTATTTCAAAAAAGTGTTGCTATGTGTCAGGTTTGTCTATTAATATCTCTGCCTCTCAAATATTGAATAGTTAATGTAATTAAAAATTAAAGATCTAATAATTAATAATAATAACAAGCAAGCAATCTATCACTATAGTAGGTAATAAAGCAAATCAATCAATGACAGTTCATTTACAAAGCAATGTTAAATAAAGTAGCCAGAAATAGTTAAGTAATTTTGATTAATCAGGTTTGATCAGTATTTATATTAATTCTATATTTAATATGGAATCAATTGTAAATGAATATCAGAAGAGGAAAGAGAGAAATAGGAATTAGGATATACCTAGACAGTGTTACATTGATTATTAAATAAGATCAGTTTTGAACTCTTAATGTTATTAAGTTAGTTAAGAACCCAATTGTCTTCTAATTAATGTATCAGTCTGACCCAATCCTAAATTAATTCAACAATGTTCCTTATTGGTCATCAAGTTGCTTATAGTTCTAATCCGTTTATATCCAAATTAATAAACCCGCTGAGCTGGTGATACTCCCTTTATTTTCAGCGTGGGGCTTCCGGTTTGCCTAGTCACCTCTAAGTCTTCTGTTCTTTCAACTTGCACAAAACTTCATATACATTCAAAAACACCACCTTGCCCTTTGCTATTCAAACAGCTCGTCCGGAATGATTCCCAAGTAGGTCTAAATCTGGTATTAGGAGGAAGGAGTCTGTGGCTGGTCTCCTATCTCCGAGCTCTGATTTCCGATCTCCAATCACCCGTCCGCCACTTCAACTCTTTCTCCTCACCCATCTTTCAAGTCCTCACTGTTCCTGATGAAATGCAATGACTGCTGCGTTGCCCCTTGGAACTCCCGATCAAATCAAATACTGTACAATCAAATCAATCCAACCAGACAGCATCAAGGGCTCCTCTCTCCAAGTCATTCTACTATTACCACCTCTCACTCCGAACCTTTCCACAAATCCGCAATCCCCATCCATTTTAGTCCCTTATTTGGCTTATTTTGGCTGTTATTTCTTGCTTCCCTTTTAAGTGTCAGGCAGCTGCATCAGCTGTGGTCCTGAGGGTAATTCTCGCTCTCTGGGGGATCACCTTAATGCCACAGGAAGTTCCTCTTTAAGTTGTGGAGGCTCTCCAAGCTGCAACCAAAAAAGCTCAAAAGCAGAGAACAGCCCTGGAGTTCACTGGAGGCTGACTGCCATGATGCAATGTCAAGTTGGAAGTAAAAAAAAATTAATCAGGACTTTTAAAAAATGCTGCGGGATGTGGGACAAATTGTTAAAAATTGGGACTGTCCTGCCCAAAAGTGGGACATCTGGTCACCTTACCTAAAGGATCAGAGTAGAGGAATTAGAGGGCAAATATAATTTTAAAATTATGTGCTATTCTGGACACTGTCTCTCAAGTTTAGATTCCAATTTTGGAAATAAAAATGTCAAGGCTGTTCTGCATTCTCACCTATTACTTTGTCTTCTAGTTTCCATTACTGATTTTGCGATGGAAAACAATTTGTTGGGAAAATTAAGAGAAAAAATGAAACGTCTCGAAAAGGAGGTAAGAGAAAACATTTGTTCATACGCTGTCACAGTAAATGTGTGATGGAACATATAGAAATTTTAGGCAGGTAGCTAGGTAGCTAGGTAGGGATAGATAGATAGATAGTATAGATAGAGAGAGAGAGACAGACAGACAGACAGTCAATCAGACAGACATATAGATAGAAAGAACAGTAGGTAGTTGGAGAAACACAGATAGACAGACAGATAGAATATGAATTGTGATTTCTGTTTATCCTCAGTTGACTGTTTAGGTTTTTGTTTTGACCTTTGAAATACATTGTTAGCTTGCATTAGCAACCCAAGAAAGCCAGTTTGGTATCGTGGTTAAGGCACCACCCTGCGCACCCAGAGACCGACATTCCTTGCCCCACTTTAGGCACAAAGCCAAGTGGGTGACCCTGACTCAGTCACCTTTTCTTCCCCTAGAAAGGAGGCAACACCAAACCACTTCTGAAAAATATTGTTAGGAAAAAAGCAGGAACTCATCCAACCGAGAAGAAACTGGACTTTCCTTTTTCTTTGCTTGGGTTTTTTTTTGAAAATTTTTAGACCATAATCCAAGAAGTTTCTTCAGTTTTGGAAGAATAGTAAAATGTTATTTTTTTCAGTAGTGTGAATTTCCAGGCATGTGTCAAAGATTAGATGGCAGAGATATAGTTGGTACCCCAGATTTGAAGAGGAAACAATGTTTAATATCATTTAGAATTGTTGATAGAAAAATTAGTGTCTTTAATCACTGTCAATTTGCTTTTTAAAAATAGGGTATTTTGCCTCCGGATGAAGAAAGTTCGAGACTTCCTCTTCTGGCACAAAGACATGCTGAGGTATATAATGTATACTTGCAGCTCACCTTAGAATATAATTATGAGAAAAATGAAAATAAATGATTTTTTCACAATTGGTAATGGTTAATAATGCATGTGCAGCATATTTTATGTAGTATATATGTTCGCTTTATATTTCTATTGCATATATGAAATCCATACACACATCTATACAGACTAGTTTATTTGTAATTTCTGTAAAAGAATGGCAATTATCAGAGCTGATGCTAATTCTTGGTCGGTTCCTTCGTTGCTACATTAGCTAGCTTCTTTGGCCACATACAATACCAATAGCAGTGAAATAAAATTTAGATGATTCATAATTGTTCTGAACCACTGTGTTTTACATTTTTTAAAGAAATTAACTAAGACTACTTTTTTTTCTAGCCCAGCATAAAGTTGCGTTCCCATCAGGTAAGCAATCTAGTACATAAGGAACCTGTTGAGTGTGCATGACCGAGACATAGTTCATATCATAAAAAGAGGGGGGAAAGCCCAGTGTGACTGATTGGGTAGTGAGGGGTAGCAAGTGGGCTGCTACGGAAATATATTCCTGACTTATGATCTATTTTGGCTTCTCTAGATTGTTCAGACAAAAGCGCAAAGATCAGATGCGGATTTGAAGATAGTGAAGGAGCAGAGTTATATGTAAGTCTTCACAGAGTTCATCAAATCTTTGCACAATCCTATTAAGTTCACCCTGTCTGTATGGCATTCATAATTTCATAAGGTATTTTTAATGTGTATTTAATAAAAAATGAATAAAAAGGTTGATAATTCAAGTTAAAAAAAAACCTGGGGGCTAATTTCTCTCTGGTCTTCATTATTTGCAGGATGGCAATGAAAATTTCGTCACTGTTAACTGAAAAACAAGAATTAGAAATAAAAAATAATGAACTTTTTGAGGAAAATAAGAAACTTTGCAAAGAAAAAAATGAAATTTCGGAAGAGTTTGAAGAAAAGTTGAGGAGGTGAGAAAAGTTTAGATAGCAACCCTGACTTTCTCGTCGTTTCTTCAATATTTCAATTAGTTTTAATTTTAAACATGTTTTACAATTTGAGTAAAAAAACCTAAGGGGGCTAACTTCACTCTGCTCTTGATATTTTACAGGAAAATTACTTCAGAGAAAGAAGACGAAATTCAAAAAATTATAAAAGAAAATGAAAGTCTCAGCACAAAAATTAAAAAAGATGCCATGGAGAAAATAGAGCTCCTCCACGAAATTAATGAGTTCAAAGAAGAACTGCATACGTGAGAAATGTTTATTTTTATTTTATTTATTTTATTTATTGGATTTATATGCCGCCCCTCTCTAAGGACTCGGGGTGGCTTACAACATATGAAAACATATACAATACAAATACAATAGCAAATCCAATTAAATTAAAACTATAGAGACAATCTAAAAACCCCAATTATGTTAAAAATCAGTCATACCCATTCAAACAACAGCCATACAAACATTTGGTCGGCCAGGGGGACTGAGATCTAACTGCCCCAAGCCTGGTGGCATAAATGAAGTGGGGGGGGGCAGAGCGAATCTCCAGGGGGAGCTGATTCAGAAGCCCCCACAGAAAAGGCTCTTCACCTACGCACCACCAAATGACATTGTCTAGTTGATGAGACCTGGAGAAGGCCAACTCTGTGGGACCTCACCAATTGCTGGGATTGATGCGGCAGAAGGCGGTCCCACAAGTACCGCCAAGTACCGATGCCATGTATGGCTTTATAGGTCATTACCAACACTTTGAATTGTGTCCAGAAACCAATCAGCAACCAATGCAATCCACATAGTGTTGGAAAAAGAGGGGCATGTCTAGGAATGCCCATGACCATTTGCACGGCCACATTTTGCACAATTTTAATTTTCCAAAGACTCTTCAAAGCTAGCCCCATGTAGAGAGCATTGCAGTAGTTGAATCTCAAGGTGATAAAGGCATGAGCGACTGTGAGTAGAGACTCCTGGTCCAAATAAGGCCAAATAAGGAGGATTGAAGCCTTGAAATCAAGCCGTAGCAGAAAATGATCTGACCATGACAAAGGTAACATATTTAAGACCCTTAATTTCAGATCATTGCTCAACTGCTCTGTGGGGAATACCATGTCAGGAGCATGCCCCCCTCATGAGTTGCACCCTAAATTACTTCGGTCAGGTCCAACTCCTGCACCAATCCAGAGGATTCTCTGAGGAACAGGTTAATGTCCACCAAGACAATAAACTTGGGGAACTCCACTGCCAGCCGAGCTACCTCCTTGAGTAGCGCAGGCAGGGCTGTTGACACGCAGCTGGGAGGCAGGTACATGAGCAACAAGCCCAACTGAACCCCTATGTCCAACTTCACAAAGAGGGACTCACAACCCTTAATCTCAGGAGCAGCGAGCCTGCGTAGGCTGAAGGTCTTTTTCGCTATAATAGCCACTCATCCCCCCACCTTCCCTAGGGTTGTGGCTGGTGCCACACCTGCAACCCAGCTGGGCACATTTCAGAGAGAGGGACTCTCCTTCTGGGCCCAGCCAGATCTCAGTAACACATGTCAGGTCAGCCTCCTCATCTAGGAGTAAATCCTGGATGAGGGGAGCTTTATTTACAACTGACCTGGCATTGAATATCAACAGCCTGAGCCTAGGGTCCGAGATTCGCTTGTCGCCAGTACCCCGAGCTAAGCTCATGGGGCTGGAACAAGGGATCGCTTTCAAGCAGCGAGCTCTTGTTCCCCGAGAGCCGCCTACCCCATGTCTCTCAACATATCTGCCTCTCCTCAGCAAAACTGGGATATTCCGGCCCTGTGCAACCCTAGATATGGGCTCCTCCACTCCTCCCTCCTCTGTATTGCAAGAGGTCTAGTATCTCTCTGGTCCTTATATTTTACAGGAAAACGGTACTATTGGAAAATTTTACAATAGAAAAAGAACAAATGAAAAGGAAAATCGAGAAACTCAAGCGTGTATGTGCTGAAGTGCTAAGGCGTGAAAGACCTGAGGATCCTGGTAAGGACACAGTTTTGGAAGAATGACCCAGTGGGTCCCACTTTTAGAGAAAGCACTGAGATGTCATTTCCCATCTTGCACCAAGCCTTGATGACACGTTTGCATTCAGTATTTAGTTTTTACATCGAAACTGAGAGGCAGACTTCTTGGTGAATGTCTATAAAATTCTGTTGCTAATCCTGTTGCCAATCCCCATTTTAAAGGCAGATAAATTATAGACTAAATATAGAATACCAAAAAGACATCTGCTATTTGTTGACCTGCATTCTGATCAAATTTTGGAGAAAAAAAGCTGCATATATAAATAGTTGAGCTTGTGATTCATATGAAGCTCTCATCACTATTGCAAATTTTGTTAAAGCAGTTGTGATCTCACGCAACCTCACAAAAAGGGTCCTGTGAGAAAGCAGCTTGTTGGCCTACTTTGGCAGATTGGCATTTGGGAACAAAGTGAGAACTTTTCCCACACACTAAATCAAAAACATTACCTCTAGAAATTGTTTTGAATATTTCGTGTCTGTTCTGCTATGAAAGAGAAAAATATTCTTTGAATTGAAAGGCTCTTCATGGGGAACATTCACAGTCAAGTACTATGATAGATCCATGATAGTTCAGCAGGTCCATGGTTACATCCCCTACACAGAAGGATTCACATTTTTTAAACAATGTTACTGTTGATGTTTCCTTTTACAATCTGTTAATGTTTTATTTCACTTAGTTACCAAGTATTGCCTTTAGGTAAGGCAAGCCACATATAAATAGAAAATGCGTTTCAGCAGACACTGAAGTCTGCAGGAGATACGCAGAAACTCCGCTGCTCTTGAGACTGAACTATTAGGCCGATGGGAGATGGTCTTTTCCTGCATCATCTCCAGAGTTTACAAGGCAGTCTTGAGGCAGCTGCATTTGGCTACAGCTCTGTCTTTATAAAATCCATAGAACACTTATTTTAGTATGGTCTTTAGGGGCCAATGTTGTTATGGTTTAGATTTTAATTTACCAGTCACATTTTTCATTATTGTGTCTATTCGTCTAGATCTTTTAGGACAGAAATATTATTTATTTGCTTATCTTTTTATGTTACTTGTGTTCAACACTTCTCCTAAAGGAAAGGTAGACAGATTTTAACATTGGTAAAGCAGGACACCATTGACCGGGGGTGTTTCTTGATTAAAAATTTGGTCTATATGGAGCAACAAAAAGGTTCATAGAACACAAAAATAGTATTACAATATATATATTTTAATTTTAAGTACAATTTACAAATATAATACATTAAAAAGTTATGCATAGTATTATTTTATTCTTTGCCATATTTAATGCCGTATAATTCTCGCTACTATTTCAGCCATTATTTTCTTCTTTATTTTCCTGTATGTTCTGGAACCTCAGAAAGAAAGCAGGTTTTTCAAGTTCCGTGCTAAGTAAAACTTCTTCCATATTTTTAATAGTTGTCATCCTGTTAGTTTCTGTTTCTTGCATTTTTGCCTCCATCTTTTCATTCTTCTCTTCTATTTCTTTTATTTTTGGCTCATTCTTTGATAATGTTTATTGAATAGACTCTATTTTCCCATCCATTTTGACTACTCTATCCTCTACTCTTTTAATATTACCCCTCATATCTTCCATGTTTTCTGTCATCTTTTCATAATTTTGATTGATTGATTGCTGCATCCTTACCATGGATTGGAATGTAGCCGCTGAAGACATCGACATTTTACTACATTCCAATACAAAACTGGCAAAAAGCCAGTTTTAAATTAAATATTTTAAATATTTCCAGAATATAACTCCAATTAACCATATACTTCTATTATATTTATTTAAACTATTTCAAAAAAGTGTTGCTATGTGTCAGGTTTGTCTATTAATATCTCTGCCTCTCAAATATTGAATAGTTAATGTAATTAAAAATTAAAGATCTAATAATTAATAATAATAACAAGCAAGCAATCTATCACTATAGTAGGTAATAAAGCAAATCAATCAATGACAGTTCATTTACAAAGCAATGTTAAATAAAGTAGCCAGAAATAGTTAAGTAATTTTGATTAATCAGGTTTGATCAGTATTTATATTAATTCTATATTTAATATGGAATCAATTGTAAATGAATATCAGAAGAGGAAAGAGAGAAATAGGAATTAGGATATACCTAGACAGTGTTACATTGATTATTAAATAAGATCAGTTTTGAACTCTTAATGTTATTAAGTTAGTTAAGAACCCAATTGTCTTCTAATTAATGTATCAGTCTGACCCAATCCTAAATTAATTCAACAATGTTCCTTATTGGTCATCAAGTTGCTTATAGTTCTAATCCGTTTATATCCAAATTAATAAACCCGCTGAGCTGGTGATACTCCCTTTATTTTCAGCGTGGGGCTTCCGGTTTGCCTAGTCACCTCTAAGTCTTCTGTTCTTTCAACTTGCACAAAACTTCATATACATTCAAAAACACCACCTTGCCCTTTGCTATTCAAACAGCTCGTCCGGAATGATTTCCAAGTAGGTCTAAATCTGGTATTAGGAGGAAGGAGTCTGTGGCTGGTCTCCTATCTCCGAGCTCTGATTTCCAATCTCCAATCACCCGTCCGCCACTTCAACTCTTTCTCCTCACCCATCTTTCAAGTCCTCACTGTTCCTGATGAAATGCAATGACTGCTGCGTTGCCCCTTGGAACTCCCGATCAAATCAAATACAATCAAATCAATCCAACCAGACAGCATCAAGGGCTCCTCTCTCCAAGTCATTCTACTATTACCACCTCTCACTCCGAACCTTTCCACAAATCCGCAATCCCCATCCGTTTTAGTCCCTTATTTGGCTTATTTTGGCTGTTATTTCTTGCTTCCCTTTTAAGTGTCAGGCAGCTGCATCAGCTGTGGTCCTGAGGGTATTTCTCGCTCTCTGGGGGATCACCTTAACGCCACAGATACACAGGAAGTTCTTCTTTAAGTTGTGGAGGCTCTCCAAGCTGCAACCAAAAAAGCTCAAAAGCAGAGAACAGCCCTGGAGTTCACTGGAGGCTGCCCTGCCATGATGCAATGTCAAGTTGGAAGTAAAAAAAAAATAATCAGGACTTTTTAAAAATGCTGCGGGATGTGGGACAAATTGTTAAAAATTGGGACTGTCCTGCCCAAAAGTGGGACATCTGGTCACCTTACCTAAAGGATCAGAGTAGAGGAATTAGAGGGCAAATATAATTTTAAAATTATGTGCTATTTTGGACACTGTCTCTCAAGTTTAGATTCCAATTTTGGAAATAAAAATGTCAAGGCTGTTCTGCATTCTCACCTATTACTTTGTCTTCTAGTTTCCATTACTGATTTTGCGATGGAAAACAATTTGTTGAGAAAATCAGGAGAAAACATGAAACCTCTCCAAAAGGAGGTAAGAGAAAACATTTGTTCATACGCTGTCACAGTAAATGTGTGATGGAACATATAGAAATTTTAGGCAGGTAGCTAGGTAGCTAGGTAGGGATTCTGGCACAAAGGCATGCTGAGGTATATAATGTATACTTGCAGCTCACCTTAGAATACAATTATGAGAAAAATGAAAATAAATGATTTTTTCACAATTGGTAATGGTTAATAATGCATGTGCAGCATATTTTATGTAGTATATATGTTCGCTTTATATTTCTATTGCATATATGAAATCCATACACACATCTATACAGACTAGTTTATTTGTAATTTCTGTAAAAGAATGGCAATTATCAATTTTCTAGCCCAGCATAAAGTTGCGTTCCCATCAGGTAAGCAATCTAGTACATAAGGAACCTGTTGAGTGTGCATGACCGAGACATAGTTCATATCATAAAAAGAGGGGGAAAGGCCCAGTGTGACTGGGTAGTGAGGGGTAGCAAGTGGGCTGCTACAGAAATATATTCCTGACTTATGATCTATTTTGGCTTCTCTAGATTGTTCAGGCAAAAGCGGAAAGAGCAGATGATGATTTGAAGAGAGTGAGGGAGCAGAGATATATGTAAGTCTTCACATAGTTCATCAAATCTTTGCACAATCCTATTAAGTTCACGCTGTCTGTATGACATTCATAATTTCATAAGGTATTTTCAATGTGTATTTAATAAAAATTGAATAAAAAGGTTGATAATTCAAGTTAAAAAAAACCCTGGGGGCTAATTTCTCTCTGGTCTTCATTATTTGCAGGAAGACAATGGAAATTTCAAAACTGCTGACTGAAAAAGAAGAATTAGGAAAAAAAATTAATGAACTTGTAAAGGAAAATAAGCAACTTTGCCAAGAAAATAATGAAAGGAGGTGTGAAAATTTTTGATAGCAACCCTGACTTTCTCGTCGTTTCTTCAATATTTCAATTAGTTTTAATTTTAAACAAGTTTTACAATTTGAGTAAAAAAACCTAAGGGGGCTAACTTCACTCTGCTCTTGATATTTTACAGGAAAATTACTTCAGAGAAAGAAGACGAAATTCAAAAATTTATAAAAGAAAATGAAAGTCTGAGCACAAAAATTAAAAAAGATGCCATCAAGAAAGTAGAGCTCCTCCAAGAAATTAATGAACTGAAAGAAGAACTGCATAGGTGAGAAATGTTTATTTTTATTTTATTTATTGAATTTATATGCCGCCCTTCTCCAAGGACTCAGGGTGGCTTACAACATATAAAAACAAATACAATACAAATACAATTAAATTAAAACTATAGAGACAATCTAAAACCCCCAATTATATTAAAAATCAGTCATACCCATTCAAACAACAGCCATACAAATATTTGGTCGGCCAGGGGGACTGAGATCTAACTGCCCCAAGCCTGGTGGCATAAATGAAATGGGGGGGGCAGAGCGAATCTTCAGGGGGAGCTGATTCAGAAGCCCCCACAGAAAAGGCTCTTCACCTACGCACCACCAAACGACATTGTCTAGTTGATGGGACCTGGAGAAGGCCAACTCTGTGGGACCTCACCAATTGCTTGGATTGATGTGGCAGAAGGCGGTCCCACAAGTACTGCCAAGTACCGATGCCATGTATGGCTTTATAGGTCATTACCAACACTTTGAATTGTGTCCAGAAACCAATCAGCAACCAATGCAATCCATGTAGTGTTCGAGAAAGAGGCGCATGTCTAGGAATGCCCATGACCATTTGCACGGCCACATTTTGCACAATTTTAATTTTCCAAACACTCTTCAAAGGTAGCCCCATGTAGAGAGCATTGCAGTAGTTGAATCTCAAGGTGATAAAGGCATGAGCGACTGTGAGTAGAGACTCCCGGTCCAAATAAGGCCGCAACTGGTGCACCAGGCAAACGTGCCCCTTGCCACAGCTGAAAGATGATGTTCTTTCCCCCCCAGAGTAATGGACCAGCAGATGGAAGTATCCTCTGAAAGCTTTCTGGGTCCATCAGGTGCCTGGGAATGAATCCCCTAATCAGTACCATCTCCCTGCAGAGGAGGATTGAAGCCTTGAAATCAAACCGTAGCAGAAAATGATCTGACCATGACAAAGGCAACATATTTAAGACCCTTACTTTCAGATCATTGCTCAACTGCTCTGTGGGGAATACCATGTCAGGAGCATGCCCCCCTCATGAGTTGCACTCTAAATTACTTCGGTCAGGTCCATGGTTGCCATGGGGGCCATAAACTCCTGCACCAATCCAGAGGATTCTCCGAGCAACAGGTTAATGTCCACCAAGACAATAAGCTTGGGGAACTCCACTGCCAGCCCAGCTACCTCCTCGAGTAGCACAGGCAGGGCTGTAGACATGCATCTGGGAGGCAGGTACACAAGCAACCAGCCCAACTGAACCCCTATGTTCAACTTCACAAAGAGGGACTCACAACCCGTAATCTCAGGAGCAGCGAGCCTGTGTAGGCTGAATGTCTTTTTTGCTATAATAGCCACTCATCCCACCTTCCCTGGGGTCATGGCTGATGCCACACCTGCAACCCAGCTGGGCACATTTCAGAGAGAGGGACTCCTCCTTCTGGACCCAGCCAGATCTCAGTAACACATGTCAGGTCAACCTCCTCATCTAGGAGTAAATCCTGGATGAGGGGAGCTTTATTTACAACTGACCTGGCATTGAATATCAACAGCCTGAGCCTAGGGTCCGAGATTCGCTTGTCGCCAGTACCCCGAGCTAAGCTCATGGGGCTGGAACAAGGGATTGGTTTCAAGCAGCGAGCTCTTGTTCCCCGAGTGCAGCCTACCCCATGTCTCCCAACATATCTGCCTCTCCCCAGCAAAACCGGGATATTCCGGCCCTGTGCCACCCTAGATATGGGCTCCTCCACTCCTCCCGCCTCTATATTGCAAGAGAGCTAATATCTCTCTGGTCCTTATATTTTACAGAAAAACGGCAGTAATGGAAAACATTAAAATAGAAAAAGAAGAAATGAAAATTGAAATGGAAAAAATTACATTCCAAAAAATGGACAAAATTGATAAATATGAGGAGCTCTGCCGAGAACATCACAAATTGCAGTGGAGGTGAGAAATTTTTAGATAGCCACCAGAAACTACAGAGGAAAGGCTCGTAAGTCTTCACATAGTTCATCAAATCTTTGCACAATCCTATTAAGTTCACCCTGTCTGTATGACATTCATAATTTCATAAGGTATTTTTAATGTGTATTTAATAAAAATTCAATAAAAAGGTTGATAATTCAAGTTTAAAAAAACCCTGGGGGCTAATTTCTCTCTGGTCTTCATTATTTGCAGGAAGGCAATGGAAACTTGGAAACTGCGTAATGATAAAGAAGAACTGGAAATAAAAATTAATAAACTTGTTAACAAAAACAAGAAACTTTTCAAAGAAAAAAAAGAAATTTCGGAAGACTTTGAAGAAAGCTTGAGCAGGTGTGTGCGTTTGCATGGACTCTTCTCGACCCCAAAGACTCACTGAAACGGCGTTATTTCCAGAAGCCTCGGACAGATATTCTTGCAAAGGTTTGACAGAAAAAGCAAGCAAAGAGCAAACTTCAAAAGAAGGGAAAAGACGGGAGGGAAGGAGGAGATGAAAGGAGGAAGGGATGGAGCAGAGGGGAAAAGGAAGGAAGGAAGGAGAGACAGAAAGAATGGTAAGAAGGAAGGAAGACAGAAAGAAAGAGGGAGAGAGAAAGAGGGAGAGAATGAAAGGAAAGAAAGAAAGAAAGATGGTAAGAAGTTAGAAAGAAAGAAAAAGAGAGAGAGATGGAAAAAATGAAGGAGGGAAGGATGGAAGAGAGAATAAAAGAGAGAGAAAAAGAAGTAAGGAAGGAAAGAAAGAAAAAGAAGGAAGGAAGGAGAGAGAGAAAAAAGAAAGGTAAGAAGGAAGGAAGATAGAAAGAAACAAAGTGGGAGAGAGAGAAAGAGAGAGAAACAAAGGAGAGAAAGAAAGATGGTAGGAAGACAGAAAGAAAGAGACAGAGAGAGAAGGAAGGAGAGAGAGAGAGAGAGAAAGAGAAAAAGAGAGAATGAAAGAAAGAAAGAAAAAAGAAGAAAAAAAGAAAGATCCCATAAGCTTTGAAAATGGGTGGCACATCGAAGGGCAGCCCAGCCTCTCTCTTTCTGGTGAGAAGCGGGAATAGCCCAAGGAGCAAGGCCCTCTCCAGCCCACGCCTAGCTGAAGCTGCGGGAAGTAAGCAAAGGCTGCTCCGCCAGTTGCCTCCGTTGCCCAATTCCTGGCATAGAAAATCGAACAGAGGGAGGGGGAGCTTCATCCAGAAGAGCGAATGGAAGAGCTACGGGAACGTCCCTCCTCCACGCGTGGGCGCCCCAAATCCCTCCATCGTTCCTCCCATTGTTTGAAATTTCTGAACCGCAGTTGGTTCGAAGATTTAAAATCCAGTCGAGGTCGACCTGGATCTCGAGAAGTCCCGCGTTTTGTGCAGCATCTGACGGCCCTCTTTCACCTACCCACTCCCAAACATTGGGAAGCTGCGCGTTCCCTGTAATGTCTGATGGTGGAGACTTAATGATCCCCAAGAGACAGTAAGACAAAAGGCGGCAACTTCGTGCTTAGAAGACCCATTTTCTGCGCGAGCGATGAATGGGATCGTAATGTCATCTGCTGGACAAACCGCAGTATTGCTCCCTTGGAAACGAGTAGAAAAACCCCTTCGGCCCAGCTCCGTTCCCGGAAGGGGCTCTTTGGAAGGAACAGGTTTCATTGTAATGGAAAGAATCGGCTCACTCAATGAAAGAGAACACGAAGCGACGATATTTCTTCATCTGGAAAAATGGATACCTGACTTCCTTAGTGGCCGCGTGTCACTGAAAATGGCTATGCGTGTCAGTGCTGACACACGTGTCATAGGTTCACCATCACTGGTGTAGACGCTCTGCTGAACAATGAACGCTCCTCAAATGAAAAAAATAAACTTTGGATTTTAAACCCCATTGAACCTCTTGGAGTCTCAAATAAACTGGACTAAGTAAAAAGCTAAAACTTTGGAACCTGGAAGCTAGGAGCCAGATGCGTCCGATAGCAGAAGCTTTGTTTAAGGGAAACATTCATTTCAGCTGGCACTATCCGGCAATTATAATGGTCTTTCGAGAGGGGAAAATGTACCAAGCAAAGTCGTTGGAGGAAGGGAAGGAAATGCTGGCAAAACTTGGTTTGAATCCGGATTTAGAGCAACAGGCAGAAAAAGAAACAGAGGCGATTGAAGAGGGGGGTGCAAGAGGAGGAGACGGGGTTAAAAATCTTTTTGAACTTCTGCAATTAACATTCCCCATTAAGGAGTTCTAATTGAAAAGGCAAGCTCTTTTGGAGAAAGAGAAAGAAGCACCAGATTCTTCCAAAATGGAGGCGAGAGTTACGAGGCAAAAAAAGAAATGAAATGTTTGTAAAATATTTTTGTTTTGATTGTTTTATATATTAAGAAAAAGGTTAAGGTTTGGTCCTGATTTAATTTAATATTTGTTTTAATTTTAATCAAATTCAGGGAGACTGGGGGAGGGGAGTGTGGGGTTTTATTTCCTTTTTAAAAGAAAAAGTGTTAGGGGGAGAGCAACAGTTGTGGTGGAATCGTGCCCCCAGTGGTGCCTGATCAAAACAGCGGATTTCCCCCCCCCCCGCGCTTTTCTCTCATTGTGAGAGAAATTCATGGGGAGGCACCTGGGTGGGAAGATTCTTTTATAAAAATGAAGAATTTAATAGAACTCTGGGTTACAGGAGGGAAAAACGTTAAATGGAAATACTATGAGTGATCGAACAATTATGGAATTAAATATAAACGGTCTTGCATCACCTCTAAAAAGGCACAGACTATTGAAATTAGTGAAAGAAAATCATTTCAATTTTTTATTTCTTACTGAAACCCATAAGGGACGGAAAAGAACGGATAAACTGATTGACAGTAATGAATGGAAAGGTATTTTCGAATCTAAAGGAAAAATAAACAGTAGGGGGTAGCTATATTAATAAATCAAAGGAACCCATTTCAGGTGATACAAACAAAAGGGGACAAAGAAGAAAGATTATTATTTGTAAAAGGAAAAATAAACCAAATTACAATAACACTTGCGGTAATATATGCTCCAAATGTAAATGCTAACCAATTTATTATGAATGCAAAATGTAAATTGGATTTATTTTCAGAAGGGACGATGATATATGCTGGGAATTTCAATGTAGAAATAATGGCTAACAACAAAGAAAAGAAACAACTAAATTTAAATAGGTTAAATATGACAGACCTACATGCTGATAATTTAAATAGAGGAACATATTATTCTGTAAGACATAATAAGTTTAGTTGTATTGACTATATATTTATGAATAAAACAGGAAATATTCAAATAAAAAAAGCAGAAATTAAGAGTAATTGGATATCTGACCATGCACCCATAACAGCAGTTATAAAAATAGACTCCATTAGTAGACAAAGAATTTGGAGATATAACACAATTGTTTCAGTAAGTGAAAAAAATAGGGAAAAAATTCAGAGAGATATTCAGGAATTTTATAATATAAATGAAAATGGTGAAATGAGGCAATCAGTTATCTGGGACATGAAGAAAGCAGTTATTAGGGGTAATTTAATCAGTATGGAGTCTTATATTAAAAAAAGTTGGGGAATGGAAAGGGAAAAAAGAATAAGGGAAATAGAATTAATAAGAGAAGATTTAAGAATAACAAGAAAAAAAGAATGGAATGATTTGTTAAAACTTACAAAGACAATTAAAGGATATAGAGGAACAACAATTGAATAATATGAGGATGATGGTAAAACAGAGAATAGAAATATGGGGGGGGGGGGGAATCAGCAAAACAAATGGCGAATTACCTCAAAAAAAGAAAGGAAAAATTACTAATAAATGGTCTAAGAGACAAAAATGGAGTAATGAAATATAGTAATAGAGAGTTAGAAAGTGTAATGAGAGAATTTTATGCAAAATTGTATGAAAAAGAACATGTTATGCTACAAGATATAGAGGTTAAAGAAAGGTTGAATGAAGAAGAAAGACAAATGTTAAATGCAAACATAGCAAGGGATGAAATAATTAAAGTGGTAAAAGGGTTAAAACCTGGTAAAGCACCAGGCCCTGATAGATTTACAGGAGAATATTATAAAACGTATATAGAAATTTTGCTACCGCATTTGGAGAGATTGTATAATAATGTCCTCACAACATTAGATGTTCCACAAACATGGAAGAACTCCAAAATTGTAACAATTCCTAAACCAGATCGAGATTTAAAAGAACCCGGTTCCTACCGCCCAATTAGTCTACTAAATCAAGATTATAAAATTTTGATGAAAATTTTAGCAAACAGATTGGAAAATATACTACCAAGAATAATTGGAAAGGATCAGTATGGATTTATAAAAGGAAGAAGAATATATGAACCTATTAGAAATATAGTGAATGTGCTGCACCATGCTACTAGAACTAAAAGGAAAATGGGACTATTAAAGTTAGATGTTTATAAAGCTTTTGACAAAATAAATCATGACTATTTATTTCAATTATGTAATAGCCTGAATATGGGGAAACATTTTGCCAAGTAATAAAAGAAATATATAAGGAAAATATAGCCTATGGTAGAGTGAATGGAAATAGAATGGAGAAGATAGAAATAAATAATGGAACCAAGCAAGGATGCCCCCTATCCCTAATGCTTTTCACGATGGCAATTGAAACATTAGCTAATAAAATTAGAAAAGACAAACAATGGAAGGGATATCAAATAGGGAATATGGAATTAAAATTAAATCTATTTGCAGATGATGCTATAATAATTATAGAGACACCAGTAGATATGATTAAGAGAATGATTATAATACTTCAGGAATTTAAAGACCAATCAGGGTTAAAAATAAATATGGAAAAATCAGAAATTATTTGTCTAAATACCGGGCCTAAAGAACAAATTGAAATACGGAAGGTATCAGGTTTAAAACGAGGGAATAAGAAAATGAAATATTTAGGAGTTTGATTATTAAAGAACCCAGAAAATATGGTGGAATTTAATTATAATTTAATATGGAAAAAAAATCAGAAACAAATTAAGAATTGGGGAAATAAAAATTTGAGAAGATTGGCTAGAGTAAGAGCATTAAAAATGATGATTATCTCAAAAATGTTATACATTTTAATGCATGGAACCTTCCCAATAAGGAAATTAAAAGAATGGGATACTAAATTAAATGCTTGGATAGAAGGTAATAAAAGACCAAGAATAAAAAAAAAATGGCTGATAGCCACGGAAGGCGAAGAAGGTTGGGGAAATCCAAATTTGGAGTATTACAGGGATGCATATCAAATAGATAGATTAATGGAATTACAATTATTAGAAGAGAAACCATGAGTAGAATTAGAGAAAGGAATTAATGACATTAAGAATCAAGAATTATTATTTAGGAAATGGAACAAGATAGAAATAAATAGATTAATAGATCCAACTAAAGCTATTATAGAAAGTTGGATGAAATGGCAAGGCAAATTAAAAATGACAAATTCTAAATTAGCGACGCTGCATGTGATAAATATAAAGAAAGAAAGTAACCTCACAAAGATAATATGGAAATTAAAGGAAAAAAGGTATACAGAGAATTGAACAGTTATATGAAAAGGATGGAAGGATCAATAGAAATGAAATAGAGAGATGCCTTGGACAACAAAATTGGTTACAAGTTAACTCAATAAGTAGGTATTTAAGTAAAAGGGAAAATAAAGAAATATTCCTCAAACAAGAAACAAATTTAGAGAAGATATTAAGGGAAAAGAGTAAGAATATAAAAGCCGGCTTTCCGGCAAAGCAGCGCACTTTTCAAATGCGCTGCTTTCCTGCAACTCTTTCCTGGGCAGGGGGGGGGAGGCCACTCCCCCCCAGGAAAGAGGTGCAGGAAAGCAGCGTGTTTAAAAGGCACGCTGCTTTCCTGGAAAGCTGGCTTTCCTGGCCGGCACAGGGCTTTCCCGCCGCTCCCCCCCGAAAACACAACGGAGATAGGCAGGGCGAAGCGGCATCATGAGGCTCAAGCAGGCAGCCTCCGCGCTTTTCTTGGAAGAGGAGGAGAGGGGGCGGATCGGGTGAGCGGGGGCAGCGCCAAGAGGCCAGGGGCACGCGGGGGCGGGAGGCACGATGGGGAGGCTGGGGAGGCCGCAGCTCCCTTTCCTTCTACTGTTGGCGCCTCTCTGTCCCTGCCCCCCGGCAGGCTGGCAGGGAGATGGGGAGCGCGCGCCCGTGGAAAAGGGTGCGCGGGGGTATTTTGTGGCGCGCGCATGCTTACGAGCGTAGCTTACGGGGAACAGTGCCTTCTTCCCCACTTTCCTCCCTCACTTCCTTTTGATTTCGGAGTGAGAGGGAAAACCAAATAAAAACAGGAAGGAGGCAAGGACAGAAAATGGTGCATGGCTGCAAAATAGGAGAAGGGCATTTTTCAGCCACTTTCTGGGACTGAAAAGTTGAGGGGACCCAAGCAGGGGTGGGTTCTAACTTATCTTGCCACTGGTTCGCTTCCTCGAGATGGTGACTGCATACACAGTGCTGGAAACTGGGCTTCTCCACATGCTCAGAAGAAAATAAAAATAAAAAATAAAATGAGGGCTGTGCCCATGGACCGACACTGACCAATCCGGTTCGTTAACATCATCATGACATCACCAGTGGGTCGCTATCGGTTTGGGTGAACCGGTCCAAGCTAGGAGGGACCCATCCCTGCTCTGGACTCACAACTGTTGCTGGAGGAGCAGTTGTTTATCTGTGGCTAGCTGGCTTGGCACAGAGTCATCTCCTCCCATTTGTTCATGGTCCCTCACTACTTGGTCCCTTCATAATTGCACTCATGTAATGGGCTGTATATCGAGTCTTCCTTTGGCTATCATGCTGCATGGACTTTTGGGTTTTTTCTCAGGTTTAAAATAAGGTCGTCACTTTTCAAACCATGAATAGCACAGAGCCAGGATACTTGCAAGGCCTCTCTCTGTCTGAGACAGATAAGAATGGGTGTCTCCGGGTCCCCTTGCTTAGACGTTGTCACCCAGTGAGACCATAGCTGCCCCTGCCAAGTGGTAAGAGGATTTTCTATAACATTCAGCATCCCCCCTTCATCCCCTTATTGGGTGAAATGGACTCGTCAAACAGTTGGTTCTTCCTCTAACATATGGGGTAAGTTGAGACTAGAGTTCAGAAGGTGTGGAGGGAGAATGGTTTTGTTGGTATGATATGCTGCACGGTTTGTGATTACTATCATTTTGTTGGCTTTTATATTTTATTCTTAAGCACTGACCCACCCAGGAATGTTGGGCATAAGATGGGTGTCCACATTAGTCTCCTAAATAAAAAGAAGGGGTTACTATGGTGTGATCTGCTGCCCAAGAACAAAATCAAGCTGATCCCAATGAATGAGGAATTTGCATTCAGCTGACTAGGAAGGGAACGGGGAATAAATCTCTTTGATTGAAACAGTTTGAGTGTAACAGAAGATGGAGGCAGTTGGGAACTTCTGGGACCTCACATCATTCATGCAATCCAACCCTGATGTGACCTGAGTTAGATCCTCCAGAGAGATTTTCCCTCAACAATGTGGCTGTTGGGAGGGACTATGCAGATTCCCTCCTACTTCCCTCCTTGTCATCTTCCTGGCTCAGGAAACAGATCTCCACTCCATATTCTCAAATTCATCTTTGCATCACTGGGCAGGAACTGCTACAAAACCCTCCAGTCCAGCACCTGAATTTCCAGGGTTTTTTCCTGAGTTTAGTCATTGATGTCAATGATGGTAGAAGTGGCTGCTATGTTCCCAGGACCCCTTCTGCTAGCACAACTCTCTGAAGTGGTGATGTTATAGACCAAAATATTTGATTCCTTATCTCTGGTTGTTGGTCTTGATGCTTGTCTAGAATTTCCCACAAGGCCCAAACAGAATGATTGGGGGGGGGGGAGGTTCCCACCTCTGACGGAGTGCACTATTTTATGGTGCTGAAAAGTTGCCCCAAGAAATCTCTTTGGATTTGCGCAGAGGAAAGTTCTTTCTTAAGATCAGGTATGGGGTTACGGAGGCTTGCAGCTGGCAACTGACTGCGCGTATGTCACAAAATAAATAAATAAATAAAATTAAATTAAAAAATCCAATTGAGAGAAAAAACCTTGGACAAGAAACTTGTAAACAACTTTTTCTCTTTGGTGAGACAACCTAGATTCAATTCAGGATGACCCTTTTTTTTTTTTAATATTTTTATTTTATTTTATATGACTTACAAACATTTAGACATCAAACAATACAACATTAAACATTTACACTTGATATATTTACAAGATTTATTTTTTAACAATTCTATTTACTATACCTTTTTCTTAATTTCCACCCAGTTGTAAATTTTTTCCCACACTTTGTAATAGTCCTTATTTTGTTGGTTTTGAATTTCGTATGTTAATTTGCTAAATTTGGCGCAGTCTAATATTTTTTTAATTACCATTTCTTTGTTTGGAATCTTATCTTGTTTCCAGACTTGTGCATATGCTAATCTTGCAGCAGTAAGTAAGTGATTTATTAAGTAGTAATTTTCTTTGCTATGTTTGCCTCTAATTATGCCTAATAAATACATTTCCGGTTTTATTTCAATTTTATAGCCCAATATTTTTTCCATCCATGCCCTAATTTGAATCCAATTTTTTTTTTATTCGTTACATTGCCACCATATGTGGTAGTATGTTCCCACTTCTTTTTTACACTTCCAACATTTGTTACTAATGTTTACATTCATTTGGCTAGGCGTGCTGGCGCATAATGCCATCGGAAGAACATTTTATAAAGATTTTCTTTATATGGTGTTGACAAAGTCATCTTATAATTAACTGACCATAGTTTTTCCCAGTCTTCTAGCTGAATTGCATATCCAAAGTTAGTCATCCAAGATATCATGTTAGGTTTAACAATTTCTTCGATGTTTTCATAGTTTAATAGATAAATATACATTTTGGTTATAAATTTTTTGTCAGATCCTGTCAATATTTTGTCTATTTCATTTTGTTTATTACATATTCCAAATTTTACCAAGTCCCTTTTATATCTGCTTTGAATTTGGTAATATGGAAGCCAATCTATTACTATGCCTTCCTCTTTAAGTCTTTCTCTAGTTTTAAGACTTCCTTTAGTATTTAATAGGACTTCGTAGGTTATTTTTTGTTCTTGGCTTATTATATTTGGATGAATTTGAGCTTCTAGAGTGGATAGCCATCTGGGTATTTCATTATAGTGTTTTTTCCTGACTTTCCGCCAGGATGACCCTTTTATTCAAAGCAGACACAGAAATGCAGGCTTCTACGATGCTACATTTCACATGGGTCTGTTACACCAATTCAAACTCATAACGTATTAAGCGTACAAAATATAACCAATAAAAATCACACAACCTGGGCTAAGTTTCAAAGTGATGATTCATGAGAAAAAGAAAGCGAGAGCGAGAGAAAGGTCCCTTCAGCCCACCTCATGATATATAACGTTTGCACTTTTCTTAGGCTAGCAGCAAAGAAGGCAAGACAAGAGTGCTGGGAAGGAGAATGTTGCTAGAGAAACTGGGTCATCATACGTGTCATGCTCAAGGTCTATGCTTTTCGCACGCACATTCCAAGACACTAGTTCCCGCGTTCCCACAATCAGGAATTCCTTTGACCTGCTTGAGCTCTTTTCCCCATGCAGGTAGGTAGGAAAATTTCAATTGTGGGATGAAATCCTGTCAGCTTTTAAATGGATCCTACTGATCTTTTTAGAAAAACCTTCCAGATGAAATGTTGTTTTGAGGGATGGGATCAGATGGGATGCAGTTGTCCTTCTTCCTACATAAGGTAACTGGCATCCTGCCAAACACATTCCTTGCTATAGTTAAAGTTAATTTGACTTTCCTTTGAAAAAAAGGGGAAATTTTTCCAGATTTATCCTGATCTGAAAATGCCCAGCATAATCGCCAGCACATTTTTGGGGCCCCGCCCATCTGCTCTGTGCACAGGATTAATTGCCATTGTTTTGGGGTAGGACTAACTTTTCTTCCAGGGTCTCTGGTGGAGAAGGGATGTCCCAACTGCATGAGATCTAGCCCCACCTGGCTGGCTCTTTAAGACCAAGAAAGCGGCCCTCTTGCAGGTCTAAATTGGTGTCCCCAACGAGATGAATTCTGTTTTAGCTCAGGGGTTGGAGAGAATCCGCCCAATGGAACAAGGCAGAAATGGACCTTTTGGGGGCCTTTTGGTAAGAATCTGCCTTCAAACTACTGAGTGCCACAAGATCCATCCAGGATGTGCCTTTGACTAGATTGACACAGCCACCTCACCTTCCAGCTGATAGGCCATCAGAAGTCGAGGCAGAGCCAAACTCAAACTTGGTATCTCTGAATCCCACTCACTTTCACGAGGGATCCCTCAACCTCTCACTCCTGGTTTCTACCAGGGAGCTCCTAGCAGCATTGCCAGCAGTGTCTTTCCTACAGAGAAATCATCCAGGCCACTGATTGTCCATGGGGAAGACCGGGGCACCCCCACACTTGCTTGGCATGCTGGGAAGATATCTTAAAGACAAGATTCCATCCTGAGCACCCAATTTTTCCCAAAATCACTGGATCAAGTGGAAAAGAAGCCTTAAAGGAGGGCTCTTTAAACTTAGCAACTTTAAGACTGGAGTCCCCCTGGACGTTGCGCACAGGAATTGTCATGACTTTCAGCCGGTCCTGGGGCTGCTATTGATGCACAGTGGCAACCCATCCCTGAGTACAGGGTCTCCAACCTTGGCAACTTTTAAGACTTGTGGACTTAAACTCCTAGAACTCCTCAGTCAATTTCAATTCTGGGAGTTGAAGTCTGCAAGTCTTAAAGTTGCCAAGGTTGGAAACTTCTGGTCTAGTATAGCTGTTGGAGGTTAGGCTAACTCTAATGTTCCCCTCCCCTTCTCTGTCTTTGTCTGTCTCTTTCTTTCTCTCTCTCTCTCTCTCTCACACACACACACACAACACAAACCGAGAGAACATAACCCTAATCCTCGCCCAAGTCAGTTCTTTCTTAGTATGTGTTTGCAGCCTGTAATAACAGCGGTTAAGTTCTCTCTTAATATTTAAACAATATAGTGACAGTCTATCTATCTTTTATGCATGTTCAGAAAAAGAGAGATTTCCCTCAAGCGAGCGGGCATGTGTATCGCCTCGCCTAAATTTGTTGAGAGGTTCAAAACAAATCAGGGGCAAATGTAGTTTTTTTAGTTGTAACTGAATTTGAATTATTTGGATTTCGATATACTGTATATTGTCTTTTTTATATGTTGTAAACTGCTCTGAGTCCTCAGAGAGGGGCGGCATATAAATCCAATAAACTTAAACTTAAATTGCTATTACCGTCCGCTGCTACTGGTGTGCTGCGTATGCAGCTTTGGTTGTCTTGTGTATGTGTTATGTGTGCATGTCCCCAGCATGTTTTTGCTTCTGTACATGCACAGAAAGCAAAAATGCGGTGAATTCTTGTGAGGAGACACTCCGAGTCTCCGGAGAGACAGCATACAAATCTAAATAATAATAATAATAATAATAATAATAATAATAATAATAATAATAATAACGACGACGATGATGATGATGTCTGAGGGAGGGAAAAACACCTTCCCCTCTGGAGGCCGGAAATGGCCTGTTTCACAACTTCTGGTGGGCCCAATAAGCTCTTGTTTCACTCCCCAGGCTCCAAAGGCTTCCCTGGAACCGGGGAAGGGTAAAAATGCCTCCCCATCCCCCAGGAGGCTCTCTGGAAGCCAAAAACACCCTCCCAAAGCCTCTGTGTGAGCCAAAAATCAGCTGGCCAGCATACACCTGCATGTTGGAGCTCACATGCCAGCAAATATGGCTCCGCATGCCACTTGTGACACCCATGTCATAGGTTCGCCATCACTGCCTTAGACTGTCTACAGTCGACCTCACCGCATTCCTTAGAGGTCTATAAGGGGGCGTGCATAAGCACACCATCGTGCCTACCATCCTTGTCTTACTGTCCTATTGTCCAAATTTACCTGTACCTACTTTGCTTTTGTTTATATTTATACCAATACCTGCTATCTTGTATGTTTAGACAAATAAATAAATAAACATCTGGAAGACAGCAGTTCGGGAAATGCTGGGCTTGATTGTGATTGTGAATCTTGGGGATCTCTTTTGCACTAAACTGATGCACAATTGCGATGTGCACACACCTGTTCCACTGTCCTTTCACATAATAATAATAGTAATAATAATAATAATAATAATAATAATAATTATTATTATTATTATTATTATTATTATTATTATTATTATTATTAATTTATTTATTTATAATGCCCTTTTAACAAGGGGAATGACAGCAAGCCATATACAACTAACAAGGACAGGCAGTAGGCAATACACACACTAGGATGAAATACAACTAATAAAACCACAAAACTTATTAAAAACATTCCCAACCTCTCCAATTTCTTCCCCTCTTGCTGATCCCCAGAACAAGGCTGTTTCAATCTGTTGAATGAAAGAGGAATGTCTTTAGTGCCGTGGTGAGTGAGGCTACTCAGGGGCTTCTCAGCTCAGGATATTTTATCTCCCAGTATTACTGGCAGGAAAACATTTCTCTCCCCCTCCACCAAGACTAGATCTACCATATTTGGGCTGTAAAAGTTTAATTTAATTTAATTTGATTTATTTATAAGCCGCCCAACTCCTTCGGGACTCTGGGAAGCGTACAGCAATTTAAAACAATATAATAACTATTTAAAACCACAAGAAAATAAATAATTCATCCTTTTAGCCGGAGCTAGATGGTATAACTCATCGGTCACAGGCCTGCAGGCAAAGCCAAGTTTTCACAGCCTTCAGGAAAGCCAGGAAGGTAGGAAGAGTGTGGATCACAGGGGTCAATTGATTCCAGAGAGTGGTCACTAGATGGCAGCAAAGAGACCTTTTAGTATCTTGCCTATTTTGTGGGTCTATTTAAAAAAAGCTTATTGAATGATCAGGAGAACATTAAGGAAAAGTGGTTGAAGTCTTGATGGCTAACTTTATTATTTTTATTTAATATTTAGGTAAGGATTATTTTGCCTTTACGTCTGCAACAAAACAAGCAGCAAAGCTAAGAGAACTGAACCATATCTGACTGCAGAAATCTAGATTGACTACTAGATGATAGCAGAGAAATGTGAAAAGATTATTTTGTCCTGCCATGTGGATGTTTGCAGACCAGCTTACCTAATCTTAAACAAAGTAAGGGTGGGAATGATTTTGCTCCCTGTAAAAAAGACTGCTCTTCCCTGATTTAAGAGATTTTGGTAACTAGATTGAGAACAGTTGTGATTTTAAAACTGGTTCATGGGATTTGGACAGTGACAGTAGTGGATGTGAAGAAGTCAGAAGTGTCCATACACATAGTGAAGGCAGAACAAGAAACTGCCCTGAAGATCACAAACCTCTCTTGCTGTGCCTTCAACAAACTTGATTGCATGGATATATTGGCTGCAAAAATCACAAGAGTCACAGAAACCCCAAACTGTTTGCCACTACCAAATAGTCCTCTGGATATTTGCAACCTAAATATGCTTCTTGAAGCATAGGATGTGCTTATTAGGCAAAAGGAAGGAAGATGCCAGCCAGAAAAGACTGTCCCATTACAAAAGACATTTTGATGCTGTGTGGTTCAAAAGCTCCAGAATCTGTCAGACAAGTCCTAGCCCTAAACTTCTCAAACTTGGAAAGCTGCTTCACAATGGATGGAAAAGGGGATTAGCCAGCTTGTTTCATTTCCCCCAGTTTTTAAATGCACCCCATGCCATCTCATCCCATCTGATTACCATCTGGCAGGTTTTATCTGTGGAAGCCCTATGTGTAGAGATCATCTATCTATGTATCTACACTATGTTGTCATTATAGGTAGTACTTTCCACATGTAAATGTCATCTGAATCTCTTCAATTGTATCCAAGATATAACAAGTGAGGCCTTAATTAATCATCATGTTTAATACAGAACTCGTGCCAGGCTGGCAGGTACAGGCTTAAAGCAATAACAACATAACAGGCTTATATATCACACACAGGCTGGGGCAGGATCCAATCCATACACAGTAACTTTCCCGCTTACAATGTATCTGGGGATACGCGACCAATCAGCACCAAGGATAGGGACGCCAATCCCACGGCTCTAACCGGCCGGATGTTCCTAAGCAGACACAGCACTCCTATCCCCTTGAATGATACATACATAATCCTTTAAATATGCAGGCTTGTGACGAATTCTCTCCGAGCGCCGCGGTTCGCCTGGAGGATCTACCCTGAACTCGGAATGAGGTTCCCTAATTTCTAATTCAGGAGCCGGAACGCTTTCCCCCCGCGGAAAGTTCCCTTGGGCTGGCTCCTCGGGAATCCTCACTGGTAGACATTGCTCCTTGCGCACAGATTCAGGCTGATCGGGGTCAATATTTCTGTTCCGGTCACCCCCTCTGTCCAGACGGATCTGGTCCAGGTGTCTTTTCCACCATCTGCCATTGGCTAACTCTATTTCGAAAGACCGAGGCCCCAGCTCTCGGCTTACCCTTCCTCTTTCCCAAATTCGCCCCCTGGAGTACGAGCGCACAAACACGGCATCTCCTACCTTCACCTCTCTGGCTGGGGGTTCAGACCACGGAACAGTCTGGGAATACCACGGATGTAACCTGTCTAATATAATCCGGAGCTTGCGACCCATTAGTAACTCCGCGGGGGTCTTACCCGTAGCCACACACGGGGTGGTATGTTGTGCCAGCAATAAATCAGCCAGCCTAGCCTGCCAGGAACCATGTGGCATCTTCTTTAGGGCATCCTTCACTGACCGAACTGCCCGTTCTGCCTGACCATTGCTAGCCAGGTGCCATGGCGAGGTTAATGCATGCCTTATGCCAGCTGACGCCAAGAATGATTCAAACAGTAATGCAGTAAACTGCGGGCCATTGTCCGAGACCAGGAGGTCGGGGAACCCATGTGTGGCAAATAGTGTCATTAGGGCATCTATAATAGCCTGGGACTGCGTTGACTTTAGGTGCACGACCTCCACCCACTTGGAATGGGCATCCACGATGATGAGGAATGTCTGTCCCATGAAGGGACCAGCCAAATCTATATGTATGCGAGTCCATGGCCCAGCAGGCGGTTCCCACGCTAACGGCTCGGCTCGGGGGGGGGGGTAATGGACGACTCTCCTGGCATGCAGCACACACCGCCACCTGATGCTCCACTTCTTTGTCCATACCTGGCCACCAAACGTAATCCCGAGCCAGACTCTTCATGCACACAATGCCAGGGTGGCCTCTGTGCAGGAGTGTCAACACCTGGCTGCGCAGCCTTCCAGGAATAACTACCCTACTCCCTCTTAGCAGGATCCCTTTCTCCACGGAGAGTTCTGTCCTACATCTGGAAAATGGAACAAAAGCTTCAGCAGGGGTAGCTGAGGGCCACCCCTTTAGTACCCATTGCCTTACCTGGGTCAACATCGTATCCCGCCCAGTCTCCCAAGCCACTTCAGCCGCAGACAAGGTAATGGCCCCTTCCGAGAGAGAGAATACAGAGCAAGCTGGAGCAGGGTCAACTAAAACATCGGTCAATGGGCACCTACTGAGGGCATCTGCGTGCGCTATGTGGCGCCCAGGTTTGTACAACAGGGTATAACAATAGTTAGCTAGGAAAACTATCCAACGTGACATTCTGGGGGACAAGACAGTCGGACTTTGTCGGGTGCCTGACAATAGCCCCAATAATGGCTGGTGATCGGTTACAAGTTTGAAATGCCGGCCATATAAATAATCGTGGAATCGCCGGACCCCTGCTATTAATGCCAGTGCCTCCTTGTCTATATGTCCATAGTTCCGTTCCGCCTTAGCTAGGGTGCGGGAAAAGAACACCAAGGGGGCTTCTGCTCCATTGGGCAGTCTGTGGCTCAAGACTGCACCTACCCCGTACTGTGAAGCGTCACATGTGAGCACTAAGGGCAACCCAGGTGAGTATTGGGCCAGAACATTGTTAGAGGTAAGTAAAGCTTTAACTCCATTGAATGCGACCTCCTCCCTCTCACCCCAACGCCAATTTGAATGCTTGTCCAATAAACGGTGCAATGGTTCGGCCACCGACGCCTTATGCGGAATAAAAACCGCATAGAAGTTCAGAAGACCTAAAAAGGCCTGAAGTTCAGCTTTGGATGTTGGCCTAGGGGCGTCCCTGATCGCCCGTGTCTTCTAAGGGGTAGGATGGATTCCCTCCCCATCCACAGTGAACCCCAGGAATTCCACCTTTGGGACCCCAAACACACATTTCTTGGCTTTCAGCTTAAGCCCCGCGTCCTTAAATTTTTGATAATACCTTCCTTACTCTTGCCATCAATTTGTCCATGGAACTCCCCGACACCAGAACGTCATCGAAATATGGGACCGTTCCTTCCAGCCCATATAATAACCTTTCCATCAACCCCTGGAAAATTCCTGGGGCAATGGAGACCCCAAACTGCAAGCGATGACATTTGAATCCCCCCCGGTGGGTGATGATAGACTGGGCCTCCGTGGTCAGTGGATCGACGGGGAGCTGCTGATAAGCTTGAGAGAGATCAAGCTTTGCGAATACTCGACCCTTGCCCAGGGTATGCAGTAACTGCTGCACGACTGGCAGTGGGTATGAATGGTGAGCCAACGCTTTGTTCACGGAACACTTATAGTCCCCACACAATCTGATACCCCCATCCCCCTTGAAAGCAATTACCACAGGGGTCTCCCACCGAGCCTGGTCTACTGGTTCTAAAACCCCTTGGGCAATTAGCCTGTCCAGCTCAGCGTCCACCTTCGGGCGAAGAGGAATGGGAACTCGGCGGGCTTTTAAACGAACTGCTGGAACTTGGGGATTTAAACTAAATGAAATTGGGGTTCCCGTGTAACATCCCAAATGGCCATCAAATACTGAAGGGAATTCCCGTGCCGACTCAAATCCCCCAGACTCCTTGACTGCATTTACCCCCGTAACAGAGAGTCCCAATGACTCGAACCAGTCCAGTCCTAAAAGGTTAGAGAACAGTCCATTCACCACAATCAGTGGTAATCTGCCTGCAAAAGTCTTGAACCGGACCACGAAACGACCCTCTCCCAGAACCGGAATCGGTGCTCCCTGGTAGTCCTTCAATTGTAACGTACAAGGCTGTAAGCGACCCTTGCTCATAGTGGGGAAACAACGTTTGAGTGTAGCCCAAGAAACGAATGAATGGGCCGAGCCAGTGTCTACCTGCAACTTGCACCGCGAACCCCCCAGTTGAACCTCCACCAAAATTTTCTCCGTGGAGTCAGACGTCTCCCTGACATACGTGATAGCCAAACGTGGCTCGCTGTAGACGGCGTTGCAATCCTCGCGTCGACTTGAGGAAAATTTCTGTTGTCATCGGGGAGTGAAACCTTGGGGCTCCCTCTGCTCCCTATTCGTGGCTGGAGAAGACCTGTGAGAACGGCAGACCCTGGCAATGTGGCCCTTGGCACCACAGCGCCAACACGCCGAGTCTCGGGAAGGGCAGTTGGACCTAAAATGATTACCCCCGCACCCCAGACAAGTTGACAGTGGGGGACGGGCCGTGCAGGTGGCAGGTCTCGGCTCCGACTTGCTGCCAGCTTACACACATCTTCCTCCTCTGCCCCCGGACTGCCTTCCTCTTCTGGGGAAACTTTGACTTTATCCGCTTTTTCCGATACCTTTTGAGTGACATGTACGGCGCTGTCCATGGCAGCCAGCGATTGCGTTGACAGCTCGAAAGCACGAGCCTCCACTAGCGCCGCCTGAAATGTCAAATCGCGGATAGCCAGGAGGCGCCGCTTTAGGTGACCATCCCTCACCCCGAAAACTAGCCTGTCCAGTAGATAGTCATTAAGATCAGCAAACTCGCAGTACAAAGCTGCTCGGCGAAGAGTGGCCACATAGTCATTAATCGACTCCCCCTCGGCTTGGTTTCGCTGATAAAACTTGTAACGTCGCGTACACCATGAGGGCGCTGGGGCATAATGGTCCTGCAAAGTCTTTAAGAAATCCTCCCAAGAAACATCGTGGATGGAGATCGGGGCAAATAAGGCTCGGGCGGTTTCGAACATCTCGGGGCCACAAAACCCAAGGAAACATGACCTTTTCCTATCCCCAGAAATCTCCATGTAGCCATTGGAGATCAGGAAGCAATCAAAACGGGTGACATACGAGTCCCACGTCTCCCCTTGTGGGTCAAAAGGGGCAAAAGTAAGTTGCACAGACATCCTCACTTACTGTCAGTGTCTACGTAAAAAATCCCTCAATAGATGGCTCGAATCCTCGTCGCCAGTATAACAAGTGAGGCCTTAATTAATCATCATGTTTAATACAGAACTCGTGCCAGGCTGGCAGGTACAGGCTTAAAGCAATAACAACATAACAGGCTTATATATCACACACAGGCTGAGGCAGGATCCAATCCATACACATTAACTTTCCCGCTTACAATGTATCTGGGGATACGCGACCAATCAGCACCAAGGATAGGGACGCCAATCGCACGGCTCTAACCGGCCGGCTGTTCCTAAGCAGACACAGCACAAGATTCGTCAGGTTTTATTACACAGTGATCCCCCATGCAACTATAGGACAGGAAATGGCAAGAGACAGGTTGAATAGTAGAACTATCGATCACCAGCCAGTATGGTTGAGGAGGACAATTCTTAGGTTGTAAGATCCAGTATAATTCAACTTTATCCAGAATGGAAAGTTTCGAGATAGATAATGGTGGTATTATAGTCGCAACAACTTCCATAGGCAAATTCAACATGAGGTAAACATAGCAATGGTCTTTACTAGACTGAAGAAATGTGTTCAAATTGGACTGTACACTTTACTCTTGCACAGGGTCTTTTTGCTCTTTTTTCTGTATTAAACAGAAATTTTGTTGCTAAAAAGCAACAAAAGAGAAATTAATTAGAGGTGGATATTGCCTGAAATAACTGAAGATAGTAGTTTGTGGCTCAGAAATGTTAATTCTAGCCTTCCCTGTTACCAACTTTATTAGGCAAACCTTTAAGGGGAGGCTACTTTTAACATTTAAGTTCTGAGGTTCAATATTCCATGGTTGGATTTGACAAGACTTTCACTCAGTTTAATTTCAATTGGGAAAAATACACCTCAATTTTATTTGTATTACTTTTTCATAAAACCATCACACAATGTGACATATCAATTCACTACTGCTAATTACTTAAGGTAGGACGTAGATAATTGATAAAAAGACTTTTAAGTAAAGCAGAAGAAAATATAGTCTGCAACTTTATATTCTCCTTCCTTTGGGAGTTGTCTAGGCCAGTGATTTTCAACCTTTTTTTGAGCTGCGGCACATTTTTTACATCTACAAAATCCTGGGGCACACCACCAACCAAAATGACACTCTAATACAGTACATATTATACATATAGTTAATAATATACACCATCAGGATAGACATAACCATCTGAAGCTGAGGATTCATCTAGTGGTGGCAACATTTACCTCCAGTCCTGACCAGGATTAGAAATCGGGACCATGGGGAGGAGTAGCAGCTTCAACTACTCGCCATGGCCACACAATGACAAGTTCGCGGCAGCCCAAGTGGTGACCTTCCTGGGTGTAGATGAGAGGCGGCCTGCTATTGGTTCATCACTAATGATCGGGATGAATCCTAGAAGGTGATTGGTCAATGAGTGTTCCCTGTGCTTCCACTCTTCCTGTCGCTGATAGCTGGCGGGATTGTGAGGGGAATGTTTATGTTCGGATGGAGGCGGCTGGCCGGATAAATGGCCTACATGGGCTGTATCCAGCACGCGGGCTGTAGTTTGGGGACTCATGTTTAATTTCCCCATGGCACACCTGACCATGTTTCATGCATACTGGTTGAAAAACACTGGTCTAGGCCACTACTCTCTCTCTCTCTCTCTCTCTCTCTCTCTCATACACACATACCACACACACACACACATCATTTTTTTAATTACACAAAGATATTACTAGATAAAGAAATATCTATTTCTAGTGTTAATATTATGTACCATTCAATATAATATTCAGATGTACATTCAAAATAATATATTATTTTCTACAGTATCGATTTACAAATGAGAACAGCGAGCATGTTTCATACTTTCAAAAGTTTGTACACAGTACATTATAATATATTGTTTTGCCTTCTGCCAACAGTTTGTGCTGTAATTATTGCTTCTGCATCTGAAAATTTCAGTCTAAAAATAGAATTTATTTTTCAGATTTGCTTTTCAATATCACATGACAAATTAGACATCCATAAAAGTCAAGTTTCATTTCAAGATTTTTATGCAATTATTTAACAGTTCTAAGACAGAAAGTTAAAAACTATAATTAAGCATATTTCATGTTATGCCCATTCTTGCTCTACTGCAAGCAGATAGCATTTACTTAATATAAAGATTTGAGAAACACATTGCACTGATGATACATTTATTATATACTGTAATAAAATATTCAGTTCTCTATTACTGAATGATCTCTTTTTATCTAAGAATAGACCAAAGAATTCAAATGTGTCAATCCAATTATTTTCATCTACTGTAATTGGGAGAGCATCAAATAAAGTCAGTACTGAATTTTAACAACTGATGTGGTAGAAAACCTGTGGATCACAGGTGGTCTCCACTTTGTTTTTTTCCTCTAAGCCCTGGAGCTCTCTAAAATTACTATGCTAAATCAAAAAGTAAACCACTGAATGACAGCCCTAAAAGTTTCCAGGGGAGGCATGAGAAGCAATAATTAAAAGAGTATGTTTGTCTTCAATAGTTTGATGTCATTTTTACTTTTTTGGAAAAAAAATACTTCAGAAAGCTTCTTGGAAGGATGAAAACCCAAGCTTGGTCCCTCTAGTAACAACCTCTCCTGTGGCCTTTGCCAAAACTAGGACAGCGTATTAAAGACAAGACAATAGCCATTAAAATTGGCTGTAATTGGATTAAAACATTATTTAATCACATTGGTTAATCAAAAGGAGGACATCTGCCTATAAAGATAGAAACCCAGACTTTTCCTGCTTTGTTGCCTGTGGTCTGTTAGGAAATTTGTGGTCTAGAGCACAGCCACTAAATGCCAAAACCCAGCACTGTCTAACAAATACTTATTGTGAAAGTCTATGAGGGAAACAATTTCTTAGGAGCAAATACTGCAAGTTTCTTCTTTCCTCTAATTAATTTTAAACAGAGATTAAACCAGGATAAAGCTTAGGTTTTAATTCTATGATCTAGGGCAGGTGTGTCAAACTCACGGTCTGTGGGCCAGATACGTCACACGCTGACCACGTCCACCCATGGTTTAGTGAAGGGGAGAAAAGTTGTAATACATCATCTAGGACGACTATAGGATTTCCGCTCTAATGCAAAGAATCTGGCCTTGATGTGAGTACTCTTCAAGATCCAGTCAGATTCTGATGTCAATGAACCTTGACTTCAGAAAGAACCAGAAGGGGGCTGGCTCATGGAAGGGCCATGGATCCAATGCTGTGTTGATTCACTAACATTTTCACTATTAATATTAACTTGTAATGTATCTATACAGGCAGTCCTCAACTTACAACAGTTCACTTAGTGACTGTTCGAAATAGAAAAAAGTGACTTATTTTCACACTTAAAACCACTGTAGCATCCCCATGGATCACATAGCATCAAAGATCATGTGATCCTCTTTTGCGAACTTCTGACAAGCAAAGTCAACAGGGAAACCAGTGTGCTATCAATTTAACAGCTGCAGAGATTCACTTAAGAAATGCTACTAGCTAACATTTAAAACATGTCTGTGCATTTCTTAAAATAGAAATATATTAAGTTAAGAATGTTTTTCTGGTACAAGTACTCAGGGCATTAATAGTGGTTAAGGCACCAGGCTAGAAACCAGGAGCCTGTGAATTTTAGTCTTGCCTTAGACATGAAAGCGATGGATAAGAGACTGTTTAAGTTCCAAAAAAGGAGGTTTTTCATAAAATAATTAGAATAAATAACGAAGCCAACCATCTTTATGTTGGCTGAAGAACTAACTGATTCACAAATTCAACAGATTTGACAAACAATAAACAATTGGGACTCAAAAGTCCTTTAGTGATGTCTCAAATCACAGAGAGAAGATACTGAAACCATTTGCTCTCTTTTACTTTTAAGGTAATTTAGCTACCTATAAAAACCAGAGAAAATCTTGTATGATTACCGTATTTTTGGAGTATAATATGCATATTTTTCCACTCTAAAAGAGGCTGAAAATTTGGGTGCATCTTATACTCCGAATGTAGCTTTTTCCAAAGGTTTTTTTTCAGCCCTAACAAGATGCTAATTATCTTCCCAGGTTTTACCTTGCTGGCTTTTTCATTGTTACTTTCTCCGAATAATGTTTTTTCCAGTCCTAAGTCTTTGCAGGCTTTTTTTCACTGCTCTACTTGCTCCAAATAAGTTTCTTTCCAGCACTAACGAGGCACTAATAATGTTCCGAGCTCTGACCAGCTGGCAGGTTCTTTCATTGTTACTCTTTCCGAATAAGGTTTTTTTAAGCCCTAACCAGGAGATAAAATAATGTGTGAAACCGACCAGATTAAGGACGCTAGCCAGATGAATATCTGGTAGGCAGATTTCCCTCCCTTATTTTCCTCTCCAAAAATTAAGGTGCATCTTATACTCCGAAAAATACAGTAATTTACATAGAGAGTTATTCATACATTGTGCCTGTAACAAAACATAGTAAGAGTAATGATAGTACATCACAATATGTTTTTCATAAAAAGTTTAAGCTGTGCGTTATATGTTAATTAGGACTCAGAATTAACATAATTACCAGCACATATTTCAAAAACATTTATGACAATTTTGTGCCTCTTATAATTGAATTTCCTCTTTGATGATTTCTTACTGAATCTGTGATGATTGTCTAGCTCCAGAATCTCCAACTACTTTCAGCTATTTTTGCCAATGTTTTTATTAAGACCTAAAAAAGGAGAAAAGGTACAGAGATGTTATCCAGCTGCACAAAATATATAATAAAGAGGAAGAAATCAAAATGGTCCCATTTTATAAATCAAACAAGATCTATTGATCTAAAGAACATAATTTTAATAAATATAAGTCACCCTGAATAAAAAGTGCAAGATTAGATACCGTATTGTTATAAAAAAATCCAAAGAATTAGTGGGGATAATCACAATTGCTCACTTTAGAAAAGTATAACTAACACCAGTTATCTTATGCACCATTATTTAAAAGGTTCACTGATATCTTTATTCCTCAACCCTCAGAAAGTTTAAAATAAATCAGTAATTGCTTTCACTTTTAACCATTTGCAATTCTGAAAAATGGGTATCCATCCATCCATCCATCCATCCATCCATCCATCCATCCATCCATCTATGACATTGGGGGATCATGGGAATCCAGAGCAGCTTTCAAACCAGTGTAGGGTCACTAGGCTTATGAGGAAGTGCCTACAGTTTCACTAGATTCAAGACTGATGTTCTGTTAACCTGCTTTCTGTTCTCTTAGCAGCCAACTTAATTTAATATTGAAGAAACCAAGCTGTCAGATGATGCAACTGTCACCCAGGCCTTCAGTCACCAACCTTTTACAACAACAGAAAATATTTATAGGACTCTCCTCTTCTAATCTGTATCTTCCAGAGTTTGGCAGGTCTTTGCACTGGGCTATGAATGAATGAAGTTCTGTCTCTTAAATTTTTAAAGAGGGGTGAGGAAAAAAAGGAAAGGTCAGGTTTCTCCTGGTGAGTTAGAAGCCATTAAATAAGTAGAAAAGTGAGGTTCTTGCACCCTATTTCTCATCCACCTTCCCCCAAGTTTCCACATGAGATTGTGAAATTAGGGTAGATTTGTAATCTGCATTTTATCTGTCTTTAAGCTCTTTAAGCTCTGGTAGAAATGACAGGGGAACACAACTTTGAGCCTCAGGATTCCAGGCAGACTCTAGTAGCCTTGGAGGAAATATTCAGATGTCTTCCAAATGATGCTGCCAAATTATACTTTTTCATATGAGAGAAGAGGAAAATGCTGAAATCAAAGAGCAAAGCCATCTTCTCTGGCCCCTTGTGATTTACATGGATACATCCATTCAGTTTTATTGCCCAGGAATGGTAAGAAAGTGATATGGTTCTGCCATCTTCCAGGATGGGTTTTCAACCTCCCACAGCACTAGATTTTTTTCAACTTCTGATATGAAAGCTAACCAGAGCCAAATCTGCTTTGTCAAATCGTACGTTAGCTACCTGAAGATGCTGATGTCTACTAAGGCAATAATTAAATAATAGAGAGGGAGCAAGGCCTTTGAAATATGGTGCTGGGGAAGTCTTCTGCGAGTCCCTTGGATTGCAAGGCGATTAAATCGGTCAGTCCTAGATATCAATCCTGACTGCCCTTTAAAAGGCCAGATGCTGCAGATAAAACTCAAATACTTTAGCCACCTAATGAGAAGGAAGGACTCACTGGAGAAGAGCCTAATGCTGGGAGAGATTGAGGGCAAAGGAATAAGGGGATGATAGAGCAGTGTTTCCCAACCTCTTTTGAGCCACGGCACATTATTCATATTTTCAAAATCCTGGGGAACACTGAACGGGGGCGGGGCGGGCGGGGAGGCTAAAGAAAAGTTTGGACAAAAAAAATATCTCTTCCTCCATTTCACTCTATTTCTCCCTCCCTCTTTCTCTCTCTTCCTTCCTTCCCTTCTTTCTCTCTCTCCATCCCTCTTTCTTCCTCTCTTTTTTGCTCTCTTTCTCTCTCCCTCCTTCCCTCCCTCTATGTGTTTCTCTCTCCCTTGCTCTCTCTCTGCCTCTCTTGCTATCTCTGTTTCATTATCTCTCTTTCTTTCTCTCTCTTTCTCTGTCTCTCTTGCTATGTCTCTTTCTTTCTCTCTCTGTATCTCTTTCTCTCTCTTTCTCTGTCTCTCTCTCTGTCTCTCTTGCTATCTCTTTCTCTCTCTCTCTGTCTCTCTTTCTCTCTCTTGCTATCTCTCTTTCTCTCTCTTTGTCTCTCTCTCTGTCTCTCTTGCTATCTCTCTCTCTCTCTCTCTTGCTATCTCTTTCTCTCTCTCTCTCTCTCTCTTGCTATATCTTTCTTTCTTTTTCTCTCTCTCTCTTGCTATGTCTCTCTTTCTCTCTCTCTTGGGCTGGAGGGGCGCGGGGGGGGCTAAAGAAAAGTTTGGACAAAAAAATTCTCTTCCTCCATTTCACTCTATTTCTCCCTCCCTCTTTCCTCCCTCTCTCTTTCCAATGTATCTCTCCCTCCCTCTTTCCTTTCTATCTCTCCCTCCCTCCCTCTTTCCTCCCTCCCACTTTCCTTTCTATCTCTTTCCTTTCTATCTCTCCCTCCCTCTTTCCTCGCTCTCTCTTTCCTTTCTATCTCTTTCCTTTCTATCTCTCCCTCCCTCCCTCTTTCCTCCCTCCCTCTTTCCTTTCTATCTCTTTCCTTTCTATCTCTCCCTCCCTCTTTCCTCCCTCCCTCTTTCCTTTCTATCTCTCCCTCCCTCTTTCCTTTCTATCTTTCTCTCCATCCCTCAGCGGCGGCAAAGAAGAAGGAAGGCAGGCTGCAGAGGGCACCGAGGACAAGAGCGCTCGCTCGCTCCCTCGCCCTCTGACTTCCCTCCCTCGCTGCTGAATGGACGAGCGCGGGCACGAGCGCGCATGCGGGCCCGCTGCAAGAAGGGGTTTTTTTGCTTTTTTTCCCTTCCCCCGCCTCACGGGAGAGAGAGAGAGAGAAAGAGCAGCGCCCTGTCGGTTCCGAGCGCAGCCAGGGAAAGCGGCCTCGAGCCGAGTGTGAACTGCGGGATGCGGCAAAGGACTCCTTGCCAACCAAAAAAGGGGGGGTGGCGAAGGCAAAGCCTGGGAGGCAGGGAAGGGAAGAGTGGGAGACCCCCAGACAGAACGGCTGAGGGGAAGGAAAGACGGAAGGTGGGAGGGATTGAGAAGCAAAGCCAGGGAGGGCTGAGAGAATAGGGGAGTGGCGCGCACGAGAGAGGGGCGGGGCGGGCATTCCCGAAACGGACGGAGAAAGCCCTCTCTCACAGCAAAAGCGCTCCCAGCCAGGGGGCTGTGAGAGAGGGCTTTCTCCATCCATTTCGGGAAAGCCTGCCCCGCCCCTCTCGCAGCATCCTGGCTAGGAGCGCTTTCGTCCCGAGGAGCTGCAGCCGCAGCTGCCGCGAGAGAGGTTGCGCCCCAAGGCAGAGGGCGGCGGAGGAGGAGAGGGGGCAGGTCGGGCGGGCGGGGGGCAAGGCCGAGAGGCCAGGAGCGCGAGGGGGCCGAAGGCACCATGGAGAGGCAGGGGCGGCCGCAGCTTCCTTCTACTGCCCGCACCTCCCCGCCCCACCCAGCTGGAGCTTCCCTAGGAGCTTTGTGGCACACCTCACTGTGTCTCGCGGCACACCAGTTGGGATACGCTGTGATAGAGAATGAGGTGGCTGGATGGAGTCACTGAAGCAGTCAGCGTGAGATTTAATTGACTTCATGGAATTAGGAATTGTGTTGAATTAAATATCCTTGTAATTCAATATAAACATAAATTAACTTAAAATCTTGTCTTGCTCTTGGGGTCTTCTCATGTCAGTATTGCAAGAAGAGTGCTTGAGGGCTTTTTATATATTTTTTGTCTTTAGGGCCTACAGAGGATATTAGGAAGTTGGAGCACCCAAACTCTCTTCTGAAGAGATTCCCTCATATTATAGGCAATGGGAAGGGAAAAACAACTGTTATCATAGTACATGTCCTCTTGCCCAAGGGAAATTAAACATAGTAGTTCAGATTAAAATAGAGTTGGGAAATTAAGCAATATGTTATAGCCTTAAACTTCAGTCTTGGTTGTTCTAAAGAACTTGCTCAGTTCTTTAGAACCAGATAAACCATGCTAACAAAAAAACATTAAATACAAAAAAATTATCACTCAGCTTTGGAATAAATCGAACAGATGGCCTGTGATTTGGATGCATTATGCGCAGGCCAAGCCCACCCCAGTTCCGCAAAGGGGGGAAACATCGCAATACATCATATGAAGGTAACATGACTGTGAGTTTGACATAAACATGATCACACTGCATCATGATGTCATCATGCAAATGGCCCTTTTTTGCTTACTTGCAGTAAATATGAACTTATCAAGCTCTGTGTCATTTGTATGATGATGCCATGATGTTATGCTGAATTCTTGCAAAGGTGTAGAATATCTCTGTTTGCACAAGAGACTAATGAAATGAACAAAATCATTTGATATTCAGAAAATTATTTCAGAACTTTTGGAAATTCACATTTCAAAAATTAAACGTAACATCCTATAGTGATGTTTATGTACCTTCACTGTTTCATACGTGTCTGTAATTAAGGCAATGAAGAGACTCAGGACCATGTAGATAAAGAGGCTAATGAAAGAGTAGAGGTAGATCCGGCTGAACAGCCACACCAGGTAGCTTTTCTGTTGCATTTTTGCAAAAGTAGCAAACATGTAGCGAAAAGATATTCAGAAATCATATTCAAGGTATGGAACTAGAAGAGAACAAATATTCAGGAACAAACAGACAAAAGAAAAGAAAATTATTTCCATTTTTGCTCAAGTTGTTTAAAAAATATTGGTCAAATACAGTAAACTGCAAATAAATGTTACATGTTTTACTCAATACCAGCCCTTGAAAATCTCTGGATATTACAATATTTTATTAATGTGCATCAATACCTCAGATAATGCAGAATATATACCTATACGTGACAATTCTGGTGATCATGTATAGTTACATAACTAAAGTGATAAACTGGCCCTTTCAGATATCTTGGCAGCGTGCTCATTTTGTTAACATTTGCGCAAGACCCTTCAGATACAAAACTAGATGACAAACATCCAAGTCACAGTACCTTAGCATGATATGGGCCCAGCACAATCCAGCCACAGAAACAATAACCCAGATAGATCATAGCCGCACAGGAGCAAAATTGAATGACATTGGGCAATGCTGCACGGAGAGTCAAAATAAGCAGCTGAAAAACAAGGCCCAAGAAAAACCCAGAGATGCTCATTAGACTTTCCAAAGATATTCAGCATTGCCAGGTAATAACAGAAAAGAATACCAAGAGCATGAATGTTCCAGAAGATCCTTACATTATATTTCTTAAAGAAGCTGAGGTAGCGGATCACTCCAAGCCACACAAGCATGGTGGAAGTTCCTAACAGGATACTGCAGACATCATAGCTTGTCAGACTCTATATGAAGATTAAGATGATGTTCAATAAATTACACTAACGGAATTTCAGGTGGGGTGCCCATAAAAAAGGACCTTTTATATTCATTTTAACTCTTGGGGATACCATAATTTCTTTTCTTTTGACACTGAGATGGGTGACATAAAGTTTTGCTAGATTAGGAGACCTTTCTTGGGAGGTGAGTAAACCTTATTCCATTAAAAAGAAATGGGCTAAAAATGTCAGGGCTGTTTCCTGGTGGACAAAGAGGACAAATGCATTACACAGCAAATTAATAGACTTTTGATGATATGCACAGATACTGCTCATTTCTAATTTCTAATGATATTACCATGGATAGGTAAAATATACAGCTAGAAAAATGCCTTCTCTGGAGCAGCAGTTTTCTCAACGTGACCATTTTCCCCAGTTGAAGACTCAAGTGAACTATAAAAATAACAAAATTCAGGTTGGTCAATAAGATTTCAATTGGGACTTGCAAAACTAGAACACAGGCGATCTAATCAGCATTCAAGTCACTTACCTTAGCTTGTATCTCCATCTTTAATGTAGAACCAACTATGGTAAGAAGGTCACTAACGATGATCATGATATACCATCCATTGACAAATTCTACTAGATCAGAGAAAGATACTTCTTTCTTATAGTGATGTTGAAAAAAAGTCACAAATTCCTAGGATACGTGAGAGGGCAAGAAAAGAGAAATTGCTATTGAAAAGCTGCAATTAAATTTATTAAGAGATACTGACAACCATAAGCTTACCCTTTGTAGATAAATTCCTTTAATTACAGATCGTGTGCAGAGAATCAGTAATGCAAGACATGTCAGTATGACAAAACCATCAAAGATCATCATATAATGGGTATTCTTCTGTACTGGGAAAAAAAGATTGATAAGATTGAGTCTTCGGAGAGGGGCGGCATACAAATCCAAATAATAAATAAATAAATAAAAATAAATATTTGTCTATGCATAATAGTTAACCTGATACTCTCATAGAACACCTACTCATTTGTGTCTGAGGGGAAATTTTCTTCGTGAAATTGCCTTGAGAGAGTGCTAATAATGGAGAAGAGGCCTCCATCTTACTTAATTTTTCAATACAGGGAGAGGTGGATAATTAAAGGATTCAAATCCATCAAAAAGAATGAATGCCTCACACTTTTGGTAGTCTAAAGAGGACCCCTCCTCCCTCAAGTTGTGTACTTATTTGCACTTGGGGCAAATTTCCCATTGTGGGGAATTCCATTCTAATATACTGTAAATCAGAAGTGAAATTCAGCAGGTTCTGACAGATTCTGGAGAACCAGTAGTGGAAATTTTGACTAATTAGGAGAACCGGCAAATACCATCTCTGGCTGGCCCCAGAGTGGGGTGGGAATGAAGATTTTGCAGTATCCTTCCTTGCCACGCCCACCAAACCTCACCCACCAAACTGGTAGGGAAAAATTTTGAATTTCGCCAGTACTGTAAATATTAACCATATAGAAAGAGACTTTTTTTAAGGACTATAGGTGAAATGATGTAACACACATTCAAATTGCGTGCTCAGTTGACAAGCATACTTTAAAAAATATAGTTACTGCAGATTATAGCAAATACTGTATTTAACTTCATGCATCACTAAGCCTTCAATAAAACCTAATAAGCACTAAATAAATAATAACAAAAGTATGTTTTTTAAGCTTACTTGATCCAGAAACATGCCAGTCTTTACATTCTTGATGGAAATATCATTGTCTAGGCTTATTTTAATTCTTCCACTATGAGCTTTGTTATCAAAGAGTATCTGTAGATATTGTGGAGATGGAATTGATGCTATTATTCTTATTTCTAAACACTCGTTAGTTCAGATAGAATCTGAATAATTTATGCCAAATGCTTGGTAATAAAATCAAAATCTATATCTATCTATCTATCTTTCTATCTACCTACCTACCTACCTACCTACCCATCATCCATCTATTTATCTATCTTTCTACTATTCTTCTCAAAAAAGCCATAAAGTCTTATAGTTAACTTGAAGTATAACTTTGAAGTAGTGATGCCATATAAAAAGCATGTTTTGTAGAAAACAGAAAATGCTTGGGATTAGTTTAGTTCTGTCATTGTACCATTCTCCCCCAAATCTAAGCAGTTTAAAAATAAAGTGGAGAAATAGAATAAAGGAAGACTATATCTAATAACCCTCGAACAAAACTTAACAAGAGAACATTGACCCAATGTCCTCATCTTTTTAATATTGTTTCAGAAATATTTCTATTCTTATCACTATTTGGGTTTTATTGCACCTTTCCATCTGAGGAGTATTCAAGTTGACCGCCAGCCACAGTCAACCAAAAATAAATAGAAACAAATTTTAAAATGTACAATACAATTACGTATAAGCAAAAGTATTAATATTATTGTTAATATTGTTGTCGAAAAACTAATACTATACAGAATTATGTTTTGAACTTAACTAAAAGGAGAATAGGTGAGTTACCGTGAGAATTAGTGTGAAATGCAGGACACACACACACACAAACAAACACACAAAGAATAGGTGATTTACCAAATGGGTATTTGCAGCTGTGGGCAGGCAAATCTCTGGTAGCAATAAATCATTGGTGCCTGCCTCTTGATTAGCTCCAGCGTTATCATTTCACTTCATTCTCTACTTCTAAGTTGCTAATGTATATACTGCAATAGTCCACTTTAAGAAGAAGCTGACACAATCTAGGCCAGTGATGGGCAACCTTTTGAGCTTGGTGTGTCAAAATTCGCCAAAAAACCGAGCATAACTCGGGTGGTGTGTCACCTTGAGAAAAAAACCAGAGGATCAGGAGCGGTCCCAGCTACGTCTTTTTTTTCACTCCCCTCCTCCTTCCACACGTTTTGCAGTCATGGCATTGTGGAAAGAATGAAGGAAGGAAGGAAGGAAGGAAGGAGAGAGAAGAAGCATGCAACACAGTTACTACTTGGGAGAGAAAGAGGGGGGGGAGAGAAAAAAAAACTAAGGAACACCCCCGAGTCAGCCTTTCTATGCTTTGATTTGAATTAGGGTTAGTTAGGATGTAAAGCTTTGGGGTCTCACTTTCAGGTGCCTCCAGCCCAGCTTGTGGTGCATTGTGGGGGAGAAAAGGCCCCTTTTATTTTCTCTCTTTTTTTTTTTGCTGCAGTCAAAATATCAATTCATCCGAGACTGCGCCCTGGGCAGCACAGAACTGGGGTTTACTTTTGAGTAATGTGCATAGGATGACACCGCGATCTGTTCAACCCACTCGATCTACTTGAACTTCTCAATCTACTTGATCTCCTCAAACCTTTCCCCCCTCCTCGTCCCCACCCCTTCCGGCATGTGCTTTTATTTAGAGGGGGGTTGTAAAAATCTAGTTCCGAGCCGCCAAAGGAGGAAGCAAATGGTGCGACGTCCACGCACTTCTTTTTTCGGACTCTCTTTTTTGCAAGCCCAGCATGGTTTTTTAATTACAAATTAATAACCCCTCATCCTTTACATTTAAACCGGTAAGGGTTTACCTTAGCACCGTCTCCTGCAACAGCTATAAGAGGAAACAGCGCCTTGAGCAGGACTCCGCCGAGGGGTTCCAACTATTATTATGACTACAGCAGCAACTGCTGCTGCTGCTGCTACCTTACTTCCGGGTTTGCAAACTCAGGACCAGACCCATCTCAGCGGAGGGATTTCAATTTTTCTCTTCTGCCCTCCTCAATGCGATCGACCCAAGGGGAGGGGACACCGCGCGCTGCTCGTGGAGGGAATGAAGCGAAGGAGGGGAGGGGAGGTTGGAGTAGATTTCCTGGCGGAGCAATATTTGTTTACGGGATGAGCAGTTTAATGTAAGCAACGTAGGACCCCTGGGTAAATAGCCCTGGGAGTGAAATTAAAATTGCAACCGGCGCGATTTTTTTTTAATCGGTGCAAAACAAAATTAAGGGGAGAGGAAAAATAATAATAATAATTGCGCTTGCTGTACCTGCTTGCAGTCGGTGGGAAATTGGAAAGCAGGGAGATTTGCATCTTGGCCACTCCCTAAAGCTCCCCGTTTCTCCGGCGGCCGCGTGTCACCGAAAATGGCTACGCGTGTCAGTGCTGACACGTGTGTCATAGGTTCGCCATCACTGATCTAGGCCCATTCTCCCATCCCAAACCTGCCCTTCAGAAAATGACTAATTACAAGTCTTCATCATTTCATTTTTTTTTTACTTGCTTCCTAGTTTATCTGTACATAAACAACCAAACTCAGAAAGTTCCAAGGACTCCATCTTTGTACTTACTGTTAGTGTGAAATCATAGCAGTCTGGGAGTTCATGTTGTCGAATGGTCTGGAGATTAATGGCCTTCAGTTTGAATGTGAGTGTCAGAGTTACAAGTCTAGAGCTTTATTTCACCATTACCAAAAATATTCAAGAATGCCAGCAACTTTTATTTCTCCTCACCTCTGGAAGTCCAAAGTAAAATTGAAAGGAGTCTTCCTCAGTGTCCCATTTTCCAGAGGTAGTATTGGCTCCACATAAAGACACTCTGTGGGAAGACAGATGCTTTACGGCAGAGGTCCCCAACCGCCGGTCCGCGGACCGGGACCGGGCCGTTGGGGTTTTCCAGCCGGTCCGCGGCGGCGCTGCCCTCCGGCAGAAGACATTATGCAGAACAGGGTGGGGCGTCGGGCAGGGCGGGGAGAATCAGGAGGCTGGGCGAGCCTGAGCAGAGCGCAGGCTTGCCCACACGCTGCCTTTGGCAGCACAAGCGTGCTTGTCCGGCCGGGGAAGAATCGCCCCGGCCGGATGTCAGTTTCAGCTGGGGGGAGGGCGAGAACACCGCCTCCCAGCTGGGCGAGCCTGCGCCGCCGCCGTCCGTGCCTCGGTTCCGTAGCTCCGCCTCACAGCTGATCACCCTGCTGCCGCTGCTGAGAGAAAAAAAGAGAGAGGGGGGAAGAGAAAGAGATAGCAACAGAGGGAGAGAGGGGGGGTTAGCAACAGAGGGACAGAGAGAAAGAGAGAGGGGGATAGCAACAGAGGGAGAAAGAGAAGGAGAGAGAAAGAGAGAGGGAGAGGGGGGGCAGAAAGAGAAAGAAAGAGATAGCAAGAGAGGGAGAGAGAGAAAGAGAGGGGGGATAGCAACAGAGGGAGAGAGAGAGAAAGAGAGAGGGAGAGAGGGGGAAAGAAAGAGAGAAAGAGATAGCAAGAGAGGGAGAGAGAGAAGAGAGAGGGAGAGAAAGAGATGGCAAGAGAGGAGAGAGCGAGGGAGAGAGGGGAGACAGAAAGAGAGAGAAAGAGAGAGGGGGAGAGAGAGAGAAAGAGAGGGAGAGGGAGAAAGAGAGAGGGAGAGAGGGGGGAGAAAGAGAGAGAAAGAGATAGCAAGAGAGGGAGGGAGAGAAAGAGAGAGGGAGAGAGGGGGAGAGAAAGAGATAGCAAGAGAGGGAGAGAGAGAAAGAGAGAGGGAGAGAAAGAGATGGCAAGAGAGGGAGAGAGAGAGGGGAGACAGAAAGAGAGAGAAAGAGAGAGGGGGAGAGAGAGAGAAAGAGAGGGAGAGGGAGAAAGAGAGAGGGAGAGAGGGGGAGAAAGAGAGAGAAAGAGATAGCAAGAGAGGGAGGGAGAGAAAGAGAGAGGGAGAGGGGGAGAGAAAGAGATAGCAAGAGAGGGAGAGAGAGAAAGAGAGAGGGAGAGAAAGAGATGGCAAGAGAGGGGAGAGAGAGAGGGAGAGAGGGAGACAGAAAGAGAGAGAAAGAGAGAGGGGGAGAGAGAGAGAAAGAGAGGGAGAGGGAGAAAGAGAGAGGGAGAGAGGGGGAGAAAGAGAGAGAAAGAGATAGCAAGAGAGGGAGGGAGAGAAAGAGAGAGGGAGAGAGGGGGAGAGAAAGAGATAGCAAGAGAGGGAGAGAGAGAAAGAGAGAGGGAGAGAAAGAGCTGGCAAGAGAGGGAGAGAGAGAGGGGAGACAGAAAAAGAGAGAAAGAGAGAGGGGGAGAGAGAGAGAAAGAGAGGGAGAGGGAGAAAGAGAGAGGGAGAGAGGGGGAGAAAGAGAGAGAAAGAGATAGCAAGAGAGGGAGGGAGAGAAAGAGAGAGGGAGAGGGGGAGAGAAAGAGATAGCAAGAGAGGGAGAGAGAGAGAAAGAGAGGAGAGAGGGGGAGAGAGAGAGAAAGAGAGGGAGAAGAGAAATGGAGAGGGGGGAGAGTGAGAAAGAGAGGGAGAGGGAGAAAGAGAGAGAGGGAGAGAGAGAAAGAGAGAGGGAGAGGGGGGAGAGATAGCAAGAGAGGGAGAGAGGGAGAGAGGGGGAGAGAGGGGGAGAGAAAGAGAGAGGGAGAGAGAGAGAGGAGATAAAGGAAGAGGAGAGATAGAAAGGAAGAGAGAGAAAGAAAGAGGGATAGAAAGAGAGTGAGAGATGCTCAGTGAGCCTTTCTTTGAAGTTGCCTTTCTTTCTTTCTTTCTCTCTTTCTTTTGCTCTCTTGCTCTTTCATTCTTTTTTCTCTCTTGCTTTCTTTCTTTCTTTTTCTTCTCTCCTTCCCTCCTTCCATTTCTTTCATTCCCCCTCTCTATTTTTATTTCTCTTTCATTCTTTCTTTCTTTCTTTCTTTCTCTTTTTCTTTCTCTTTACCTTCCTTCCTCTATTTCTTCTTTTCTTTCTCCTTCCTACCGTCTTCCCTCCCTCCCTTCCTTCAGTCTTCCTCTCTTACTCTCCCCTTTCATAAGTTTCCTTGCTTCCTTCCTCTGTTCCTGTCCCTTCCCCCTTTCTTTCTTTCTTTCTTTCTTTCCTTCCGTCCTCCATTTCTTGCTTTCCTTTTCCTTCCTCCCTTCTTTCCTCCCTCATTCCCTTCTTTCACTCCTTCCTCTCTTACTCTCCCTTTCACCCCTCCCCAAAGAAGGTAATTTCATACATAATTGGTATGTCGCCAAAATAAAGTAGTTTTAAAATGGCGGGGAGGGGCCCCCCAGACACTTAGGCTGTATGGGGCCCCAAAATTCCTGATGGCGGCCCTGGCTCCACCCCTCCATAACCCCACCCCCATATGACCAAAGCCCCCCCCCCACCGGGCCATGGAAAACAGGTCTAGCTTAAAGCCGGTCCTGGTGCAAAAAAGGTTGGGGACCTCTGCTTTACGGCATATAGAAAATGCTCAATATTTAATAAGATGAGGAAGACAGAAAATCAGTAATAAGGAAATTAAATCCAGTCTGGTCACTCGTAGTCTTATCTAAATAATACGAGATGTAAAATCTTTCTTCATACTTGCAAGAAAAAAGCAGCTATGTTTTTTCATTAATTTAATGCATATATTTACTGAACTTCTGCCTTATGGGAATTCTTATTTGATAAAGAATCCCTGGAAATATCTGCTTGTTAAAAATAAACCCAATTTTATACTTGCATACATATATCAGAAAAGACCCTCAATCTTTCAACAGTCCTTTGATACCTTTCAAACCCAAGAGGGTTAAGCTAAGGTATCCTTACACAATTCAGCTTTTGGTATTGTTTGGAAATGTTGTGCACATATGTTTACTACATTAGTTCGCTAAGAGATTATTTATGTCACTATTTCTAAACTCCAAAAATAAGTCACAATGCTTCTGAATTCTCATAACAGACACTACCAATAATTCTATATGTTCAGTACTCAATATTCATGTTGAACAGTTAAGACTGTCCACTCAATTTATTCACAAAGTTTCAAAGGCCAGTAGAGTCAGCCAATATATTTCGGTATTTGCCTAAAGCACATAAACATGATGGCTCAGGCAGATAAGCTAACTGGATTTGTAAGTGCATTGTAAGGTGACATTTTCTTCAATACTTCAGGGCAAAACTAAGAGCGCAAAATAATCCACACAGCAAACATTTATGTCATCCAACAGGTTACTAATGCTTTCTATCACATGTCTACAGTCTGAGGGCACTGCCTCACTTTTCCTAATAGTAAAGTTCACCCTGAACCTGAATCACCAATTAGTGTTGGTGATGTTTGCAATGTTGAGTTGCAAGACCCTTTTGTGGATGAGGGACATCAATTGCTTCAATTTTGATTATACTACAGCAGTGATTTTCAATCTTTTTTTGAGCCGCGGCACATTTTTTACATTTACAAAACCATGGGGCACATTGGGGGTGGGGGCAGCTAAAAAAAGTTTGGACAAAAAAATTCTCTCTCTTCCTCCCTCTTTCTCTCCCTTCCTCTTTTTTCTCTCTCTCTCCATCCCTCCTTCTTTCGCTCTTCCTTCTTTCCTCTTTTTTACTCTCTTTCTCTCTCCCTCTATCTTCTCTCTCCCACCTTTCCTCCCTCTCTTTCTCTCTCTCTCTCTTGCTTTCTTTCTTTCTCTCTCTTGCTCTCTCTCTTGCTTGCTTTCTCTCTTGTTCTCTTTCTCTCTCTCTTGCTTTCTTTTTCTCTCTCTCTTTCTCTCTCTCTCTTTCTTTCTCTCTTGTTTTCTTTCTCTCTCTTTCTTTCTCTCAGTCTTGTTTTCTTTCTCTGTCTGAGCTTCACGGCACACCTGACCATGTCTCGCGGCACACTAGTGTGCCACGGCACACTGGTTGAAAAACACTGTACTACAGTATCTTGCAAGTAGATGCACCTTAACTCTGTTCAATAATTACCAGTATGAAGAACCTGCTTCAGATACAATAAAGTCAACACACTGGGCTATGAGTGAGCCATTTTTATCAGCAGGGTATCAGGCCACTTGGAAACTAAACCACGTACACCCTAAAGGTGCTTTTTTAAAGAGGCACCTGGACTTTCTGGTTTTTCTTTGAAGATGTTCTGTTTCTCATCCATGAAGCTTCTTCAGCTCAGAGTTGAAGAAGCTTATTGGATGAGAAGCAAAACATCTTCAAAGAAAAACCAGAAAGTCCAGTTACTTTTTGAAAAAGCACCTTCAGGACAACCATAACCTGGATGACTGAGAATCTCCATAGATATAAACAATGTACAGCTATATGGAATATATTAGGTCTGACGGAAGCTGACATCATTTGAGTGAAATGGGGCAAGGAATTAAATGAAGCACCACTACTGCAGTTTTTCATGACTTAAACAAGACTCTAATGTACAAGTAGTCCTCACTTACTAATCACAGTTACTAAGTGATATAGTCATAAAGTGAAACATCACACGATAGTTCCACTGCAGTCATTAACCAAATCACCTCAGGTCGTTAAGCAAAATGGCATGTGACTTTTGTGACTTCCTGCCATTTTCCACAATGATTCTGCTTGTTGGAAACAAGCTGAGAAGGTAACAATGGATGTTGCAATAGCTGCAAGTTCAGGGATTGGTCTTAAATATACCTTTTCACTGTTGTCGTAACTCTGAACTATTACTGAATGAAGCAATTGCTAAGTGAGGACTATCTGCAGTAGTTGAATTTCTTCCTGTACAAATAAAATATCTGAAGTGTCTACCCATTATATTGTAATGATACTGGAAATTACTATGTGTTTGCTTTTAAACACTATGACTTTGCTCAAGTTGTCTCTCTTTCTGACCTCTGCCCACCCCACTCTCATTCTCCTTTCTCTCTCACACACAGAAACAATCTATCTGATTTGAGTCGTTCAGTATATCACCAGTTTCAATTTCTGGGTCAATATCGAAAGTGTCATTTCCAGGGCTGATAATTCCTCTCTTGTAGAAGTACTGACATATTGCCATGGGCATCTCTTCTGATCCTTTCTTTTCGTAGGCGTGATTTTCAAACGAATTAGCACGCAGCTGTAAGAACTAAGCGACAAGGTACAACCAGTTAATGGAGCGGCCTGATAATGAAAACTGAACTAATTGGAGACGCAAGAGAATGTCTGCGATGGAACATACTGCTTTTCAGATTTATTGATCTCATGAATAGAATTACAAAGATTAAGGTTCAAATAAAACTTGGTCAAATGGATTCAGTCATAGAAAACCTCATTTTTATGGGCCAATTGCCTGTGTTACCTTTATCTCATGAGGTTATTATGGAATTAAAAGGTCTGCATCTCTTGCCTCATTAGAGCCAATGCAAGCTCTATGGTATAGGAAACCAATGTGATTTTCCTTCCATTCATATCTGTTTACATATAATGACTTGGCCTTTTTCAAGCTTATTTTAGGTTCAGTGTACAATGTTTTATAAAATACTAGATGAAAACCCAGCGCTACACAGGTATTTATAGACGTCAAAGCATTTGTCTGACAGGGAGCCATTGAGAAGGGTCTTTTTGCCCCCTACTCCCATGCCTATCACCCCTGTCCTCCCCCTTCCCCCTCCCATGCGATCTTCTTTCCCGCTCTTTCTACAATCTTGGCACTTTGCCCCAAATCCACCAGGGGGCATTGTCTGCCTCTGACAGGGAGTCATTGAGAGGGGCCTTTCTTCCCCCTACCCCCATGCCCATCACCCCTGTCCTGTCCCTCCCCGCTCCAATGCACTCCTCTTTCCCACCCTTTCTACAATCATGGCACTTTGGCCCACCTTCTGTCAAGAGAAGGGAATATCAGGTGCTTTCCCATTGGTCCAGTGGAGGGCGAATGTCATGGCTGGCTTTCCAGAGGAAGCTGTGACAGAAGTGACATCACAGACAATGTCCACTCTAGGACGCTGCACTCGCTCTCATTAATGGCCCAGGTGTTTCAGAGTTATGCTGGAACACATATATACACTAAGGGGTGCTAGGGTGTCTTACTCCCACAGTATTTGTTTCCAGAGGGTAAATCATCTGTGTACCAAGTTTGTTTAAAATTGCTTGAGCCATTCCAGACTTATGCTGGAACATACAGCCGATAGATAGATAGATGGATGGATGGATGGATGGATGGATGGATGGATGGATAGATAGATAGATAGATAGATAGATAGATAGATAGATAGATAGATAGATAGATAGATAGATATTACCTGGTTTATTGCAAAAGAGATCTGGTCATAGACCTCTGTTTGCGTGTACACTGCATAGGTGTCATCCATGCTGTCCATATAGCCTTTCAGGAATAGATGCTTAAAGGATACCATGTTTTCTTCTTTAAATGTAACCACCATTTGATTGCTTAACCCAAAAACTACAAGCTGAAAATATCAATAGAAAGGGAATTCTTCAGCTAAAATACTCAAAAAGTCCATTCTGACCACAAATATATTAAATTTTTTAATTGATGGAGTATTCGTAGCTACCGTATCTTTCAGAGTATAAGACACACTGGAGTGTAAGACGCGCCTTAGTTTCGGTATTCATCTGGCTAGTATCAGGTATTCATCTGGCTAGTGTTCTTAGTCAATTCAGCTTCAACACATTATTTTATCCTCTGGTTAGGGCTGAAAAAGCCTTTTTCAGAGGGGGTAGGAATGAAAGCAAGCCTGCAAAGACTTAGGGCTGGAAAAAACCTTCTTCGGAGGGCATAGGAAGCAGAGAACATTGTCAGCACCTTGCTAGGGCTGTGGAAAAAAGCTTTGAAAAAGTAACATTCAAAGTATAAGTCACACCCAAATTTTCAGCCTCTTTTAGGGAGGAAAAGGGTGCCTCTTATCTGTATATTTTGAAAATTTACCACCATTCCCTACTCATTCTCTTGGTAGTTTCATTTTACTCTGAGAGTGTGAAAGGTAAATAAATCAGGAATTGAACATATAGGGAAAAAAAGCTGGGTACCATCCCTCTGATTTTATAACTTTTATTTTCATTCAGTGGTCAAAGACTCCTCCTATATTTATGTAACTGTATTCTTGTTATACTTATAATTTAGCCCAGTTCAATATCATGACTATTTTATTCTTTTTGATCTTGGATCTGGTTTGCTGAATAAAAACATAATATAATATTAGTATAGTTCATATTGGACATTTTCATACTATATTCTGAACACACAGATTTCCTTATAGTTGGTGAACAATGAGCATTTAATTAGTAGAAGGCTGAAGAGTGACATATATAATAATAAAATGAAACTGCAGGTGTAATCTTGATATTGTTCATTGTCTCCACTTGACTAATAGCTTATTCTGTTCATTACCCCAATCCAGCATCCATCAAATATTTGGACTAAAAGTTCTATAATTCCTTAACGAGATAGCTATGTTAGCTGGCACTTATGAAAGTTCTTTTGCAACACAGATGGAGAACATATGATGAAGATACATATAACATTATTAAATTTGTCAATACTAAATACTTGACAAAAATATTTTCTTCCAAAATATTCAGTGTGTAAGAACACAGGTAATTTCAATACTTACAGATGGTGCTTGATTTACAATCACAATTATGACCAACATTTCTCTTTGCTAAAGAAGGCAATTATTACATGAGTTGTACCTGATTTTATTTAAAAAAATGGGGGGGGGGCATGGTTTTTAAATGAATCACTGCAGTAATTTATTGAATTATGCGGTTGCTAAATAAATCCAGCTTTCCCTATTGACTTTGCTTGTTGGAATGACTTTGTTGGAAGCCAGCTGGAAAGGCTGCAAATGCAGGTCACATGTTTCTAGGATGCTGCAACCATCATTAGTATATGCTGGCTGTCAAGCGCCCAAATTCTAATCATATGACCATGCCATTGTAACTTTAGACAGTTGCTAAACAAATGGTTATAAGTCGAGGACTGCCTGTATTAAGGTCTGAAAGTTTCAAATACCAACCGTACAGATGGTTCTAAAAACACAAGTCTCTAAAGAAGCAGTAAATCAGAGGTTGACACTCAACTGGCTATAATTTCTTGAATTTATATAGCAGTAGCTAAAAATGTGTAAGTAATAATTGTACTGCAGCTGTGTATCTCACCTGGATAGTGAGCATAGCTATTTTCAGAATTTGTATACCCAGCTTCCACGGTTTCCTTCCTCGGGCCCAGAATTTTTCACAGGAATTCATAAAGAAAAATTTAAGTTTTCTTCTTAACTGATCTTCCAGAAGCTGGTACATTGATGCATGATGTTTTACACTGTATAAGTGTGCATCATCCTGAGTACTGCAGCTGCCTACAAGCAGGATTTTCCATTGCTGGAACAGAAAAAAACATTAGCAATATTGGAATGATTAACCAAAAATGCTATGCATGTATTTGTGAGCATATCTAAAACTCAAGGTGTGATTGTCTCCTTTAACAATGAGAGTTTCAACTCCAAACTACAAGTATTACAGCACCTTCCATGCCAACGTATAGCTCATCGATGTTATTTCATCAACTAATCACAGCAGTGAAAAAGATATTAACAGTGAAGAAAAATGAGTTCTCCCATAGTTCTCATGTTCCTATCACAGAAAGCACTATTTTTGGAACCAAACATAAGGAGGTTTTTTCCATAAACACATTATTTTGTTTATCAGTTTTCCTGTTAAGATTTTACAGGATATTGTTTCAAGAGTTATTTCTCAAAAAAATCTTCCACATTTCTCCCATCCTCCCCCTCTCTTACGTGCACATTTATCCTTGGCTCGTGCTTGATTTCTGCACCATCATAAAATGGCTGAGAATCACGGCTTCTGAATGGTCTAGAAGTCCAATAATGAATAACTGTGGGTTCTTTAAGACGTGTATTATATGGAACTCCATTCTATGTCTTACCGTCATACAGATCACACTTTCAGAGAAAAGTCACAGAACCAATTTTTAAATCCAATTCCTTGAAATGCTGTGAGCTAGGAAACTTTAGCACATTGAGGGAGTTCCATAAACTTCCTGGGCTTTTTAGTATTAGGAACCCTAGAAATTACAATATATTCTGTTTGCTCTTAGAGTACAGATGTCACAGAATCTGCTTAAACTTCCTTCTAGTTCTATTGACCCTCTAGTTCCACAGAAGGCATGTGAATTATTTAGTTCTGTATTTGCAACATTGACCTTAATGTACAGTATTACAAATTGTTGGTAGAGGACAACAACAATGTTAAAAGCCGGTGTGGCTCCATTCCAAAATAAGTGTGCTCAGAGGCAGGTCTCTCATCTGAAAAATGGAGCTTTCTTCCATTCATGTCTGGGTAGAAAGACAATAGATAGGAAGTAGATCCACTGTGAGAATGAAGACAAGATATTATCAACATCTTCAATACTGAAGATACCAGAAAACCAGATTAACTAAATTCAAAGAATTTATTATTGAGAATTGTATGATGCTCAAGAAATATAATTGCATTACTGGTATTGCTATGAAAAACAAAAGAAGCAATATTTGGGGAACAGATTCCTGTGCATACGAAGGACAAAGAAGCTCACTTCCCTTATCTTTCCCTCCTCTTCCCTGGTCCAGGATCTATATTATATGTGGCAGATTCCTCAATTCATCTCTTTCTCTTTCAAAAAGCACCAAAGCACAGTTGATATATTAAGATAAATGGGAGGAAAATCATTGTTATCTCATTTGACACTGGCATTTAAACGGGACATAATGTTGTGCTCATTCTAAAGCAGTACAAAAATATTTTCATATATAAATTATTTTGTGGGACCTATCATATTTGTACAAGGTGACTATCTATTCCACAGGATTATTAATGTCATATAGATCCTGTAATACAGTCAGCCCAATAGAGATGCTCATAATCTCACAAGATACAGTAAAACCCATGCAAAACCAAATTATTGATATAAATGTTGCAGTCAACTTATCAAATATAATGCTAAACATTCTCTTTATTGACTTCAATTGCCAAATCAGAGCCAGAGGAAGTAAATGTATGCATAGAGCTCATTAGTGAATATACAGTCCATTTTTGGTATCATCATTTGAAAGTAATACGCCGCCTCCGAACTGATTTAACTGTTGCTCATAAAATCATACATCACAATGTACTCCATTGACAACTACTTCACCTTTAACAACAACAACGCAAGAGCATGCAATAGATACAAACTAAATGTAAATCGCTCCAAACTAGACTGCAGAAAATACAATTTCAGCACTAGAGTGGCCTGGAATTCACTACCGGACTCTGTTGTTTCTTCCCCCAATCCCAAAATCTTCAACCTTACATTATCTACAATAGACTTCTCCCCTTTTCTAAGAGTGCATGAGTGCCTACCGTTCCTGTCCTAATGTCTCTTTATCTTTTCTATCTCTACTTTATACTTATATTATGTTAAACATACTACAATACAATACTATATTTGTATGATAAATAAAATAAAATAAAACAAACAAATAAATAAATAAATAAAATAATCAGAATTCAGAAAAATTTTCAAAGAACGGGAAGGCAATAATATACCGGTAATCAAATCCTTGAGTTGAATTTTATTCCTGATGACAACATAGGTAGATTCATAAAGTGGGTTTTTTTGCGGGGGTGGAGGGCTACAATCAGTGAAGGGCTACCAAACTTTTTACTACCACACTGTGGGCGTTGTTTATGCAGGACGCCCTGCATTTTCTTTCATCATCTTTCAGTGCAAATTGGATGTTCTGGGATGGAGCTCCATTTTGCTACCCCACTGCATCTCCCCACCTCCCAGTCCGGGCAGTAGCCCACCCCTGGCTACAATATGGAAATGGTCTTGCCATTGCCTTCTAGGATTTTTTTTCAGCTAGTCTACACATGAGATCCTTCACAGACCAAGTGTTTCTAAGTGCTAAATACAAGTACGCCCTACTCCACTGTTCATGTAGACAAGATTTGTTGAAATTTTGATTTAGTTGGCCAGATTTTTCAATTCAATACAATTAGTATATTTTTCATGTATTTATTAGGTTTGTGTTTAGGAAGTTCAGAGTTTGTTTATAAATTAAATTAGAGTGGTAGATTTAGCTGGCCATCTATGGTTTGTCAACACTACTATATGAGTCTCTCATAGAAGCAGAATCTAAATTTCTGACACTGTCTCAATATTAGCCACTGATGATTATATCATACCCTATAACTAAAATCCATTTCAAAAAACTGAACTGTTCCAAGCTAAAATTAAAAAGCCAGATGAATTTGAAAAAGGGGCTATGATTAACTTGCACCAATCAGCTGAAGTTAAAAACAAAGTTCTAGAAAGCTTTTGTTCATTCACTTAGATATGCAAGTACAGTATTTTAACTTTTTCCACAATTTTGAAAATTATTCAACTATCCTTCAAATAAAAAATAGCCTCCAGAAAGATGTGGATTTTTATTCTTTGTAGTTATTCAGCATCATCACGTTTGTGGGAATGATAAATAGCCATGATTCATCTGCATAACCAATAACATCGTGTCATTCATTAAAATGATTTCAAAGAAAGGTCATATAAAATTAACATTACCTCTATAAGGCAACAATAATTCCATAACAATTTTAATCTGAATGGAAGGAACAAATTTTAGCATCATCCAGAGTTTTTTTTAAATTTAAGAACTCTCTAACTTCTCCAGTTGAAGAAACTTAACACCATTTACCTAAAAAGAAATCTACTGTACAAAGAAAGGGCACATAGATTTAATATTACCTCCACAATAAACATACGACAGCAATACATTCATATAACTTTCATATTAGCGCCGGCGGACTTACCCGCCGGCAGCATTTGCAGAAGGGCCGGGAAGACAACGGGCTCCTGGCGGCCGCCATCTTGGGTCTCGGGCGAAGTCTCGCGAGACGAGACTTCGCCCGAGAGTCAGGCCAACAAGGCCTGACTGCTGATTGGTCCGAGCGGGGCTTGCCTGCCCTATATAAGGGCGTGCAGGCCCAGGCTGAGGCTTTTCGCCCGGAATATCAGCCACGAGCAGACATTCGGCTGAGTTCTGCTTGTGGCAGCCATTTTGGAGCGGCCTCGTGTTGCGGCCACCATTTTGTGGCACCTCAGTTCGGCGAAAAGGCCTTTGCAGAGCTCACGGCGGCAGCGGAGAGCTTCTGAGCGCGTCGGCGCTGGTGGTCTTTGGTCCCCCTCGGGCTCGAGGGGGAGTGGTGAAACGCTCCCGGCTGGGAAGGGGCATTGTTGGGGCCCTGCCCAGGGTTGGGGGGGGGTTTGGCCTCTGGGACACCTGCGGCCACTGGGGGGGGGTGCCCCGTAGTAGGGTTCTTCTGCCCCAGGGTGTTCAGTCAGCGGGGCCTTCCCCTGGTAGGGCCTGTGGCCTTAGTGCGGGGGATTTGGGGTTAGTGTTTCCTTTACCACATTGCATTGGTAGTAGGTGGGATGGCCCCGAAGAAGAGGCAAGCCAGGGCCCCTCCGGCCCAACCAGCGGTACGGCCTAGGAGGGTTCTTAGGCCTTCGGCCCGAGCTTGGGCCAACATGGAGGGGCCCCCTGGTGTGGTCCCATAAGAGGGGGTGGTGGGATTTCTGCCCACTGCCCCTCACCCTGATGTTTCTCCCTCTCTTTCTTGGGCCAGGGTCCTGGAGAGGCTGGATGAATTGGAGAGGTGGCGGTCTGGATCGGGCCCGGGCGGGCTCCCCCCGGCTGCATCGGCGGCCTGGGGCAGGGATCCTGAAGAAGAGGTCACCCAGGCCGGGCAGATGGCCCAGACCTGGCAGATGGCCCAGGCCGGGCAGATGGCCCAGGCCGGGCAGATGGCCCAGGCCGGGCAGATGGCGACATTCCAGGGCCCTGCTCGGATGGGCCCCCCGTGGATGTCTTCAGCCCTGTATGGGGCAGGTGAGGTTGCACCACACTTAGCCACCACATCGCTCCTCCCCCTACCGGGTTCAGGGTTCAACCCGCCTGGTTTGGGGAGTGGCGCTAGTTTTATGGGGTCCACTTCTGGCACATGTGGTCAGGTTTGGGCTCCGCTGGCCCCACCGGGGGTAGTTTTCCCACCAGGACCTGGGGCAGGGGGTTGGGTCCCTCCAGCACCCGCTATTATGCCCCCGCCCCCTTTGGTGTATCCACCAGGGCTAGGCGTGCTGGGAACGGGGGCCTCCACCGTGTGGGACCCGTTCGCCAGCATCAAGCCTGGGGCTATCCCATGTGGGCTACCAGCCACTCCCTTGGGGTACCACCTCCACCCCTCGGTGAAGGAGGCGATTTGGCAGGGGGAGTATATGGACCTCTTCTCCCTATTAAACCGGGAGGTCCCCAAACAGGACAAGGATGTAGTGCCTGGGGAGAAGGTGAAAAAGACCAAAGTCACCAAGTGTTTCAGCTCATGGCTATACGCTTTCTTGACTTTCGCATCCGTGGTGATTCAGAGGCAGCCGGCTAGGGCCGCTTCCCTGCTTAAATATATTGATTTGATTGCCAGGGCTAATTTCGAGTACGGAGGTACTATTTGGCGGCATTATGATAAGGGTTTTCGGATGCGTATAGCCCATGACCCCTCCTTGCCCTGGGATATGGTGGTGCCGGACCTTTGGTTCCATGCCACGTATATGTCCGGCAAGGAAGGTTGTGATAGGACCGACAGCGGTCATTTTATGGAGGAGGAGCCCGTGGCTTCCACGCCAGCCAAGGCGGCTGCGGGGGGAGCGAGGAAGGGGGCCTCCCTGGCGTGCCATGAGTTTGCTGCAAAGGGGGCATGTTTTCGTCCCTTTTGCAGGTACAAGCATGTGTGTGGGAATTGTGGGGGGAACCATGCCTCTTCCGTGTGCCCCCGCCCCAAGAAGGGGGCAGAAAAGAAGGGTGGGGGTCCAGCAAAACCTCCCCCACCTGCTGGGGGTAAAGGGGCCCAGCCCAATTAATTTACTAGCTCTTGAGGGTTGGTTGAAGGACTACCACCCTCGCTCGAGAGCGGCTGCTCTCTTGCTAGGATTCTCAAAGGGATTCAGGATCCCTTACATGGCGATTAGGAAGGCTTTCATGTCCGACAACCTCAGGTCGGTTGTGGGACATGAAGACATTGTTAGGGAGAAGATTCGGAAGGAGGTGGCTGAGGGTAGGGTCCTTGGGCCTTTCCCGGAGTCGCCCTTCCCGAATCTTAGGGTGTCCCCATTGGGTGTGATCCCCCAAAAGGCGAGTGGTGAATTTAGGTTGATTCACCATTTGTCTTTTCCAAAAGGGGAGTCAGTGAATGACTTCATTCCTGACGAACTTTGTTCAGTCCGGTACACATCCTTTGATGCGGCCGTGGCCATGGTTAGGAAGTGTGGGGTTGGAGCCCTTATGGGTAAATGCGACATTAAGTCGGCATTCCGGCTCCTCCCCATACACCCAGACGACTTCGAGCTGTTGGGCTTCCATTTCGAAGGTGGTTTTTATGTGGACAGGGCTTTACCCATGGGTTGCTCTGTCTCGTGCTCTCTTTTTGAGAGCTTTAGCACCTTCTTGGAGTGGGCGCTCAGGAGGCGCAGTGGTCTGGGTTCGGTCGTTCATTACCTTGATGATTTCTTGGTGGCGGGGCCTGCGCGTTTGGAGCAATGCTTTGCTCTAATGCGGGACTTCGAAGCCCTTTGCGCTCAGTTGGGGGTGCCTTTAGCCTCTGAGAAGACCGAAGGCCCCGCCACCAAGATTACCTTCCTCGGTATTGAATTAGACTCAGAGGAGCAATCTTCTAGATTGCCCCTGGATAAGCTGACTAAAATCAAGGGTAAGCTCGATGAGGTTCAGGGCTGCTGGAGGGTCACTCTCCGGCAGCTTCAGGAACTAGCGGGGATACTTAATTTTGCCTGCCGGGTGGTGGTGCCGGGCACGGCCTTTTCTAGGAGGTTGTACACTGCGATGAAGGGGCTCCGTTTGCCCCATCATCGTACCCGCCTATGCGCAGGGGTCAGGGCTGACCTCTGCGTGTGGCGGGAGGTTTTGGACCGGTTTAATGGTCTTTTTGGAGGCATGAGCTTCTTTTGGAAGCTGAGTTGCAGCTCTGCTCCGATGCTGCGGGGACTTGTGGTTTTGGGGTAGTGTTAGGTGACCAGTGGTGCTGGTCAGCGTGGCCTCCGGAATGGAGTGCCTCTTCTTTGGTTAGGGATCTGACTTTCTTGGAGCTCTTCCCCTTGATAGTGGCCTTAGAGCTGTGGGGGGAGCAGTTTAGGGACAAGACTGTGTACTTTTGGTGCGACAACCTAGTGGTTGTCCATGTGGTGAACGCCCTGTCCTCTAACAGTGACAGGGTCATGCGGCTTGTCCGTCATTTCGTGCAGAGGTCCTTGTCCCTAAACACATTGTTTTTGGCTAGGCATGTCCCCGGATTAGATAACGGGGTCCCTGACGCCTTGTCCCGTGGTCAGTTGTCCAGGTTTCGGACCCTGGTCCCGTGGGCCTGAGAGTTGCCAGAGGCATTCCCAGACCACCTTTGGAGCCTGGGAGGGCTCCCGAGCGGTGGAGAGACGAGGCCTCCAGGGCAATTGCCCTCTCGGTAGCACCGGGCACCCTCAGGGTTTACCAGCGTGCAGGTAAGGAGTTTGGGGATTTCAGGCAGGGTAGGGGTTACCCCAAGAGTTGGCCTGCCCCAGTGGGGCACCTAGCTGCATTTTGTGTCCAGCTCAGGCAGCGGGGCCTGTCAGTTAGGACTATCAGGTCCCGGTTAGCCGGCCTCGCCTTTTTGTCCAAGGCGGAGGGGTTTGCAGATTTTTCAGGTGACTTCCGCATTCGGAAGATGTTGGAGGGCTGGATGAGGGAGCGATTGGGGGGCCCTGGTGACTCTCGTCGGGCCCTGACGGTTCAGCAGCTGTCCCTGATTAATCGGGCCTTTGACAGTCTGTGTGCCTCCTTGTATGAGGCCCGTCTTTTTAGGGCGGCGACTTGTGTCATGTTTTTTGGGGCCCTCAGGGTCAGTGAGGCCATGGCATCGTCTCAGGCTGACACGTCGCTCCGTGCCTTCCAGTATTCTGATCTAGCCTTTAGGCAGGGGGGGGTATCTCTTGTAGTAAGGCATTCAAAGACAGATCAGCTGAACAGAGGGGTTAGTATCCAACTCAGTGCGGCCGCTGACCAGTCTGTGTGTCCGGTGGCCGCCTTACAACTTTATTGTAGCTTGCGAGGGTCGGGGCAAGGGTACCTTTTTAAGCATTTGGATGGTACCCCTCTGACCCGTTATCAATTTTGGGTTTTAGTGTCCAGGGCAATGGCTCAGGTAGGCATGGATCCCGCCGGCTATGGAACGCATTCGTTCCGTATCGGCGCCGCCACTAGCACGGCACTTTCTGGTTTCCCGGCCCATCGGATTCGGGAGATCGGCCCCTGGCGGTCAGTGGCATATTTGGGTTATGTTAGGCCTGCTGAGGATTATAGGCAGGGCTTAGGCTAGGTAACCTCTCTGTGTGTCCTCTTACAGGTCCCCATGCTAACACGAAACCGACGGCGCTGCTGTGTGGCCACAGCATGATTTTTTGGGCCGGCCGCTCAGCAGCTTTGGGACCTAGTTGTCATTGGGAAGGTGGGTCAAGGTTGTTTGGATGGGCCGAAGAGGTATGCGGTGGGAGGGTCTCCTACCGGTGTTGCTGGGCAGGCAGCATTCCACGGCTGCACCCGGCGGGACTGGGTGGCGGCATCCCATTGCTGCACCCAGATGGCTGGTCTTGCACCTCGGTGGCAATGACCTATGCCTGCTTGGTGGTCTCCCTTTGATCATCCAAGTGCGCGAAGACCTGCGGTGGCTTCGCACGGTGTGGCCCACCACGCAAGTGGTGTGGTCAGAGATCCTCCCGAGGATCGTGTGGAGGGACGCCATTTCCCTTAGGGCCATTCACAGGGTCAGGCATAGAGTAAATAGGGCCCTGGGCAAAACAGTTAGGGAATTAGGTGGGGTTGTAGTGGCCCATCCCCTCATCACTGTAGATCGGCCATGCCTTGACCGGGCCGACGGCGTTCACCTGTCAGAACAGGGGAACGCCATTTTCTTACAGGACCTGCAGCGGTCTCTGCGTGAGCTGGCGCAGCTAGAGGGGTGAGTCGGGGGGCCAAGATAGAGATCTGACCCCTGCTCCGTGGCAGGTTAGGGGTGGAAAACTGGGTGGTGGTTTAGCAACTGCGCGTTCTCCCTTGGGCATCTTTGGGGATGATTGACAGGTTCTCTCCAAGCTCGTGGTGGGGGCTTCCTGAGTAGTTGGGGGGAACCTGTCTTTGGGTCCCGCACCTTTAAGTGCCCTGTTAGGGGTTAGCCGGCGGGACCCCCCTCATGCAAGTGCATGGCATGGTCTCAGGTGATGGAGGGGTCCCTCACCTGGACTAGCATCGAGCTACGCCCATAAGTTGCCCAGGAAGTTTGTTCTGACGTCATTTTTCGCCCCGGAAGTATTTGTTTGACCCTGCAGGTCCATTGCCAGGTCATAGTTGAGTATGTTAATTTATGCTAATTTAATAAAATAAATTATGCTAATTTATTATTAATAAAAATGACCCAGTTTAAATCCTGCTCTTGTGTCCGTGTCGTTACTCCGTCTCTTCTGCAAAATTTGAATGGGAAGGAAGAGATTTGATTATAATCCAGAAGACTTCCAATTGAAGAAACTTTTTAAAATTTTCATTTATGTAAGGAGGAATCAAAAGCAATGCCCATCTATCTAAGAACTTAACCTTAATTAGAATAATGAATATTTCCATTAAGTCAACATAGGCTTCCACTGATGAATTAAATTAGTTTTTAACAGTTGATCGCTTCTATACACATTGTTATTGGAGTGAAAGTATAATTTCTGAAGGAAAAAAGGATGCCACCTTCATGTTTAGATGGCATATGCATTTATGCCCAGAGTCCTTCAGGAGTTGGGCATCATATCATTTATTTCTTATTTATTATGCCACCCCTCTCTGAGGACTCAGGGGGGCTCACAACACATAACAGAACAGTCAATCAATCAATCAATCAATCAATCAATGAATCAATCAATCAGCATGCAATTTTAGAGAAATCATTCCCTTGACGTAGCAGCAAAAGTGGGAGGATGCAAACTTAAGAGTTTGTCCCAAATAAAGCATCCCTTTTGAGAAAAATGGACAAACGTGATATTAAATAAATATTAAATTATTCTTATTCTTATTTTAAAAATACTCAAAAAAATCACCCAAGAGGGAGAAGAGCTTTTTTAGTTCAGCAGAAAGGCTTAGAAAAATTCAATTCAATTCAATACGTTGCTCTCTTCCTCCTTCCAGCCACAGCTCTCAGTCCTGGAATTTTACCGCTTCGTCCTTTATCGGTCCTTCGTCGAAAGATTATCGGGGCCACCACAAAAAAGCAAGCTCCGTCGCCAGGAAGGGTCTGCCTTAAAAACACAGCCAGACCCTCTCGATGGCCTAGTTCCATAATTCAGAATCGGATCCCATCCGAAGCAGCCCCATTTTTTTCACCTCTCTCTGTGCTCAGGAAGCCCCTTCCTCCCGCCATTCCAAGGTAGGACAGAAGCGCCCACTGGCCCCAGACTCTCCTTCCCAAAAGAAAGTGGCACCGCTGGTGACAGGGTGCCACTTGAACCTCTAGAGCCGGGCAGGGGAGGGCCTTTTTTAAAAGACTCCTACTTCAGCCCCAGCAGGTGAAGCTGGTTCCTCGAAGCGAGCGAGGGAGCGAGCGCTGGGGTTGCCTTACATCACCGCCGGGCAGAAGAGTCACCTGAGCCACGCGGCAAAGGCGAAGCGATGCAAGGCATCGGTGGCTTCGGCCTGACTCTGCTACCACAAAGCCGCGCCTGGGGAGCATCCCCAGAAAAAGCTGGGTGATGAGCAGCCGGCGGAAAATTGCAGGCGACAGAAGCTGCTCCTCTGCGCCAGCACCACGTGACCGAGGCCGGCTTCTGCCGCCCGCCTTGTCGGCCGTCTCCCCCTCCTCCTCACCCAAAAGCAAGGAGAAATCCGAAGCCAGTCAGCCACCCTGCCCTGCGCAAACAGCAGCAGGCCTGACGGGTTTTTGGAGAGAAGGCAGCATCTGAGTTCCCTCGCCCCGATTCTCAGCTGCCTTTGTCTCTCTCCAGACCAAATCTCAACCAAAAAATTCTCTGTCCTACACATTGGCAAAAAGAATGAGATCACCAAATACAAGCTGAATAAACAAGATCTTGCAGACAACCCTCACTCATTAAGGACCTTGGAATATTCATATCAAATGGCCTAAGTGTCAAAGCCCACTGCAATGACATCACCAAAAAGGCTTCAAGAGTTGTTAAACTAATCCTACATAGCTTCTGCTCAGGTAATCTCACAATACTAGCCAGAGTATACAAAACTTTTGCTAGACCAATCCTTAAATACAGCTCATCTGTCTGGAACCCGCATCACATTTTGGACATAAACACTCTAGAAAATGTCCAGAAATACTTTACTAGAAGAGCCCTCCATTCCTCTACTCACAACAGAATACCCTACGCAAATAGATTTACAATCCTAGGTTTAGAAAGCTTAGATCGATGTCAGCTAAAACACGACCTAAGTATAGCCCATAAAATCATCTACTACAACTCCTGTCAATGACTACTTCAGCTTCACTCACAACAACACACGAGCACATAACAGATACAAACTTAAAGTAAACTGCACCAAACTTGACTGCAGGAAATACGACTTTCATAACTGAGTAGTTAATGCATGGAACTCACTACCTGACTCTAGTATCATCATCTAACTCCCAAAACTTTACCCTTAGACTATCCACTGTGACTTTTGATTCCTAAGATATCAGTAAGGGGCGTGCATAAGTGCACCAGCATGCTTTCTGTCCCCTGTCTACATTTTTGGAAAATGGTGCAATTGAACCAAGAGAGGACATATTTCAGAATAAAATGGTGGTACATTTTAAATGCAACAAAGGATTTACAAGAGTTGGCTCTGAATCTGCACAATGTAATTATTTTGGATGGTTTCCACAGCCTCCAACGTGTAAAGGTAAAAATGGGCAATTTAAGAATTATTACTGTATTTTAGATGAGAGGAGGAAAATTAGGGAATATGTTCTGTTTTCTAGATTATGTGAGCAATGCTAATCAGTGGGTAGTAAACATATTTCTCTTAGCAGGATATATTGAATAGGTCTCTTTCACATCTTCATTTATACATATATAACATACAACAGAAGGGTATTCTTAAATTCATATAATGTTAATGCCACTGTGGTGATGAACACATCTGACTACCAAGACAAGCTATCCAACCTTCTCCAAGACCCCACTTACAAACCTCTAAGCACAGATCCTACCACCTACCTGGAAAAAAACACCAAATCCAAAATAAAAGCTTCTCCCATCAGTGAAGAAATCCAGCAAAGAATCATCCCTAGAGAAAAATCATCCAGATGCCCCAAGCTCTATGGCCTCCCCAAGATACACAAAGAAGGAACACCACTCAGACCCATAGTCAGCTCCATAGGCTCACCCCTACAGAATCTTGCCAAATTCCTCGCCAAACAACTCCAGCCCTATGCAGAATCCATCATGTCTCATGTACAAAACTCATTCCACTTCATAGAAATCATAAAGGAACAAAACCTACAACCCAGTGACCTTCTCGTAAGCTTCGATGTCATATCTCTCTTCACCCAAGTGCCTATCAAAGAAGCCCTGACAGCCATCCAAAACAAATACAACCCCCCGAAGCACATCTTAGATCTGACCAACCACTGCCTGATGAATTCATACTTCATCCACAATGGACAAAGATACAAACAGATAGGAGGAGCCCCCATGGGATCACCCCTGTCACCCGTCATCGCAAACTTATACATGGAATATTTTGAAACCAATGCCTTGGACAAATCTGAATACAAACCCAAACTCTGGCTTAGATATGTAGATGACACCTTCGTAATTTGGCCACACGGGAAAGAAAAACTGGACAGCTTTCTCACATATCTCAACAGCCTACACCCCAAAATACAATTCACCATGGAAATAGAAACCAACAACAAACTTCCCTTCCTGTATGTCCTAATCTACAAAAAATCTCCCCAGGACACACCATCTCCCAAAAGAAGACACACACCAACTGCTACTTGAACGCAAAATTCCACCACCACCCCGCACAGATCAATTCCGTAGCCAAGACCCTCATTTCCAGAACCAAACGCATAGCCGACAAAGACCACCTGGAACCTGAATTACACCGTCTCACAAATGTATTAATTTCCAATGGATTCCAAAGAGAGGCAATCAACAACTTAATCCAAAAAGAGACACCCCCCAAGAACCAAGACACAGAACAGGACAATGGCATCGCCCTCCTCCCCTACATCAAAGGCACCACAGATAAAATCAGTAAAATTCTCCGCAAACACAACATCAAGACAGCCTTTGGTACAGATTAAAAAATAGCCAACATCCTAAGAAACCCGAAAGACAATATCCAACTAGAAAACCAGGGAGTTTATCAAATACCATGTAAAATCTGCCCAGCCACATATATTGGACAAACGAACAGGAGAGTAAATGCACGTGTTGCAGAACATAAGAATGCATTAAAGAAAATAGAAAAAAAACCCTCCCTTTTCTAACACTTCAAAACTACAGGACATGAAATTGATTTTGACAGTACCAAATTAATTTCCAAAACAGAACACTACAGCAAAAGAATAATCATGGAAGGCATCGAGATAGAAAAACATCCCCAAAATATGAACAAGCGGGATGATACCTCTCGCTTACCAGACATCTGGAAACCAGCCCTCAAACGTATCCCAGCCATAGAAACCAGACTCAGAACACGCATTGCAAAACAATCAAGTAGCCTGCAAGTTCCAACTACTCAGGATATCACGCCTAATCTACAACCACTAACTAATCAGCATACCTCAGCTACATCAACGACCCCAATTGCTACCCCATGTTGTTGTTGTTGTTTTTTTATGTTGGATCACCCTGGTATATTTAAACATTTAAAAACAGCTAAAAAAACATTTGACACACACACACACACACATATATATATTCGTAGATTTTCACGGGTACAGTTATGACGGTCTTGGTATATTCGGATTTCTTCCCGTGTAGGATTTGGAAATTTCTGGCGACGTTTCGACGAGGTCTCACTCGTCATCTTCATCTATATATCTATATATATATATATATATTCTGTTTTCTAGATTGTGTGAGGAATGCTAATCAATGAGTAGTAAACAGATTTCTCTTAGCAGGATATATTGAATAGGTCTCTTTCACATCTTCATTTATACATATATAACATACAACAGAAGTGTATTCTTAAACTCATATAATGTTTATATGAATAGTAATATTAATTGTTTTATAGGTTTTTTATTTTTTAGAGGCAATGGGAATATTTCTTTTTTATTATACTAAAAGGACTTTTGAATGTACTTTTAACATAGCCAAGCAAAAAAGAAGTCAGCTAGCAGAATTACAAATCTTTTGTAATAGTCTTGGGAGAGAGGCGGCATATAAATCCAATAAATAAATAAATAGATAGATAGATAGATAGATAAATAAATAAATAAATAAATAAATAAAAATATTGAACTGAACACCTACACAAAACCAGAAATGTATATTGCAAAAGGAAAGAAATGGGCAATTCCCCTGTATTGACAAGTAACAGCTGTATTTGAAGTCCATTCCTTTATTGTAATCATTAAACAACATACATTTTAATAGAACTTTTAAACAGATTACAACAGTAAAGATATAAACTGGGAAAAAAAGAAAAACAGAAAGTACAGAAAAGAATGAAAAAAGAAACAGATATAGAAAAGAAAAAATGTTAAGAATATGATAACGAAAAATATATAAAGAAATAACAGAAGTTGGAAAGAAATGTGAAGGTCTTCTAGTATAACTCCCTGCTCAAGAAAAAGCATACAAAATGAAAAAAACCCCATCAATAATAATAAAAACATTCCATTAACATCTTCTAAGAAAATAAAATGATGGTAAGAAACTCAACATTTGAGAAATCTGGTTCTTCTGTCCCAAAGGCCCAAGGAAAGATCTTATCTGTTTTTCTAAAGGTGTTTAAGGTGAGGACCAATTCTTTTTTTATTTATAAAACATTTTAAGCATAATACATATATAACACCTTTTCTAAAGGTGTTTAAAGTGGTAACCAATTTTTGAGGGGAAATGTTTGAAAAAGGCTGATGCATCCATCAGAAAAGCACATAACCTGGGTGCCATAAGAGGGCATTTTTCATTGAGGAAATCAGATCAATATGAACACTTGGGAGGATTTGGCCCTGCAAGTAGCCAATCCTATGCCATGTTGGGCTTTATAGATGGCAACCAGCACCTTCAATTGCACCTTGAAGTCTATTGGGAGCCACAACAGAGATGTACATAATTACCCTCATCATTGCATTCGGGACCAAGTGAACTTTCCAGAATTTTCATAGTCCCACGTACAATACATTGCAATAATTCAATCATTGCATTCAGGACCATGTGAACTTTCCAGAATTTTCATAGTCAGATGTGCAATACATTGCAATAATTCAATCAGGAGGTGACTCAGGCATTAATTGCTGTAAGAAGTTTCCCTATAAAAATTAAATTGTCCTTGATAGAGAGAAGAGCTGCTACTAAATCAGTGAGCAAATAAAAATTGGGAAAGCCCAAATGAGGAGCTATTTGTACAAAAAACAGTTTAATTTACACGGCATATAAAAGGAGGAGGGGGAAAGACATTTAAGTCTGCAAGTTTGCTATATGCAATATTAATAAAATGCATTTTAGCCTTCTATCTCTATTTCTTGGTCTGAGTCAGGATCAAACACAATTGGTATGCAAGATAAAGTTTTGCAAAGCTCCCCAGCCACACTTGCCACTTGCTTTTGAAACAGGAGCCATGTGTGCAAGGAGTATGAACTGAACCCAAGCAAAGAAGTGCAATTCCACTCAGAATTTCCCCATTCAGACTCTCACAGCCATCTCAATACTGTGACAGGATTGTGAGAATTTCACTTGAACAATTAGGGAAGGAAATGTACAATTAGGTGTAATTGAAATAGGATAATACTGTACAGAAATTGGTGAATGACCTCCCTGAACAGCTTCATACAGATGTTTAGAACAGGATGTGCTAAGCCTTTAGTCACACCGCAAAGCAATAGGTTCAGATTACACTGACTGCTCCATCCTTCATTGAGTGGAAGCAGCTCTGGAATAAGAAGAAATGCTCAATAAATGCTCCACTTCCTACGTCCTAAACTAGTCCAGAAGGTTATTGTAATTGATGCTATGAATGGTTCCTGTTTTTTTCAGCCATGGATGACTCAAAAGCTACCGGTATTTATTTTTGAGTTTTCTTCAGTATTTAATCTGAAGGAGAATGTTGCCTTTGCACTGATATTTCGGCAACTGGCCCTCTTGAGATTTCTTCTAGGCATTTAAGATAAATGTTTGACCATGTTCAGCATGACATTTCTTAAAATGGAGCACTTGGTTCTAAATATAACTTTCCTCAACTTTCTAATATTTTCATTCATTGTTTATTCCCATGTTTATTCATTCATTCCCCCCCCCCCATTGTTTAGTACCAAAGCATGAGAGTTGATCCTCTTCTAACTTTTCTCATGCTTTGAAGAAGACATTTATTGAAAACTCACATGTAGACTTGCTGAAGAGTATTTCTAGCTATTACTGCAACTTCATATGTCTTTGTAAGATTTGCAAACTTAATACACCACTTTTTGCATCTTTTTGAGAGTATGGGAGGAAATGAGTAACATATAGCAATAGTGGACACAAAAAATCTATTTATTTATGTTTTAAGGCTATTTCTAATGTATACTCTTGGACACCAGACTTATACTGACATTTTAAACAAACATTACCTACTGCTGTTCTTCTACTGGTTGTTGTAATAGTTGCTATAGATATAACAATAGTAATGAAGCATATCCCTGTGGGACCTGAGTAGACACTCAAATTGCCCCGGAAGCGTAGTAAAGACGCAGAGACATATTGTGGATTAAATAAAGGGTCATTTTATTAAATTAACATAAATTTAAATAACGTAACTTTAAATACGTAAATTTAAATATTTAAATTCAACATAACTAAGGACCTGCAGAGGCCAAAACTAACGGGGCGGAAATTCCTACCAGAAACGTCCTTGGCAACATTGGGCAAAGACTCCTTGCTGAACCAGGTGAAGGTAGCCACCTTCACCTGGATCCAAGCCACACCCCTTAGTCGTGTGGGAGGAGCTCACCTTCCAATCCCCTTGGAAAATTGGATCCAGTGATTCCCATGGACATCCTCTCTCCAATCCCCGATGTTGTTCCAACCTCTAGTTCCTGGAGAGAGGCGGTCCATCACCCTTTAAAAGGATGCCCAAAGGAGCATGCACAGTTGCTTCTAATTGCCCATTTCCACCCCTAACCTGCCATGGAGAGGGGGTCAGATCTCAATCTTGGCCCCCCGACTCCCACCCAGCCTCCTAAACTATTTCCTGGAGGCACCTCTGCAGGTACAACAGGAAAATGGCATTCCCCTTATCTGAGAGGTGAACGCTGTTGGCCCGGTAGAGCCAGGGCCTTCCAAATTTAATCAGGGGACGTTTCACTACGTATCTCCCAACTCCCTAACAACCTTCCCAATGGCCTGGTTAACTCCTGGTCTTTGGGAGACACAGTGTTCTGCCAGACAAGTCTGGGGAGAATCTCGGACCACACGATATGTGTGTCTGGAAACGCAGAAGCAATGGCACTGAGGTCATCACGGGCTTGGATGCTCACCGCCAAGCCACTCAAAACACTGAGGTCATTGCCCCCAAGGTGGATCACCAACAACTCGGGGGCTCTCTCGGATCAGCACCGGCCAAAAACCAGGGGGAGGAGCCCCTCCCAATGCAGACACCTGCGACCCAACCAAATGACATCCAGCTGCAATCCGAAGGGAGACTTCGCAGCAAACCTTCCGGCCCAAAAAACAAAACTGTGGCCACAGAGCCAAACGACGGACCGGGAACCAGAAATGGCTGCAAGAACAAGCAACAATTAAAACACAGCCGATAACGGGGACCCTATTGGGGGGGCCCTAACATACGAATGGAAGGCTGCGGACCTCCAGCGGCCAATGGCTGGTCCGTTTTGGACTGGTGCAGGCAGAGGGAGAACCCTGTCTCCTGGTAAAGCAAATCGCTCCATTGGAGCACACGCAAACTAACATCCCTATTGGAAATGGCCAGAACCTCACTTATCCTAAATGCCCCAAAGAAAAGCATCATTGCTGTCGCATGGAACAGGCAGGCTTCATACTGAGAAGTACACAGCCCGGGCCACGTTTGGATTAAGGCCGACAGCTGTGGGATGGACAATGGTCGCCGAGTGTCGGCCGCTGGCCATGGGCGTTCCCGGGACCATCCTTCCAATATCCTCTTAATGCGCTAGTCCCTAAAGGTATCAGTAAACCCATGAGCCTTGGCGATAAACGCCAGGCCTGCTAACTTACCCTTGATAGTTTTAACATTCAAACCCCATTGATGTAACAGCACACAGTGCTCCAACAACTGTTCAATTGGTATGGGCCAAATCTGCCTGTAACCCTTGCTTGATCTAAAGTCCCACAACTCCTTATTTGCTCTTTGGTAAGCAGCCTGGGTGCTCGGGGCTAAAGACAGCCCAATGGCCCGATCTGCCTCCTGCCTCCAGGGTTTGGCAGTCCTGCCAGGCTCCATAAATGCCGTGGCATCCTGTCTGGTATGCTTCGTATCCTGGGTGACAAAGCCCAGAACCTGGCCAGCTGTCCACGGGATAAAGCATCAGCTGCACCATTCTCCAATCCGGGGACATGGCACGCTGTGAATATTGTGTTTAAAGCCAAAGCTCTACTTACGAAAAAGCGAACAAGGTGCATTACCTATTCGTTTCTGGATGACAATGAATTAATCACGTGGACGACCGCCAGGTTGTCACACCAAAAGTGGACCGTCCGGTTGGCAAGCTGTTCTCCCCAAAGTTCCATTGCTACTACTAGGGGAAAGAATTCTAAGAAGGGAAGGTCCCTACAAATACCAGCCGCTGCCCAATCAGTAGGCCATGAGGAGTGGCACCACCTATCTCCCAGTATTACTACAAAGCCAAGGGAGCCCGAGGCATCGGAGTGCAATTGCAAGTCTGCTTGGAAAAGCAAATTTTGCCACCAAAAGGAAACCCCGTTAAAGCGGGCCAGGAATGTCTGCCAGACTTGCAAGTCTTCCCTGGCTCCTGCATTGAGCCACACACGATGGTGGGGCGAGCTCAAGCCCTGCATGGAAGAATACAGTCTGCGTAACAATGGCCTACCGGGTGCAATCACCCGGCATACGAAATTAAGCAGCCCTGTGAGCTCCTGGAGTTGTTTGAGGGTTACCTACTTAAGGCAGGACACCCCTCCAGCTTGAGCCGTATCTTCACTAACTTCTCCTCCAGCAGTCTACAAGACTGCGTGGAAGAGTCTAATTCTATGCCTAGGAAGGAAATCCTGGAGGATGGCCCTTCCGTTTATTCGGGCGCTAGGGGAACCCCAAAGTAAGAACATAGCATTTCAAATGCCGCCATTAAGGCTTGGCATTGAGGCGTGCCTGCCGGGCCCGCCACCAGGAAGTCATCCAAATAGTGGATGACTGACCTGGATCCCATTCGCCTCCTGAGTGTCCACTCGAAGAATGTGCTGAAACTCTCAAAGAGAGCGCATGAAATCGAACATCCCATGGGGAGAGTCCAATCCAGGTAGAAACCTCCCTCGAAGCGGAAGCCGAGGAGGTCGAAGTCATCAGGGTGTATGGGCAGGAGCCTAAAGGCTGATTTAATATCGCTTTTGCCCATAAGTGCCCCGATACCGCAAGCCCGTACCATGGCTACAGCAGCATCAAACGACGCGTACTGTACAGAACAAAGGTCTTCCAGGATGAAGTCATTCACCGACTCCCCCCAGGGGAAGGACAGATGATAAATAAGCCGATATTCGCCCTGCGCTTTCTTGGGTACTACACCAAGGGGGCATACCCTTGTTAGGTACTGGGGGGAAGGGAAGGGGCCTAGGATCCTTCCTTCATCAACCTCCTTCTTAATTTTAGCCCTAACTAGTTCTTTGTTCCTCGTTACTGACCTAAGGTTTTGTGAAATAAAAGTCCTGCTTGGACCCTGAAGGATAGCAGCCATGCGCTTGGGCGGGCGATATCCCCACAGGAGGTTGGCCAACCGGTCAAGCCTCACTGGGCTGGGGCCCTTTAGCCGCAGGAACGGCTGGTTTATTCCTGTCCCTGTTGTTCCTGTTCCTACTGGGGCGGGTACATGCATGTGTGGCATTGGAGCCTCTGCATTTGCCACAAGCGTGCCAGAATTTGCAAGAGGAGCATGCACAAGAGCCCTTGGCACTGAACTCAAAACAAATTTGGGTGGGTCGCACACCCTGCCCCGCACCAGTATGGGGGGGTGTGACCGGCTCCTCCTCCTCCATCAAATGACCGCTGTCGGTCCTTTGTCCAGTACCGCTTTTCTGAGTCGCATGGAACCAGAGGTTGGGAACCTCCTGGTCCCAAGGCAGGGTGTTATCAAAAGCCACCCTCATCCTAAACGACTCATCGTACTTCTGCCAAGCATCCCCTTTAACCTCAAAGTGTGCCATTGCGATGAGGTCGATGTACTTGAGCAATGCCGTGGCCCTGCCTGGTTCCTTCTGAATAATTATGGTGGCATAGGTTAAGAAGGCATAAAGCCAGGACCTAAAGCATCGGGGCACCTTAACTTTCTTGGCCTGATCAGTTCGGGCCTCCTCATCCCTCTCTTTTTTCGGGACCTCCCGATTAAGTAGGGTAGACAGGTCAATGTATTCCCCCCCGCTAGATCTTCTCCCTAATGGAGGGATGCAGATGATATCCCAAAGGGGTAGATGGGAGGCCAAAGGGGATCGCCCCCCCAGCCGCCGCTAAGGGGTCAGTTGAGGTAACTGGTGTGAGCCATCCCTGCTGCAGCGAACACGGCAGCAAGGGGGACCAGTCCTGTACAGTTGATGACCCACCTGCCACGGCGGGTGCTGCCAAGGCACCCACACTATCTGCTATGCCCGTTAATGGTACAGATGGCCCTGAAGATAAGGGCATCGGATTAAGCCACTGAACGGGGGAACCAATGCCTCCACTCCCCCCACCATTGTCATTGTTTTCACATGTGATGCCCCAGTCAGGACCAGAGCCAGTTGGGCAGTGGCCCCCCAAACTTGGGAGCACACCACCGAGGTGCTGGACCCCAACGGGGGCCCAGACCGGTTGGCCCCACCAGGGGGGTTAGGGTGGCTAACCCCTGTAGACCCAGTGTGAGTGTGTTGGTAACTGACTCACCCCTGCCATCTGATGGGGATCCAAGGGCCACAGCGCTGGAACCTGAATCCTGTGCTGCTGGGCCACTTTGGTCCAGAGCCGGGTCTTGTAATTCCTCCGGGCCCGGAGGGGCTCCCAGCACAGCCAAGGGTCCTGATCCGCAGCATGCTCCAAAGGCGGCTTCCCAGTGTGTGTCCATTTGATCTAGACAATCCAACAAAGCAGAAAATGACTGGACAGATACGCCTGGGTCAGGGCCTACCGTGGCCTGGTTTTTAGAAGGGGCCCATACCCGGGGGGTAGGAGTCGCTTCTCTCACCTCCCTAGCCCGCATCGAAGGAGCCCGTGTCCTACAGGGGTGAGATCCCAGGGGTCCCTGGGTCGAAGCTCTCTACTTGGGGGCCATGTTGTAGCCGGTCCCTAAAAAGGAAAAAAACTCTATTTTTTTTTAAAACCTGCTAGCTAATGGGCTCTTGAACAAGCAGACCCAAATCACCCAAGCCTCCCAGATGGGGGGTCCTGGGGCCCTAAAAGGGGAAAAAACTAGCTAAATCCCTGTTAAACAGACCTACTAAATTAAAAATCCCTAAATTAAAATCCCTAAAGTAGCTTGCAGTACTGCACTCTAACCACTGTACTACTGAGGCTTTTATCCAATAAAAAAGGCCTTTGGTGGCCCACCACCCCTGCTACCCTTCCTCTGGCCCCCTCCCGAAGTGTGAGGGCGGGGTTGGGGGGGAGTGAACGCCCTTCCCACCCCTATTAAGTAGCCCCTACCAGCCCACCCTGGCCCAGCCCTAAAGTAAGGGGGGATGTCACGGGGGGGAGGTAGGTCACAGGGGGGTGTAAGGCTCCCTCCCCACCACAATGGGAAGTAGGCTAAGCCTACTCCCCAAAGAATGAATTCCTGGTAGCGAAACCTAAAGAAAATCAGAGGCCAGCCGGCCTCTGACTTAGCAAAATTAAACCTGAAGTGAGGCCTCGATAGGACTCGCCATGTGGTCCGGTCTTCGAGGCGAACAGAAAGCCTTCTGTTCGCTTCAGGGGCAGCACAGCAAGGAGGAGGTCCTGTTCAGACCACCCTCAAGTAGGGCGATCCAGGACCTCCCCTTAAACCCATAATGCAGCGTGCCTTCCTGGCATGCTGCCAAAAGCCGAACTTCCGGTTTCACATGAAACCGGAAGTTTGGGGCTCCGTGGAGCCACCAGCAGCATCCCCCTGCTCCGAGGGCAATTTCGGCCAGTGGTTTAAGCTGCCGGTCGGATTTGTTTGTTTGTTTGTTTGTTTGTTTGATTTGATTTGTATGCCGCCCGTCTCCGTAGACTTGGGGCAGCTAACAACAATAATCAAAACAGCATATAACAAATCTAATATTTCAAATAGTTAAAAAACCCTTATTAAAAAAACCCAAACATATACACAAACATACCATGCATAAATTGTATAGGCCTGGGGGGGAGGAATATTTCAATTCCCCCATGCCTGATGACAGAGGTGGGTTTTAAGAAGCTTACGAAAGGCGAGGAGGGTGGGGGCAATTCTGATCTCTGGGGGAGCTGGTTCCAGAGGGTCGGGGCCACCACAGAGAAGGCTCTTTCCCTGGGTTCCACCAGATGACATTGTTTAGTTGGCAGGACCCGGAGAAGGCCAACTCTGTGGGACCTAACTGGTCGCTGCGATTCGTGCAGCAGAAATAAAAAATAAAAATGATATTCTCTTTTTTTCTAGAAAATGTTAAACATTGTCTGGCATTACCAATCATTCCACATGGCATAATTACTGCTGAACATAAAGCAGTTTTTGAGCATGGTGATCTATTGGAAGTTCATTGTGATATCTCATTTGTGCTATATGGATCAAAAATCATAGAGTGTGTGGATGGTGAATGGACACCCTTAGCAACATGCATAGGTAAAAAGCAGCTGCCTGAAAGATGTGTTCACAAGAAGAAAAATGAGCAGACAGACTTGTAAATGTAACATGGTAGTTATTTGTACTTATCTGGGAGGGGGAGTGGTGGGGGGAGTGTTCCATTGTGTGTAAACTGGAATCTTCCTTTAAAACAGATTCCAATACATTAGAAGAGAATGGAAGGGGTTACTTTCCAGTGTTTAAGTAACAAAATTATAGAGGAATTAAATTATATTCTGATTTATTCTAATAATCTCATGAGTCATGAATATATTCCTGTACTTAAGTCTAACACTCGAGTCTTTTTTCCCTCCAAACAGGAAGTAGAAATTGAGAGTTGTCCTCCTCTTTGTAACATTTCCATGGCGCCATGAGAACAAATGGTAAAATCAGATATGGTTAGAGGTAGCATGATATTCAGAAAATTTGTGATATTTTCAAAAATGTATTGGAAATGTGGGCTTAATGTAGCTAGATGATTCACGAAATCATATTAGAAGTACCATAACAGGTTTAAGACTTCAATATTAAAAATTAAATGATAACTTGACAAGAAATTGCAGCAAATGATTCAAATAATTAGCCATACAAATATTTAAGTTATGGTAATACAGTTGTACCGGAACCAGCAGGAAGGGTGTGGGTTTTACAGCCAGTTAACATGTTCCATTGGAAAATGTAATTTATGACACACCTTGGGGGGAGACATGATCACAGGTGTCCATGAATTACATGTGGTCAGAGCTGACTCTCTGTGAAGTTTCCGAAAGATGCCCTAATTAATTCATGAGTCTTGAGCAAAGTTTTAAAAGAAATAAAGTCATTTATTAGGAGTAATATTGCAGCAATTACTCCAGTAAAGTCAGCTTTGACCCCAGGTAATTTATGGGACTTCATGACCCTGTCTCCCCACTCCCACCTACATGTGTTATAAATCACATTCTCCAATGGAACACGCTGGCTGACTGTAAAACCCACACTCCTCCTGCTGGCTCTGGTAGCCTGGGATACAATCTGTAGAAAGGCATGTTTGGAATGTATTCTTGGTTGAGGCAGCTGAGCAGCTCTGTCAGTGCTCCCCACATTACTACTTAGGGCAACTTGAAAACTGGTCTGGAAAGCTTTGCAAGTTGACATCAGTACGAATTGAGTGTTAGCTGGAATCATAGTTCCCTCTAAGCTGAGCAGTGAGCAATCGCTCACTTAAAAATCATCATCAACTCAGAGTTTTTCAAACCTGCCCAGAAGCCGAGAGGGAAAGAGTGAGAGGGAAGGAGAGAGAGAGGAAGAGAGAGAAACAGATAGAAAAAAGAGAGAAAGGAAAATAGAAAGAAAAAGAATGAGAGTAAGGAAGAGAGAAAGAAAATCAAAATCTAGTTTGAAACTAACTCAACTATTTAAGTGGCATTTTGATATTGATAGAGTTGCCCTATTATGAGCTCACTGTTATAGACACACAGTACAGTATTTTATTTTGAAATTCTCTGAGGCAAAACAGGGTTGGTTTTTTATTTGTTTGTTTGTTTGTTTGTTTGTTTGCTTATTTATTTATTTATTTATTTATTTATTTATTTATTATTTCTGTGCCGCCCAGTCCCGAAGGGACTGCCGCTCAGACACTATACTTTTCCGCCCACCCCCCAAAAAAATTAGAGGGAACACTGGCTGGAATATGGATGTTCACATATATTTTCCTCCTTCATTTGGTCAGAACTTTCTGTTACAGATATTAAAGGTCTCTAACAAAACTGAAAAAATAAAAACTGTCCGTAATTTTTATATTGATTGATTGTTTGATAATGGAGTTATAGTGGATATATAACTTATAACAAGGGCAAATTGTTAGAAGAAGCTAAATTATTAATACCTTTATGTAGTAATTCCTTTTTCTGCTGCTTTCAACAGAGGAATCAAAAACATGTGGATGACCTCCAATAATTAGAAACGGATTTGTTGACGATGTTGAGTCATTCATATACAGGCATGGTGACACTGTGAAATACAAATGCAATCGACAACATGCCATTATTGGGACCAACCCAGCTAAGTGTCTTCATGGACAGTGGGAAGTACCATCATGTCTTGGTAATCTAGAGTGTTATGATTGAACCTATAGAAATGAATTTTAAGCTTATCTTGGAACAGCATTTATTATTGACATGATTGCTCAGAAGTGTGATTCAGCAGGATAACAATGGGAACTGCCAGTGTGGTTATTTTTTCTGTCTGATCTCTGTTTAAATGGGATTTTCACAGGATCTATGAAAAAGAAAGATTTTAATGCTTTTGAAAATGATTCAATTCAAACGTAATCCTGATGGGATTATGTTGATTCATAGAAATGGCATCCAATGATAAAAGTGTTAGGTGGCTCTTCTAGTACATGGTAAAACCAAATGATCCAGGTTATAATTACTGGTTCAAGTTTACTGGTACCTCATCTTTGTAGTGAAAAACTGGAAGATTCTAAAATGCAAATTCAGTGCTGTGCAAATTCAGTGGTGAGAAAAGTAAGGTTTTATCTTTGGACAAGAACAATCAAATGGCTAGGTATAAAATATGTGGCATGTAGTTCAATAACATTAATTTTTAGAGGGATCTAGGAGTCTCAATGGACAATCACTTAAATATGAGCCAGCGGTGTGCAGCAGCTTCTAAAAAAGCCAATGAAGTCCTAGGCTATATCAATAGAGCAATATTATCAAGGTCACATGAAATACTAGTACAGCTTTATACTACTTTGGTAAGACATACTTGGAATACTGCATTCAGTGTTTTTTTTTACCATAATAGAAAAAGATGTTGAAACTCTAAAGAGGATATAGAGAAGAGTAGCAAAAAAAGTTCATGTGGCTCAGGAGAGGTGGAGATCTTTGGTCACACACACTCCTTCAATGTTCCTTTTACACAGAGTTATGAAAAAAAAAATTCCAATAGCTGCTAGGTATCTTGGCTGTTCTGACATTTTATTAATTGATTGATTGATTGATTGATTGATTTTGTCCAATACACAATGAGGGTTTTATTGGGTAAGCACATAGTAAAATACATGATGAAGGTTATAGAGGATGTAATCATAGTAAAATATATCTAAGACAGAATAGAAGAGAAGTTATAGGAATAGAACATATCAATGAAAGAATAGAAGAAGAGATATAAGAATAGAAGGAAGGTATAGGAGATATAGGAGAGCAGTAGGACAGGGGACGGAAGGCACTCTAGTGCACTTGTACTCGTCCCTTACTGACCTCTTAGGAATCTGGATAGGTCAACCGTGGATAATCCAAGGGTAAATTGTTGGGGGTTTGAGGATGACACTATGGAGTCAGGTAATGAGTTCCACGCTTCAACAACTTAGTTACTGAAGTCATATTTTTTACAGTCAAGTTTGGAGACGTTAATATTAAGTTTAAATTTGTTGTGTGCTCTTGTGTTGTTGTGGTTGAAGCTGAAGTAGTCGTCGACAGGCAGGACATTGCAGCATATGATCTTGTGGGCAATACTTAGATCCATAGTTCCCTCTAAGCTGAGCAGTGAGCAATCGCTCACTTAAAAATCATCATCAACTCAGAGTTTTCCAAACCTGCCCAGAAGCCGAGAGGGAAAGAGGGAGAGGGAAGGAGAAAGAGAGGAAGAGAGAGAAACAGATAGAAAAAAGAGAGGAAGGAAAAGAGAAAGAAAAAGAATGGGAGTAAGGAAGAGAGAAAGAAAATCAAAATCTAGTTTGAAACTAGCTCAACTATTTAAGTGGCATTTTGATATTGATAGAGTTGCCCTATTATGAGCTCACTGCTATAGACACACAGTACAGTATTTTACAGTATTTTATTTTGATATTCTCTGAGTTTGTTTATTTATTTATTTATTTATTTATTATTTCTGTGCCGCCCAGTCCTGAAGGGACTGTCGCTCAGACACTATACTTTTCCGCCCCCCCCCCCCCAAAAAAAAATTACAGGGAACACTGCTTAGATCTTGTTTAAGGTGTCTTAGTTCTAGGCTTTGTAAGCCCAGGATTGAAAGTCTAGTCTCGTAGGGTATTCTGTTTCAAGTGGAGGAGTGAAGGGCTCATCTGGTGAAGTATCTTTGGACATTTTCAAGGGTGTTAATGATTGAGATGTGATTTGGGTTCCAAACGGATGAACTGTATTCGAGGATGGGTCTGGCGAACGTTTTGTAAGCTCTGGTAAGTAGTGTGAGATTGCCAGAGCAGAAGCTGCGTAGGATTAGGTTTACAACTCTTGAAGCCTTCTTGGCTATGTTGTTGCAGTGGGCTCTGGCACTTAAATCTTTTATTATTAATATATCGAGGTCTTTAACCGAGTGGGGGTGGATATGGTGCTTCCTATTTTGACCACTTGTTGTCTGTTTGACAGGAATACTATAATCCAGCTGTGGAGGGATCCTGAGATGCCATAGGATTTGAGTTTTAGGAGTAGTTTGTCATGGACCACTGAATCAAAGGATTTGCAGAAGTCAATATAAATTGCATCTATAGATTTCCCTTAATCTAGATGAGTTGTACATATATTTTTGCAGTGGAGAAGCTGCAGGTTGCAGGATAATTTTTTTCTGAATCCAAATTGTTTGTTAGATAGCAAGTTATTAGTTTCTAAATGGAGAGTAATTGATTTGTTTATAATTGATTCCATGACTGATCGGCAACCAATGCAGACTGCGGAGTGTTGGAGTGATATGGGCATACTTAGAGACGCCCATAATTGCTCTCGCAGCTGCATTCTGCACGATCTGAAGTTTCCGAACACTTTTCAAAGGTAGCCCCATGTAGAGAGCGTTACAGTAGTCGAGCCTCGAGGTGATGAGGGCATGAGTGACTGTGAGCAATGACTCCCGGTCCAAATAGGGCCGCAACTGGCGCACCAGGCGAACCTGGGCAAATGCCCCCCTCGCCACAGCTGAAAGGTGTTTCTCTAATGTGAGCTGTGGATCGAGGAGGATGCCCAAGTTGCGGACCCTCTCTGAGGGGGTCAATAATTCCCCCCCCCAGGGTAATGGACGGACAGATAGAATTGTCCTTGGGAGACAAAACCCACAGTCACTACATCTTGTCTGGGTTAAGTTTGAGTTTGTTGACACCCATCCAGGCCCCAACAGCCTCCAGGCACCGGCACATCACTTCCACTGCTTCGTTGACTGGACATGGGGTGAAGATGTACAACTGGGTATCATCGGCGTATTGATGATACCTCACCCCATGCCCTTGGATGATCTCACCCAGCGGTTTCATGTAGATATTAAATAGCAGGGGGGAGAGGACCGACCCCTGAGGCACCCCACAAGGGAGAAACCTAGAGGTCGACCTCTGACGCCCCACTAACACCGACTGCAACCGACCAGAGAGGTAGGAGGAGAACCACTGAAGAACAGTGCCTGCCACTCCCAACCCCTCCAGCCGGCGCAGAAAGATACCATGGTCGATGGTATCGAAAGCCGCTGAGAGGTCAAGGAGCACCAGGACAGAGGACAAGCCCCTGTCACGGGCCCGCCAGAGATCATCCATCAACGCGACCAAAGCAGTTTCCGTGCTGTAGCCGGGCCTGAATCCAGACTGTTGAGGACCTAGATAATTGGCTTCTTCCAAGGACCGCTGGAGTTGGAGTGCCACCACCTTCTCAACAACCTTCCCCATGAAGGGAAGGTTGGAGACTGGACGGTAGTTATTAAGAACAGCTGGGTCCAGAGAAGGCTTCTTGAGGAGGGGGCGCACAAGTGCCTCCTTATAAAGGGGCGGAAAGGACCCCCTCCGCAAGGAGGCATTGACAATCTCCTGGACCCAGCTCCGTGTCACCCTTCGACTGGCCGAAACCAGCCAAGAGGGACACGGATCCAGTAAACAGGTGGCGGAACTCACAGCTCCAATGGCCTTGTCCACTTCATCAGGTGTCACCAAGTCAAACTCCTCCCAGACAGATGGACAAAGACGTTTAGCCCCAGTCACCTCGACTGACTCGTTGTCAGTCGACTCTGTTTTACAATTGGAGTCGAGGTCCGCTCGGATCCGAGTGATTTTATCAGCGAAAAATGTGTTAAAATCCTCGGCACTACTCTGCAAGGGCTCCCCAACCCCCCTCTGATTAAGAAGGGAGCGGGTTACCCTAAACAGAGCGGCCGGGCGGGATTCCGCTGATGCAATCAAGGCGGCATGATACGCGCATCTTGCTGCCTTGAGCGCCACTTTGTAAGTCTTAATATGAGCTCTTACAAGTGTTCGGTCAGATTCGGACTTACTCTTCCTCCATCACTTCTATAGACATCTCTTCTGGCGCTTCAACACCCGGAGCTCCTTGTTGAACCATGGAGCTCTACTGGGTCTAGTGCCACGGAGAGGTCGCAACGGCACAATCCGGTCAAGAGCCTCCACTGCAGCCTTGTTCCAGGCCTCAGCAAGAGACTCTGCCGAACTGTGGACGAGTGTATCTGGAATAACACCAAGCGCCGTCTGGAAACCTTCTGGATCCATCAGGCGTCTGGGGCGGAACCTCCTAATTGGTTCTGCCTCCCTGCGGGGAAGGATTGGAGCCAGGAAGTTAAGCCACAGTAGGAAATGATCTGACCACGACACAGGCAACATTTCTAAGCCCCTTAATCTCAGATCATTACTCAATTGCTCAGAGAAGAATATCATATCGGGTGCGTGTCCACCCTCGTGAGTCGGACCCTGAACTACTTGAGTCAGGTCCATGGCTGTCATGGTGGCCATGAACTCCTGTGCCAGTCCAGAGGAACCGCCGAGCGACGGTAGATTGAAATCCCCCAGGACGATAAGTCCGGGGAACTCCACCGCCAACCTGGCCACCTCCTCGAGCAGCACAGGCAGGGCTGTTGACACGCAGCTGGGAGGTAGGTACGTGAGTAACAAGCCCACCTGAACCCCTAAGTCCAACTTCACCAGGAGGGACTCGCAACCCGCAACCTCTGGAGCAATGAGCCTACGCAGGCCAAGACTCTCCCTGGCTATAATAGCCACTCCTCCCCCCCTTCCCTGGGGTCGAGGTTAGTGCCATACCCGAAACCCAGCTGGGCAAATTTCAGAGAGAGGGACTCCTCCCTCCGGGCCCAGCCAGGTTTCGGTCACACAAGCCAGGTCGGCCTCCTCATCCAGGATTAAATCCCGGATGAGGAGAGCTTTATTTACCACCGACCTGGCATTGAGTAGCAACAACTTGAGCCCAGGGCCAGAATTACACTCATCACCAGTGCTTTGAGTTAAGCTCATGGAGCTGGAAGAAGGGATTGCTACTAAGCAGCGATCCCTCCTTCCCCTGGAACGGCTAGCTCCATGGCTTCCGCCATACCTGCCTCTCCCCAGCAAGACCGGAATATTTTGACCCTCTGCCACCCCAGAGATAAGTGTCCCTGTCCCTCTTGCCCTTCCAGCTTCAGGTGTGCCAAAAATTCCATTCATATCATATTCATTCATTTCATACATATTATAATCCCCCCCACCCACTCCATTCCATCTATCACTCCCGTCCCATTCATGTTCATTCACAGTAATCCATTCATTCCAATAATTACTAAAATAATCACGTTCACTCATGCCATCCCTACCACCCTCCCATCCAACCCTATCCACTCTGTTCCTTTCAATCTGATAATTAAAAACATCCATCACTAAAAACCCAACAACTAATTATTAAATATAAATTAGATAAAATACAATTCTAAAAACCCAATTAATTATTAAATATAAATTAGATAAAATACAATTCCCAATTAATTAATTAAATTAATTAGATTTTAAGATAAAAATATAAAAATAGCTAAATATAAAAAATATAGGGGAAAAATATATGTATATATACTGTATATAGAAAAAATATAGAGAAGATAAGACTTCCGGTTGTGGTGCGATGCTGTTGCTGTGTGTTCTCCGGGTTACACCTGGCTTTTTGTGTTGATCGATAGCCCTATCGGGCGACCGCAGACCCGTAGAGCCCAAGGTCTTTGAGGGGAAGTTCTTGTGCACCCGGGGGTGCTCGGCGGACCCCCCCGGGAGCGGGATATCGTCCAAATCGTCAACCGAAGAGATCAGTGGGTTTTTTGCTGATCCGGAAGCGCCGCGCTCTGCTTTACTTTGGAAGCCACGGAAACGACAAATACTTTTGGGGGTGCTATTGCTTGCTGCAGAAGGACTAAGGACGGTTTTTGGATTTTGAGGTTTCTGTGTTGAAATTCCCCTTGCGAAGGTCACCATCCCGACTCATTTCGAGTCTGAAGTACATCAAGAGGCGGCGACTTCGGTCTGCGATCTTACTGACAGTTGGCGATGATGGCAGCGATGACTCTGCAGAAATCACTTGAGGGTTTATAGAACGATATTTCTGCTTAGTTTCTTCTTTGTGATTCTGATTCGCCCCACTTATATTGACTACACTTTGAAACTCTCAAGGGAGAAGGTTAAAGTAACGTGTTTGAAGGTAGGAGAAAGTTTAAACCCCCCAAAGAAATAAACACCGCTTTTATTTGTCTTCGAAATAACATCCTGACTATTTGGAAAGAAGTAAAGTAGTTGAGAACTTAAAGACCATCCGGAAGCCCCCAATCCCATTTTCCCATCTACCACTTATCCTCTTTCTCCATATTTTTTGTCCTTTTTTCTTTCTTTTTTGCCAATTTTCCCCTTTCCATTTCCACTTCCTCTCCCCCACATTAAATAAATAACCAAGGTTTATTTTTCATATATATATATATATATATATATATATATATATATATATATATATATATTTATATATTGTTTTCTCTTCGCTCTTACCTGTGGATTAATTTTTCTTTCCAACTTTACATCTGTGGATTAATTTTCCTTTTTTCTTTTTTTACTCATTTTTGAACATTTTGGATATCTTTGGTCATTTGGACATTTGGAAATTGAACATTTGAATATTTGGATATTGGATATTTTCTGGACATTTGTATATTAAAACCTCTGAAGAATTTGTTAATTTACTCACTCTTTCTCTTCTTCACCTTGGAACTTGGAACAACTACAGTTTTTATTCCGCTAGGACTAAGCTTTGATTCTACTTCCTTGACTTTATATCTCTCCATTAAAGACTTACTAGAACTGAACTGAACTAAAATTATTAGAATCCAACGTCACTTACCCTACCTGTTACCCTACAGAACATTGCCCTAATCTTTACTGGTTTTTCGAATTAATGAATTGAATCCTTGAATTGCATTTTTGATTTTTGAACTCTTGGTTCTTTTTTACTTTAACATATTATTGACTATATATACTGATAAATCCTAATTACTTAACTGTGTAATATACAAGACATTCTAAAACTTACTTTATTTACTGAATTACTTAGACAGACTATATTGTGATTTGATAGGTTTCCTCTACATTAACCCCAGACTCTAAAACTTATTATTAATTATTATTAATTATCTTTAGTTAATTTCAAATATTACCTAGACCTATTTAATTGATTCCATAAACTGTGATAGATAGTAATTTAATGTCTTAAGATTTAACTGATTTAATTGATTTAATTGATTCAAAAGATCTAACTGTTTAACTGATTGATTGTTTATCTCTTATATAGAATAATTGTATTATTGAATTATTACTTCTTCCTATTTTTTTTTCTTTTCCCATTTTCGTATATTGAGACAATACTATTTGGGTTATACTAAATTGACTATTAATTTTTTGATTGTTTGAAACTTCAATATAAATATTTTTACTTTTGCTACCCCTTAAGTGTAACAAATTTCGATATTTCCTTAACAACTCTCTACTAACTCTACTTTTAAAACAACTCTTTATTAACTTTACTCTTAAAACCCTAATATATATACAATAATTTTCAACCCTACCTGAATTGCTTTAAACTAAATACTTTTGATCACACCATATATACTTTTTTAATACATTATACACATACTTTACTACTTACATACTATTTATATACTTTATACAACTGTCGTAACGATTTTCGCCTAATATAAAAAATGTCTGCATCAAACCAACCGACCTTAATGAAATCTTGGAAGAAAAATGCCAACCAACCAGCAACTCCAACTTCAACACAACAGCGTCCTTCAGAACTGTCAGACAAAACACCTCTCCAGCAATCACAGGAGACTTCAATTATAACATTAAATGCCTTATTTGAGAAGATGAATAAGATGCAAGATACATTAGACACTAACTTTGATTCTCTAAAAGGAACAATGGGAGAAATGAGGGAGGATATTAAGAAAATCCAAGATCACACGGGTCACCTTGAAGAACGTACGACTAAGCTAGAAGATCAAATGGAAGTCGTTTATGAAACAATCACGAAAAACACAGAAAAAATAACTACTATTGAAGATCTAGCTAATAGGATGGACACTAGATTCCAATTCTCAGAAGCTAAAGCAGAACATATTAATAAATCCCTGGAAGAGTCCCTCATAAAGTTGGAACTTGAAAAATCAGCCTTCTTTTTACGTTTCCAAAACATAACTGAAACTGACCAACAAGACCTCCCTGCCACAGTAGCAACTATAATAGCTAAAATTATTGACAAACCTACCGAAGAAATTCCTGCGCAAATGGATGAGGTGTACCGACTCTCCACCTCATATGCCAGATGAAATAGGCTCCCCCGAGAGGTGCATGTACGTTTCCTTAGAAGGAAAATGAGAGATGAAATCTACAACGCCTCCAAAGACAATTCAGTTACTCATCAAGGCCAGGACATTGTAATTCTTCGTCAAATTCCAAGACGGGTAAGGGAGAAGCACAAACCATACCAAACATTAGCTACTAAGCTAAACAAAGAAGGCATACAATTTAGATGGATGATACCAGAAGGTATGACAGTCACGCTTCTGGATAAAAAATACAAAATCTCTTCACCTGAGGACGCAAGAGATTTCTATGCCCACATTTTGAAAATGGACCAGGCTGCTCTGAAAGAGTTTGATGCTAGAGATACTCTTCTAAACGAAGAGAGTACTTCCGACGATAACTTACTAAACAAGGACCAAGAACCCCAAAGCCAGAATGACGAATCAATCAGAAAATGACCAATTACTCAGGCAAGAACGGAAGCAAGGAGAGAGAAACCCAAGGAACCTACACTGCAATAACAAACAAACCAAAGTTACTTTATTCTCAACTAATATAAATGGTCTGAATTCACATAAAAGGAGACGAAAAATATTCCACAAACTGTTTGAAAATAATTACGATATAATTTCATTGCAAGAAACTCATATTAAAAATGAAGAGATTACTGTTTTAACTATCCCCAAATTTGAATCCTTTGTGCTTCCGCTGCGGAAAAAAAGAGAGGCATAGCCCTATACGTTAAAAAAAATTACTCTCCAAAATTAATACACATTGATGACAATGGCCAATTACTAATTGTTCAAATAACTCTACAAAACAAGAAAACAATAAATATAATAACAATATATGCACCATCTGTTAAGCAATCTATTTATTTTAAGAATCTACACAAAAAATTATTAGAATTAGATTTAAACAATTTTATAATAATCGGAGACTTCAATGCAATAGTGGACATAAACAAAGACTATAAAGGCAATTCTAAATACCGTACTCGCAATATTATTCCTTCAACCTTTAAACAAATAATTTATGAATTTGCTTTAAAGGATATTTGGAGATATTTTTATCCTGAATCCACACAATATACTTTCTTTTCTCCCCCTCACCGAACTTGTTCCCGTATTGACATGGCTTGGTCTAATATAGAAATCATAAATCAAATTATTGATATTCAAATACTTAATGCAACATGGGCAGACCGCAACCCTCTACTATTGACAATAAGAGACAATATTCACAATACTCCCCACAGATGGTCGATGTATACAACAGTTATAAATCAAAAACAATTCCAACATAAAATACAAAATGATATTCCCCCTTTTATTAAAATCAACTTCAACGGCGAGACACCCAACGAAATAGCGTGGGATGCCACCAAAGCTTATATACGCGGTATCTACATCTCCTATACAGCAAACAAGAATAAAGAAAAACATGCTCAACTTCACGCATTAAATAAATCCCTTCAAGAAGCCGAAAAAGCACTTCACAGCGACCCTAAAAATAATATAATTCTATTAGAAACAAAAACGATTAAACACGAAATAAATTTAATTACACAACAACACATTGCTCAAAAAATTAAAAATGCAAAACAAACATATTTTGAATTCGCCAATAAACCAGGCCGCTGGCTATCACTCAAACTAGCCCAACAAAAATCTGATAGAAACATAGACGCCTTAGCTGACGCTTCTGGATACTTAAAAACGTCCAATTCTGATAAAAAACAAATTATCCAAAATTTTTATCAACAACTCTATAAAGCCTCAAATCTAGATGCTGATTCTCTATAGAAATATCTACAAACAAATGAACAAAAAACTATGATAACAGATGATCAAAGAACACTTTTAAATAAGTCAATCTCCATCTCAGATGTTGAGGCTGCAATAAAAAAACAAAAAAACAATAAAACCCCAGGACCGGACGGAATCCCATCCGAATTTTACAAATACCACATTGATACAATGGCACCCATACTTTTAGACATTTACAATAACGCACTCTTACATGCAAAACTACCTAAGTCCTGGTCTGAAACCTACATAACTCTTATTCCTAAAGATACTCTAAATAGACACCTTCTGGAGAATTACAGACCAATCGCACTGCTCAATACCGACTATAAAATATTTACATCTATAATTGCGGATAGACTAAAAATTATATTAAACAAAATAATTCACCCCAACCAAAACGGATTTTTGCCAGCAAGAAACATTTCCACAAATACAAGAATCATACTGAATACCATGGAATATTATGATAAAAACTATGACAAAACAGTTACACTAATATTCATGGATCTAAAAAAAGCTTTCGACAGTCTTCAATGGCACTACATTATAAATCAAATTGAATACATAAATTTCGGCTCCAAATTTCTCAATTTAATTAAAACCATTTATATTACTCAATCGGTCAAAATCCTATTCAATAACGATATTACAGATACAATCTTTATAACCAAAAGTGTGCGCCAAGGATGCCCTTTGGCCCCACTCATTTTTATTCTGGCTATAGAAACTTTCCTGAAAACCATAAGAAACAATCCACAAATTCAAGGTATTACGATCAGGAAAGAACATTACAAATTACAGGCCTTTGCAGACGACATTGTATTTATCCTACAAGATCCCATACAAACAGCACCCATTCTATTTGATGAAATACATAAATTTGGTGAAATATCCGGTCTGCAAATTAACAGGAATAAAACTCAAATTTTGACAAAAAACATGATACCAAAAGATATACTTTCCTTGGAAGAACGAATTAGAATTAAAACCACAAAAAAAATTAAATATTTAGGAATTTGGATGACCTCAAATTACTCCACGATTAAAAAAGATAATTATGAACGACTTCTTAAAGAAATACAACAAGATTTTGACAGATGGTCGAAGCTAAATTTATCTATTATGGGGAAAATTTTTGCTATAAAATCGAATATTCTTCCAAGGTTTTTATATCTATTTCAAGTTGCCCCAATAATTTTGAAGAAATCTTTCTTTAACACCTTACACAAACAAATTAAAAAATTCATTTGGACAAAGAAAAAAGCCAGAATAAAACTGAAAAACCTTCAAGATCATAGATCCAGGGGCGGACTTGGACTCCCGGATTTCTATATTTACTACCAAGCTACTATAATAACAATGATAAAAGATTGGATCACTCTTCAAAATACTAGACTTCTAACGCTAGAAGGTTTCGATCTTCTTGCTGGGTGGCACGCTTTTTTAACAACAGACTATCATAAAATACCCAAATACTTTAAAAATCATTATTTGCGTAAAACTATAATAGCAATTTGGTTTACTATTAAAAAAAATTACTATATTTCAATACCAAAATGGATATCTCCCAATGAATTAATAATTTTCCCTAACCTTTTCTCCCACTCTAAAATTTTGAGATACCATCAATTACTCGACAAATCAAATGCTCTTATACCCAAACAACAATTGAATGACCAAGGAATTAACATAGATTGAAATACGAACAACACAAAAAACAATTTGGATTCCAAAACGACAATGTAATAGATACGATTCTTTTCAGCCCTTCTACAAAAATGATTTCAAAATTATATAATTACTTACTAATACAAGAAAACCCTGAAGAACAAGTCAAATCTTGCATGATAGCCTGGGCTCAAAATTTTGGGTATACGATCAACTTAATTGAGTGGGAGAAAACATGGACACTAAATTACAAAATGACAATGGCAATGTCCTATAAAGAGAACCAGATGAAAATGTTTTATCGATGGCATTTGCCCCCAGCAAGAATATCCAAAATGTTCCCTAACTTTTCACCTACCTTCTGGAAATGCAAAACTAAACCGGGAACATATTACCACACATGGTGGACATATTGGATAACAATTCAAAATCTAATCGACCAAGTCATGTCAATTAAACTTCCACTTAAACCTGAGCTTTACCTTTTAGGTATATTTAGGCAAAACCTTACTAAGCCACAAAAATATCTCATCCTACAAATTATAACGGCAGCTAGAATATCCTATGCCTCCTTTTGGAAACGCGATCAAATACCTTCCTTTTTTGTAATAATTACAAAAATTATAGAATGCGCTGAATTGTCTAAAACAGCAATGGAAGCACAAAACAAAAATGACTCAGAATACTATGAAATATGGGAAAATTGGTATAAATGGGTTTCACAAAAAAAATATCAAAATTACTTATTATAAAATCGCTATTTCATCAACCTACCAACCGCACCTTCGAACACTTAAATTAATTTCAAACCAATTTAAAAATGGAGCACCAAAAACCAATTAAATTTGCAATAAAATTCACATCATATCTCTTTTTATCTGTCTTCAACCAATTCAATATACACTATAACACTAACAACCTCTAATAACATAACCAACTTCTATACCTATTTATCATACTATTTATATACTCCCCATACTACTTCCTGACAAAAGTCGTCCCTAAAAACGTCTGCGTTAAACGCAGATTTTTCTTTTTTCCCTTTTCTTCTCCTTTTCCTCCCCTTCTTTTGCTAATACAACCTTATCTACTTTCTACTTATTGTATGTCTACAATTTTCTTAGGAAATATAACATTTTTGTCAAAACAAGACTTAACGTATACATATAAGAAATAAGAAATAAAGAAATAGAATACTTCTTCCAAGAAACATGTGTATATAAACTATATGTACTATAATGTACTACAATGTATTATCACAATTGTTTGACTTTGTACTCTTTCCCTTATCTTCCCTTTCTTGCCCTACCTAACATTTCCTTCCTCCCCATCTCTTCCTTCATTCCCCTCTCCCTTTTTATCATACAGTGATCCCTCCATTATCGCGAGGGTTCTGTTCCAGGACCCCTCGCGATAATCGATTTTTCGCGATGTAGGGTTAAGGAAGTAAAAACACCATCTCCGCATGTGCGCCCTTTTTTTTCATGGCAGCACATGCGCAGATGGTGGGGTTTGCGTGTGGGCAGCGGGGAAGACCCAGGGAAGGTTCCTTCAGCCGCCTAGCAGCTGATCTGCTCGGTAGCGCAGCAGCAGCGAGGAGCCGAAGATTGGGGTTTCCCAGCCGCCCACGCAAAGGAGAAACCCCATCTTCGGCTCCTCGCTGCTGCTACGCTACCGAGCAGATCAGCTGCTAGGTGGCCGAAGGAACCTTCTCTGGGTCTTCCCCGCCGCCTCAGATCCTCACTGATGCCTGCCCGCCATTTGCCGCTTGCCTCGTTCACCCGCCGCTCGCCTCATTCACCCGCCGCTCGCTTCGTTCACCTGCAGCTCACTCGTTCACCCACCGCTCGCCGCGTTCACCTGCCGCTCGCCTCGTTCACCCGCCGCTCGCCCCGTTCACCCGCCGCTCGCCCCGTTCACATGCCGATCACGCCGCTCACCCGCCGCTCGCCCCACTCACCCGCCGCTCGCCTCGTTCACCCGCCGCTCGCCCCGTTCACCCGCCGCTCGCCCCGTTCACCCGCCGCTCGCCCCGTTCACCGGCCGCTCGCCCCGTTCACCGGCCGCTCGCCCCGTTCACTGGCCGCTCGTCTCGTTCACCCACCGCTCACCCCGTTCACCCGCTGCTCGCCCCGTTCACCCGCCGCTCGCCCCGTTCACCCGCCGCTCGCCCCGTTCACCCGCCGCTCACCCCGTTCACCCGCCGCTCGCCCCGTTAACCCTCCGCTCGCCCCGTTCACCCGCCGCTCGCCTCGTTCACCCGCCGCTCGCCTCGTTCACCCGCCGCTCGCCTCGTTCACCCGCCGCTTGCCTCGTTCACCCGCCGCTCGCCTCGTTCACCTGCCGCTCGCCTCGTTCAAATGCCGCTCGCCCGTTCACCCGCCCACCCTCTGTTTGCCGCTCGAGAGCAAGAGGAAGGAAGAGAGTGACGTCATCATGGGAAAAATCACGATATAGCGTTTCGCGAAAATCGAGATCGTGAAACTCGAGGGATCACTGTATTTATAAATAAACTATTTTTTTTTAAAAAAGAAAAAAATATAGAGAAAGGAGTCAGTCAGCAGCTCTTAAGAAAACAGCCAGTAGATGGCGTCAAAGTCCAAAAAATGGCTTCTGAAGGCTTCTTAAGTGTCTAATATGATCGTGATCGTCCACTTGGCAATTATCCCGATTTCTGGGGGAACAAAATCAACAAAGTACTGGCCCTGACCCCTGACCAGCACCCCCAGTCCAAGTCCACAAGGCTTAGTTGTTATTTCCTCTGACTTTCTTAACCTTGTGTCTTTCCTTGCTCCTGTCGTTTGTATCAGTCGCCCTCCAATGTCAGCTGTTCTTCCTCGGCGGCATCTCCTCTCACAATAGTCCCTTCGGCTTCAAACCAGCACAATGTCCTCCGTTTCAATAGTCCCCCTGACGTAGGGCGCCCCCACCATTTGGCGTCACAGCGTCCCAGGAACAGATTTAGCAACGAAGGTCCAGTTGTCTTTTCCAGTCTTGGTGCTCAGCCTTCTCGGTAGTACTTCCGCAGTGAAAAACCACCCGAAAAACCACCCGACAGACATTCTGGAGCAGCAGGGCATCAGGCTCTTGTTGAGGGGTGCTCTCTTCCAGCCTCCGAATCTCCCCATCTCTCGAGCGTGGTTACAAAGGATGGCAACATGCAGCAAATGGCAGGCAGCTGTGTTGTAATTAGCAGCCGCCATTCCCGCTCACCTGAGACCCTGCCATGCACTTGCATGGGGGGGGTCCCGCTGGCTAACCCCTAACAGGGGAATTAAAGGTGCGGGACCCAAAGACAGGTTCCCCCCAACTGCTCAGGTAGCCCCCACCACAAGCTTGGAGAGAACCTGTCAATCATCCCCAAAGATGCCCAACGGAGAACACGCAGTTGCTAAACCACCACCCAGTTTTCCACCCCTAACCTGCCACGGAGCGGGGGTCAGATCTCTATCTTGGCCCCCCGACTCCCCCCTCTAGCTGCGCCAGCTCACGCAGAGACCGCTGCAGGTCCTGTAAGAAAAACGGTGTTCCTCTGGTCTGACACTACCACCCCGCCTAACTCTCCGACTACCGTACCCAGGGCCTTAAATAACTCCCCGTCTAACCCGGTGAAGGGCCCTAAGGAAAATGGCGACCCACAAATGATCCCCGGGAGGATCAAAGACCACACCACATGCATGGCGGGCCACGCAGCGTGAAGCCACTCCGCAAGCCTGGAAGGTCCCCCACAGACCCCCAAGCAAGTACCGGTCATTGCCCAAGGAGCAAGACCAGCCATCGGGGTGCAGCAATGGGATGCCGCCTCTCCCCAAACCGGGCGCAGCAATGTGATGCCGTCCTCCCAGTACCACCTGGGCGCAGCAATGTACCTGGGCGCAGCAATGGGATGCCGTGTTCCCCAGTACAACCTGGGCGCAGCAATGTACCTGGGCGCAGCAATGTACCTGGGTGCAGCAATGGGGTGCCGCCCCCCCAGTACCACCTGGGCGCAGCAATGTATCTGGGCGCAGCAATGGGATGCCGCCCTCCCAGTACCACCTGGGCGCAGCAATGGAATGCCGCCTCCCCAGTACCACCTGGGTGCAGCAATGTACCTGGGCGCAGCAATGGGATGCCGCCCCCCCAGTACCACCTGGGCGCAGCAATGTATCTGGGCACAGCAATGGGATGCCGCCCTCCCAGTACCACCTGGGCGCAGCAATGTACCTGGGCGCAGCAATGGGATGCCGCCCTCCCAGTACCACCGGGGCGCAGCAATGTACTTGGGCGCAGCAATGGGATGCCACCCTCCCAGCCATAGCAGTAGACACACCCGTCCCACCGCAACACCCCTTCTCCCCAACCAGACAGCAACGACCCATCCGCCACGACGGCAGGGACACCCCCCGATGGTACCATTGTTGCTGAGTGGTCGGTGGAGCGCTCAATGACCCCAAAGCAACACCGTCGGTCGCATCCTGGCGTGGTTGAATAGAAGGGGACCAAAAAGGGGAACCTGGGCTAAGATCTTACCCCGGACCCTCAACAGGCCGTTCGTACCCCAAAACAGGCCGCTGACTGCCCGCGGTCGACTTCCCCTAATCTTCCGTATCAAGAAGGCCGTTACCGCACTAGTGGCAGCGCCGATACGGAACAACGTTCCCTATCCGGCGGGATCCACACTTGGCCTGGCCAAACCCTGGACCCTAGAACCCAGATAGACTAAAGCGAAAAATTGGAAGGCACGGAGTGACTCGTCAGCCTGCAATACGGCCCTGGCCCTGCCAACCCATCGGGCACCGCAAAACCTGACACCAGCCACTGCCCTAAAAAGACGGGCCTCGTACAGAGAGGCACAGACTGCCGAAAACCTGACTAATCAGCGACAGCTGCTACACCGTCAGGGCCTGACTAGCGACGGAGGAGACTCCTCACCCAGCCCACCCACCTCTTCCGAAGCGGAAGTCCCAGAACAACCAATAAGCCCCCCCCCGCCATGGACATAAAGGCGAGGCTGGCTAACCTGGTCCTAAGAGTCCTAACTGAAAGGCCACGCTGCCTAAGCTGGACCCAAAATATGGCCAGGAGTACAACTGGGGCAGGCCAACTATAGGGGCAACCCTTGTCCCGCCTGAAATCCCCAAATTCTTTACCCGCCTGCTGCTAAGCCCCCAGAGTGCCAGGCACCCCAGAGAGGGCCATAGCCCAGCAGACCTCTACTCTCCACTGCCCGGGAACCCACCCAGGCTCCAAAGGCGGTCGGGAAAGCCTCAAGCGACGCACGTGCCCACGGGGCCAGGGTCCAAAAACCTGGACCACTGACCACGGGACAAGGTGTCAGCAATCCCGTTATCTAACCCGAGGACATGTCTGGCCAAAAACAATGCATTTAGGGACAGAGACCTGTGCACAAAATGGCGGACAAGCCGCATGACCCTGTCACTCTCAGAGGACAGGGCGTTCACAACATGGACAACCGCTAGGTTGTCACACCCAAAATGCACAGTCTTGTCCCTAAACTGCTCCCCCCAAAGCTCCAGGGCCACTATCCAGGGGAAGAGCACCAAAAAGGTTAAATCCTTAACCAATGAAGAGGCACTCCATTCCGGAGGCCAAGCCGACCAGCACCACTGGTCACCGAACACTACCCCAAAACCACAAGTCCCCGTGGCATCGGAGCAGAGCTGCAACTCAGCTTCCAAAAGAAGCTCGTGCCTCCCAAAAGACAGCCCATGAAATCGGTCTAAAAACTCCCGCCACATGCAGAGGTCAGCCCTGACCCCTGCACATAAGCGGGTACGATGATGGGGCAAACGGAGCCCCTTCATTGCAGAAAATAACCTCCTAGAAAAGGCCCTGCCCGGCACCACGACCCGGCAGGCAAAATTAAGTATCCCACCCAGTTCCTGGAGCTGCCGAAGAGTGACCTTCCTGCAGCCCAGAACCGTATCGAGCTTACCCCTGATTTTAATCAATTTATCCAGGGGCAATTTAGAAGATTGCTCCTCCGAGTCCAATTCAATACGGAGGAAGGTAATCTTGGTGGCAGGGCCCTCGGTCTTCTCGGGGGCTAAAGGCACCCCCAACTGAGCGCAAAGGGCTTCGAAGGCCCGCATGAGAGCAAAGCATTGCTCCGAATGCGCAGGCCCAGCCACCAAAAATTACCAAGGTAGTGAACGACCGAACCCGGACCACTGCACCTCCCGAGCACCCACTCCCAGAAGGTGCTAAAACCCTCAAAAGAGAGCAGGAGACAGAGCAACCCATGGGTAACGCCCTGTCCACATGAAAACCACCCTCGAAATGGAAGCCCAAGAGCTCGAAGTCTTCGGGTGTATGGGGAGGAGCCGGAATGCCGACTTAATGTCGCATTTACCCATAAGGGCTCCGACCCCACACTTCCTAACCATGGCCACGGCCGCATCGAAGGCGGCGTACCGGACTGAACAAAGTTCGTCAGGAATGAAATCATTCACTGACTCCCCTTTTGGAAAAGACAAATGGTGAATCAACCTAAATTCCCACTCGCCTTTTTTTGGGGACCACCCAATGGGGACACCTTAAGATTCGGGCAGGGCGGCTCAGGGAAGGGCCCAAGGACCCTGCCCTCGGCCACCTCCTTCCGGATCTTTTCCCTAACAATGTCTTCATGTCCCACAACCGACCTAAGGTTGTCGGACATGAAGGCTTTCCTAACCCCCCAGGTAAGGGATCCTAAATCCCTGAGAAAAGCCTAGCAAGAGAGCATCCGCCCTCGAGCGAGGGTGGTAGTCCTCCAACCAACCCTCTAAAGCCTGAAAATTAATTGGGCTGGGCCCCTTTACCCCAGCTGATGGGGGGCGGTTTAGGTGGACCTCCCCCCCTTTGTCTCCCCCCTTTTTCGGGCAAGGGCACATGGACGTGGCATGGGGGTCTCCACCGTTCCCACAGGCATGCCTATACCTGCAAAAGGAACGAAAACACGCCCCCCATGCAGCAAACCCGACATGCGGAGAACGGGTCCCACCCTGTGGTGGCCCCCCCATGCCTAATACCCCCGGCCCTGATGGGTAAGCCATCAAAAGGGGCAGAGGCACTACGGCCTATGTTGGCGGGGACAGAAAAGCTGCCCCAGGGGCCTCTGCCCCCGCAGTAGGAGCCGGCGGGGGGCCAAACCTGGTTACAGGTGCCCCCCGAAAAAAACCCTCAAGAACTGTGACCGGGTGGTACCAACCCCAGTCCCACCAGCAGGACCCCCCAAAAGATTCATGTGATTAAGGGAGACTAGGGTAGATTTATTCCGGCCTTATTTTGGCCTCATCTGCTAGCCATACCCTCACTGGGACTTGAACCTGCAACCGTTGCCTTTAAGGCAGAGAATGAACCTCTGGCTGCAGTGTCCAATCCCCGGGGGGTCCCTTCTTGGGCAGCCCTGGCCGAGGCCGAGGGCCTCATCACTCTCCTGGGCACAGCTACCGGCTGGGCTACTAAAATATTTAAATAAGTAATGTTGGACCAGATATTAATGTCAACCCTAATTTTATCAATCTTATTATTATCATTATTATCGTTGTTTGACACCATCGTTCTATTTTTACACAGTAGAGCCACCGGGGCCGCCCAGGCCCCAAAAAGAGGGCAGCAGTTGGCCTCTGCCCAAACAGGCAGCGCAGCAGCAGGGCGCCACCGCCAAGGGCCTAACTGCCCCCCGTACCGGGGCCACGAACCCGGGGGGCGCACACGCGAGCCCTCCACCCGATCCTCCCATGCGCCCGAGGGGGTGACCCGAACGATTCCCCCCAGACGAAATAGAGGGGGCAACAGCCGAAACGGCACAAGGCCCAGCCTTCCCGCCGGACCCGAAGCCCCCCAAACCGCTCCACGAGCCTCCGAATGAGGCTCTCACAATGGCGACATGAATTTGAGTGACATCCTTGTGCAGGGGGCAAACCGCAGGCCATGGACGGGCCGAAGAAGGTCTTTCCCAAGCTGCTCGCAACGAGCAGCAGCCGACTCAAGCCTCCAACGAGGCTTCCAAAATGACGGCCGTCTCCACGCGGTCGCCGCAAAAGGCTCCAAGAGCAGACAGCCAAGTGTCTGCTCTTCTGACGTGGTCCGGGTGAGCAGGCCGAGCCCGGGCCTGCACGCCCTTTTATAGGGCTGGAAGCCCCGCCCGGACACATCAGCAATCAGGCCACCTTGGCCTGATTCTCGGCCGAAGTCTCGCAATCTCGCGAGACTTCAGCCGAGATCCAAGATGGCGGCCGCCATGTGTCCTGTGTCGTCCCGACCCTCCTGCAAAAGGCACCGGCGGGTAAGTCCGCCGGTGCTAATTGTGCAGTCTGGCAGCTGCTACCAGAACAGAGTCACCTAGCATATCGGTAAGAAGCCACACTATTTTCTTCCCCAGCAACTATTCTGTTCCCTTCACAGCAGCAGCTCCACCTCAGGGGTCAACTCAGTTGTAACACAGTTGTGTTGTAGTCTGCATTGGACAGTATACTTTTGTCCACTTTTCCCCATTAAGCAACAATCTAAGTTCAGTGATAAAATTTCATTTGTCACATTACAACGTTATTTGCTTTGAGTCTCTCATGTCTTAAGCAATTGAACTGAATTTACACAGAATAAAAGCATGCAAATCTAATATGGAATTTGTCTTTGATTTTTGGTACTTGCATGCATCTACATCAGTTTCTTGGCAAGGTAAAAAATTTCACTGGAATAAATTTCAGAATTTCTGCTGCTTAAGAAGACCATTGGATCATTATATTGCTCCTAGTTAATTTCAAAATAACTTTACAATAAATGTAACTCCCCCTCATAAATCAATAAGAAATATATTAAAATAAAATGTTAAATATTTTAACATTCAGGTTACAAGGCATTCATCTTCATTCCTTTCCAAAATTGTGATAATCTAGGATACCTCCTAACTATATTTACATTAATAAAATCTTATTTTTGTTCAGTTCATAGAAGAGCAAATATTGTGATGAATAGATAAACTTTGCCTGGATTAGATGAATAATTTCAGCTGGTTACCTGTCTTTGTGCTAACTGGTGGACTTTCTTCATAGTCTAGTTCAATATCAGCTTGTCTACCTTAATCTAATTTATGATCAATCCTGAAAACATTTTTATAGGTGTCAAAGATCAATACAGTTAAATTTAACTACTGTATTAATGTCACAGCTGCAAAGTTTTGATGGCTCCATCTGCTTCATCAATTGTGGCCTTAAAGTATACAGATCTTGCAACAATGACTCATATCATTGGTATTTAATGTAATTAGATATTGTTGTAGCTTAGTTTGTGGCTGTTGAATTGGTTTTGACCTTAATGGCTGTTTTGTGAGTGTTTCTAGGTGTAATGTTTAAGGATGAATTCTGAGTACTAGGTGACAGCAAAGATAATCATCAGAAGAAACAGAAAGTTTAAAATGTGCTCCTGAAATATTAGTTTGTGAAAAAACAGATGGGTGGAATTATTCCTTCCTTCCTTCCTTCCTTCCTTCCTTCCTTCATTTATTTATTTATTTATTTAGTCCAATGCATAATACACATCGAAGAGAATAGATATGTAGTGATATAACTAAAGAAACGAATAGAAGAAAAGATATAAAAGTATAATTTGAAAGGAAGAAAAGATAAATGAGATAAGGAGAGACAATTGGACAGGGGATGGAAGGCACACTAGTGCACTTATACACACCTCAAATGTTAGAGCAGATAACAGAAAAGAAAAGATAATAAAAATAGAAAAGATGGAAGCTATACTTCTTGTTTTTTTCATTCCCCAGTTGGGTCTGGGTCAATCCTGGCATTTTTGTAGGATTGGTAAAAAGGAAAGTCTATGTAGCTTCTCTATCGATATCCTTTTCTGATGAAATTCATTGGTTTCCAAAAGATTATCAGTATCAATTCCAGGTGTTGATCTATATATTTTGGAAGTCACAGTCAGCCAAGGACAAGGTGCTCAATTTCCATGAAACAAGGGGAGAGGAATGAGATATAAATTATAAAACCACAATTTCTCAGTAGTAGCACCAGCTTTCTAGAATAGCATTTTTCTTTAGAAAAATGTTTCAAATTGATTTCTTTCACAAAATATTTATGGATTAATTGCATGCCCTGTATTTTAGATGTATTGTTAAGGTGCTGATCCGCTTGCTATTTAACTTTGAAAGCGATTAATTTTTGCATGCTGTTTAATTCTTACTGTAAATGTTTACCTGTAAAACATTGCCAAACAAACAAACAAACAAATATCTTTTGAAACATAATGCAAATACTGACTGGTAGGGGTAAGGATAGAAGCCTATGGGTCAGCAGACTATGAGGGCTGTGGTACCGAAAACTACATCCCTAGCCTCACATGGGGACATCAACAGTCAAGAAAAATGAGATCACAAGTATCTCCATCCTCAGTTGCCAAAGAGAGAAAAATATCATAGGCAAATGTATGGAAAGCTACCAAACAACTGAAGAGTACCACAAAGACTATTTGTCGGCTCTGCTACGTAGCCATTTACCAACTGGATGCAGCAAATTTCATTGTATAACTCAACTGAAATCCTGACTTAAAGAAGCCCTGATAATTTATCATGCAAACATAATTAGAATTTAAATCTCTTTGTGATTATGGCATCTCAATCACAGTAGAGATTAAACAAGAGATTTGACATAAATCCTCCTAAGAAAATATTTAGGATTTATTTTCTTTGGGTGAAATAGAAATGAGATAATTTTCAGCTCTAATTCTAATCAAATTTTAATTATAAGATGTTTTGTTAAAGGAACCTGTCCTCCACCACCTCAACTTCCCAATGCCATCAATGTAGCAGAGATGAGAATCTACAAGAGTGGAGAAGAAATTAGCCTTAAGTGTCAAGAACATTTCCTTCTTCGTGGCCCACAAAAAATAAAGTGTGAAAATGGAAAATGGCAAACACCCCCACGCTGTCTTGGTTTGTATGCTCATTTTTGCCTTTATTTTAAAGAAACTGGACATTACAGATAAAGTGTAAGAAGCAAAAAGTGCGGGAGAACATTCAGAGCATGGCTTATGGAATTCTTAACAGCCATTTATCCACAGTGGCCTCTCTGTATATGCGTGTGCTGTATTCCAAGCGACAAATCAGGTTCTTTGCACATTGTAGATGCTGCCTTCCTCTCTCTCTGAGAGTCAAATAAGGGTTGGTACATTGATGCTAAAACTATTTCTGGTTTGACCTGTGTCTGTATATGGTGGCGAGCATAGGGGATGTATATGCTCTATACCGGTGATGGCAAACCTATGACACGAGTGCCAGAGGTGGCACGCAGAGCCATATCTGCTGGCACGTGAGTTGTTGCCCTAGCTCAGTTCCAAGGTGCATGTGTGTGCCAGCCAGCTGATTTTTGCCCAACATAGAGGCTCTGGGAGGGTGTTTTTGGCTTCCTTAGAGCCTCAGAGGGGGTGGGGAGGGAGATTTTACTCTCCCCTGGCTCCAGGGAATAATAATAATAATAATAATAATAATAATAATAATAATAATAATAATAATTATTATTATTGTTATTGTTATTGTTATTGTTATTGTTATTGTTATTGTTATTGTTATTGTTATTGTTATTGTTATTGTTATTGTTATTGTTATTGTTATTGTTATTGTTATTGTTATTGTTATTGTTATTGTTATTGTTATTGTTATTGTTATTGTTATTGTTATTGTTATTGTTATTGTTATTGTTATTGTTATTGTTATTGGACTTGTATGCCGCCCCTCTCCAAAGACTTAATCAAGTCTTTGGAGCCTATTGGGCCCACCAGAAGTTGGGAAACAGGTTGTTTCCAACCTCCAGAGGTCCTCCAGGGGGCAAGGGAAGCTGTTTTGCTCTCCCCAGGCATTGAATTATGGGTGTGGGCACTCGTGCATGTGTGATAGTGCACGCCTACGCTCTTTCGGCACCCAAGGAAAAAAAGGTTCGCTATCACTGCTCTATACACTCCATTATGCATCACATGACCAAGAGGCAGCTGCTTACGATGGAAGGGTTGGCAACAACTTGAGTCTTTCAGAAGTAGTTCTACACTAGCAGCTGTTTTTAGCATAGAGATTTGTTTTTTGAATCATGTTTCATTAAAAGAGATTTCCTATACAGAAACAATAGAAATGTCTTTATGATATTTTATTTCTTTCATTAAAAAAACTTCCTATGGTTTCTCTTTCTAGATTTACGATGTAAATCTCTTCCTGAAATTGTCAATGTTATAGTAGAAATTGGAAACCGCACAATGTTTTTTCCTAATGAAACTGTGAAGTATAACTGCCTTTCAGGTTTTGAAATTAGTCAGCCAAATACAGTAAGATGTGAAAATTTGAAATGGTTTGAGCTACCTATTTGCAAAGGTAAGAAATAGTACTTTTTTCTATTGAAATGCCAACCCTGTGTTTGCGTTCTAAAAAACGTTATCCATGCATATGTATTTTTTTCAATCCTATGTTGATATTAGAAATGGAAAAAGGAAGATGAATCAATGAGGAATTTGGAGGGGCTTATATAAATATTGAGATTTCACATGTCTTAAAATATCATGTGTATGACCTCAAACATTAATCTTTTTGTAATATGTAAACTTTCAAAACAGTTTTTGTCAGCAGGATTCTGACTTCAAAATCTCTTATTCACAGTGTACCAGGCACTTAAAAAGTGTCATTGGTTTAATAAATCAGCTCAAAGATTGTCTTTCCTGAAGGGCTCTTTTACCACTCCAGAGAAGAGATGGTGAATGTAGATAGCTTAGGCAAGTTCCATGTAAAGTATGTAAAGTATGTAAAGTATACTTTACAAATGATGTAAAGTATGTAAGCACAGCAGTGCAAAGTTTTTTGTTTTTGTTTTGGCCTGTCTGGGTCTAGTCTTTACCAGTATAACTTTTTTTAAGTGTTTATTTTCAGTGCTATTCTGGCTGGTTTCTACTAGATATCTGCTAGAATTGCTTAGCCTTCTCAAGCAGGGACCATTATGTTTCCTCTGGGAAAAACAAACACCTTTCTCTCTGATCTAAAGGAATATATAAAATATATATAAATACCAACAGTAAAATCCATTTCAGTCTTAAAAAAGTAAGCTGGAAGAATAGATCCATAAGGGGAAGGGGAGGTGATGGTGGGAGTGCCAGGTTTTACAATCCATACCCATATGAGTCCAAGGTCCTTGGTAAACATCCTCAAGATAGATTCCCCAAGATCCAGGTCACTCCTCATCTAAGGACTACTGCAGTTTATTCATCCCAACAATGCACATTATTCTCTCCAGATCACAAGCAGCATAGAATGTGGCGGAATAATGGCAGGGTTAACCCCTCAGTAGTTAGAAATTCCTCACTTTGCTGTTTCTCTCCCAATGGTGTCTGGTCCCTGGCATCTGATATTTTGCCTCAAATGGTCAAAAGAGAAGCAACAGTTTCTATAGCCTTCACCCAGTCCCCCCCTGGTCACCCTCACCTCCGCCATCTGTCTCATCATCTAAACCAATCTCAATGTGCTTGTATGTCTCTCAAATAACTTGCATGATCAAAAAAACATTACAGTCTTCGAGCATGAAAGTTATTACTGAGGGAAGGCTCATGGCTCTCTGTCTCGGCTAGTCGACCACTTATTCGCCTATGCATTTGGATGCCATGTTCCACAGCCCTTTGTGGTAAATCTTTAGCATTCAGTGTTTGAGCTTCTGGGGAGTTATTTTGGCTCCTCTTGTCCCCAAGCCTTCAGCAGTTATGTGGAGCACATTCACTGCCAGGCTGGATGTAAGCCTTACAAACTATTTAAATTGATTCTGCTGGTGGGTTGTTTTTTTGTTTTTGATGGTAAAACGCCATAGTTGGTCACCGAGCACCTTGGCTTTCCTCCTCCTTCTAACATGACTGGAAACAAAAATATGTTGGATACATGCAACTATTTCCTTATTATTCATGAAAAATCCATTAATTACTTTTAGCAGAAAATAAAGCCTAATAAATAATAAATTATGTTTTTAGCATTCCTTTTCTACAAATCTTCAGACTTAATAAGGATCTAAACCTCAGGAATCTTCCTTAGAACTACCAGATGTTTTTTCTAGAAAACCAATTTCCATTAATCAAATTATTAATTAAAACATACTTCTCATTATTTCTAATCATGGGATTAATATAATTTATAACTTCACATTAAAGAAACTAGCACAAAATATTTCATCTTTAGGTGCGCTGGCAATATGACAGGACATTTTATTTATTTATTTATTTATTTATTTAGTTAGTTAGTTAGTTAGTTAGTTAGTTAGTTAGTTAGTTAGTTAGTTAGATATTCTGGTCCGGTGCCATGAAGGGCTTTATAAGTCATAACCAATACTCTGAATTGTTACCGGAAACTGATCGGCAACCAAGTGTTGGTGTAACATGGGCATACCTAGGGAAGCCCATGGTTGCTCTCGCAGCTGCATTCTGCATGATCTGGAGTTTCCGAACACTCTTCAAAGGTAGCCCCATGTAGAGAGCATTACAGTAGTCGAACCTTGAGGTGATGAGGGCATGAGTGACTGTGAGCAGTGACTCCCGGTCCAAGTAGGGTCGCAACTGGTGCACCAGGTGAACCTGGTCAAACGCTCCCCTCGCAACAGCTGAAAGATGTTTCTCTAATGTGAGCTGTGGATCAAGGAGCACACCCAATTTGCGGATAATAATTTCCCCCCCAGGGTGATGGATGGACAGATATAATTGTCCTTGGGAAGCAAAACCTACAGCCACTCCATCTTATTAGGGTTGAGTTTGAGTCTGTTGACCCCAACAGCCTCCAGACACCGGCACATCACTTCCACTGCTTCGTTGATTGGACAAGGGGTGGAGATGTAAAGCTGGGTATCATCTGCATACTGATGATATCTCACCCCATGTCCTTGGATGATCTCACCTAGCGGTTTCATGTAGATATTGAATAGCAGGGGGGAGAGGACCAACCCCTGAGGTACCCCCCATTAACACCGACTGCAACTGGATGGAGAGGTAGGAGGAGAACCACTGAAGAACAGTGCCTCCCACTCCCAACCCCTCCAGCCTGTGCAGAAGGAAACCATGGTCAATGGTATCGAAAGCTGCTGAGAGGTCAAGAAGCACCAGGACAGAGGATAAACCCCTGTCCCAGGCCCTGACAGATTTAGTAGATAAATTATAGCCCGCATGGACTACAATAAATCAAATCTGAGAGTTGATGGATTAAAGTAGAGAAACAGCTTTCAAATGAAGTTACTTTTATTAAGAAAATAACAAAATATATCTAATGCCTATCAGAGGCATCTTCTATGCATGCTACATCTTTGAAGACAAAAGAAGGAAGAAGATGGAGTCTTTGGAGAAGAAAGGAAATTATTTTACATCATAATGGGTGGAGCTAACAAACATACACACTGTTAATTATTTAATTACTGAATATCTCTGAACATCTCTGGGGCTGGCAATACACAGCGTGACAGGCCCGCCAGAGATCATCCATCAACGCAACCAAAGCAGTTTCCATGCTGTAACCTGGTTGGAAACCTGACTGTTGAGGGCCTAGATAATCGGCTTCTTACAAGGATCGCTGGATCTGGAGCGCCACCACCTTCTCAACAACTTTCCCCATAAAGGGAAGGTTGGAAACTGGATGATAGTTATTAAGTACGGCTGGGTCCAGGGAAGGCTTCTTGAGGAGGGGGAGCACAAGTGCCTCCTTGTAAGGAGCCGGAAAGGACCCCCTCACCCAAATTAGCCATCTAGTATATAAAAAAGAGATTAAAGAAAGAAAGAGGAGGGGGAGAAAAAAGAAAAGAAAGATTCCCTATTAACTCACTGGAATTAACTCCAAAATATAATGTTGCACACCCAACTAAATCTTCATGCCCTAATCTAATATTATCGCTGCATGCCCAGTGGAATCATAATGCCCTAGCCTAAATATATTTATCCCAATAGCTAAAAAGAAGAAATTCCCTTTCTTTAATCCTAATTAAAGTTATACCCTTTCAAGCATTAGTATGCCTTTCTAAAATTGTAGCCTATATTTTCTATAATTTAATAATTTCTATAATCAATAATTACTTTTATAATACTTTCTCTTACCAAAAATATTTTAATCAGTGAAAAAGAAACTTCTCTAAAAACCCACTGGAATCAAATTATATATCTTTGTGCCCTACTCTAATTTTATTGCTGCATACCCAGCGGAATTCTCATGCCCTATTCTAATTATAATGATCACAATAGATTAAAAAAGAAAGCTTCCCCCTCTTAACCCCAAATTGAATTATAACTTTTTATAAATTAGTACACTTTTCAAAAATTATAATCTGAGTGTTCTAGTGGTCCCTAAAATATATTATCAGTAGTCTTTAGTCTATATATTATCAATAGTCTGTATATTGTATAAGTATCATCTTCAAAAAATACATCAAACATACTCTTCCTTATCTTCTAGATTAAATATTTTTATGCTTTTAAATCAGTAAGTTAAGTATCTTAATTCTATTTCAAAATACTTTGCATCAAGAAATAATTCATTAGTTATCCATCTAAATTCATTGCATTTTTAATTCTATTTTCTATGCTTATTCCATGCTGATTATAGCTAATAAAAAACCTATTGGCTATACCCTAAAATTCCCTAAAATTATTTTCTTATATTCTTTTCGCTAACTCAATGCTGGTTTTACTCCATTTCTCTCATCCTTGTAGATCAGTATATTTATAATGATCATTAATATCAATCTTCCTAAACAAAAAAAAACCCATAACCCATCTCTGTATTCATTCTTTCAGTACTTCCATATTTCAAAATTTCAAAATTTATACTTTAAATTTTAATTTTGAATTTTACCCAAGGAATACTCTTTTAAATCTAATAAAGCTCTTGTTTTCACATCATATGAAACATAAGTATCTTTGTTCATATTAGTTAATTCCCCTTTCCTCAAACCATGCAATCCTGAAACCGAAATACATTTCCCTTAATATTATACTTTTCTTATAGTCTAAACTCATTTTAATTCACATAGTCCCCATCTTAATATAATTGTAAAACTGTGATATTATTTCATCTTTTCAAAGAGCACTTTCCCTTAATGGTGTTCTGCCTGACTGGGCTTAGGCAATTAGTAACAGTCCAAGGAAAAGAAATCAAACACACATGTGCTGTTCTAATCAGCAAAGTTGTATTAAACAAACAAAAAAGGGTTAACCAAAACAGTCCTTGTTATCAGGAATAAACTGTAGTGCAAGGCGTAAATCAGCCCAAATACAAAACATAGGAAATAGCAAACAAAGACAACCTGCATGGAGCAGAAATGTTTCAGGAGTCCTTTGAATCTTAGAGCAAACAGCAAGTCCCAGAGGTTTCACCTCCCACATGACTGAAAAAGCTGGGTTGAAATCCAAAGGCACGGAACAGAAACTTCAGAGCAGGATCCACAAACCAACACAGATAAATAGCCACAGTTTGCATTGTGCCTCTGTTCCCTTTTATACCTTTAGCCCTCATTAAGGGAACCACACCCAGCCCTCAGTATAAGAACCATACCCAGCCCAGGTGCTACTCTGATCACTGATAATAGTCCTTTAATTGAGCCCTCCTTTGGATAGCTCTTCGGCTACGCATGTCTATGAATTGGTCTGCAGAGGAATCCAAGGAAGACATACTATCTGAGTGACTGCATGCCAAATCCCCTGGGCTGTCTGCTGAGTCCTGCGTGCTGTCTGCCAACTCCTCTGAACCAGTGCCCTCATCCTCATGGCTGTCTGCCACGTCTTCCTGGCTGTCAGCCAGGCTTTTGCACTCACTTTGTGCCACACCTCTCCCATCTGTGGGAGCAACGGCTGGCCCAAGCCCAAACACAACAAATGGTATTAATATTCTCAAACAACTTCAAATCAATAATACTTTGTCCAAATATAAGTCCTTTTATGTCCAATCTAAAGTTAATAAAAATAATTTTTTGTAAAAATAAGATGTCTTGCCACATAATATATCCATATCACTGCAGGTTTCCTTCCTTCAAATAATACTGTCCTTTTTACTTCCTTTGAAATAATACTGTTAATATTAATGCTAATGATATCTTTCAAATTCCAACTCCATAGAACTCCGTAGAACTCCGTAGGACTTCTACGACTGTATCACCAAGTGTAGATATCACAGCTAGAAAGAATCACGTATATGATGGCTTATTTTGTTAAAAAGTTCTTATAAAATGTCTCTGCTGGGCTCTTCTGTTCCATAACAATATTAGTGTCTAAGTCTCTTCTATGCGATAGCTCCTCGAATCAAAGCTGGCGAATCGTGTTCAAAAATGACACATCATTTCCTTAAATATGCAGGGAAATAATTTTGACAAAAACAAAAACACTAGTCCAAATACAAACCAAATTGTCTCAAATCCAAATTCCCTATTTTTTACAGCCTTTAGAGCTCTTCAAAAAAAGAAGAAGAGAAAATATTAGGCATTACGCTGAGTTAAAGCTGTTGCTGTATGCCTTCATTCTCGAGCAGCTGCTGCAATCCATTTCCGGCGATTCCAATTCTGATCGCAACAAATTTTCCAACATTTCTTTTTAAATTTCTTTAGCACTCCAAACTCACCAGCACACAGCTTAAGATATCTTCACCTCACCAATGCTTTATATTTATTCTCTTCCCAGATGTTACCGCTCTTCCTCAATCTCCTGCATTGCGTTGTCTTCCACGGCTAGTGTTGACACAGGCATTGCAGCCTGGTTGACTTCGCGCCACTGCCAGCGCGAGACCAGGTCGATTCGCCTGGTGGGGATTTGCTGACCCCCAACCTGGCCCCCGATAGCGTCCCCTATGTCAACTCCCCTTCGGGGAGGATCGGGCCTGGTTCAGCAGAACCAAGGGCCCCGGATGGTGGGGATTCGGGGCTACCCTCAAGAGAGTGAGAGTAGCCCCGTGTTGCCATGGCCATTGACCCCTCCCCCCACAAATAAGCAAATTTCATCTTATAACTCAACTGAAAATCTGATTTAAATAAGCTCTGATAATTGTATCATATAAATATAATTAGAATTTTGTGATTATGGCATTCTCAATCACAGTAGACAAGAGATTTGACATAAAAAAGCCTCATAAGAAAATACTTAGGATTTATCTTCTTTGGGTAAAGTAGAAATGAGATAATTTTCAGCTCTAATTCTAATCAAGGTGTTTTGTGAAAGGAATCTGTCCTCCACCACCTCAAATTCCCAATTCCATCATTGTAGCCGAGATGAGAATCTACAGGAGTGGAGAAGAAATTAGCCTTAAGTGTCAAGAATATTTCCTTCTTTGTGGCCCACAAAAAATAAAGTGTGAAGATGGAAAATGGCAAACACGCCCACGTTGTCTTTGTTTGTATGCTCAGTTTTGCCTTTATTTTAAAGAAACTGGACATTATGGATAAAGTGTAAGAAGTAGTTCAAGAGAACCTTCAGGTTTAAGGATTTCTTTGCTGCCATTAATCATCAGTGGCAACTCTATATATATGTATGCTGTATTCTAAGGAATAAATCAGGTTCTTTGCATATTGTACATGCTACTTTTGTCTTTCTCTGAGCATCAGATCAAGGTTGGTATATGGATGTTAAAACTATTTCTCTGTGTTTCTGCTTTGACCTGTGTCTTTATAAGGTGGCAGGCTGGGTGATATCATCCAAAGGCACAGGGTGAGTTGTCATCAGTATGCTAATGATACTCAGCTATACATGTCCACCCCATGTCCACTCAGTGAAGCAGTGGAAGTGATGTGCCAGTGACTGGAGGCTGTTACTTTATGGATGGCTGCTAACAAGCTCAAAGTCAATCCTGACAAGATGGAGTGGCTGTTGTTTCTGCCTCCCAAGGACACCTCCATCTGTCCATACATTACCTTGGGTGGGGACTTTTGACCCCCTCAGAGAGGCTCTGCAACTTTTGGCATCCTCCTTGATTCACAACTGATATTGGACTATCATCTTTTGGTTGTGGCGAGGGGGGTGTTCACCCAGGTTTGCCTGGTGCACCAGTTGCAGCCCTATCTGGACAGTGAGTCTCTACTCACAGTCATTTATGCCATTATTACCTCGAATACTGTGATGGTCGCTACATGGGGCTAGCTTTGAAGAGTGTTCAGAAACTTCAAATTGTCCAGAATGTAGCTGCGCAAACAGTTATGGGTCTTCCAAGGCATACCCATATTTCTCCAGCACTCCATGGACTGCATTGGTTGTGAAATGAAGTGAGACCAGACAAGTACTCGGTAGACGGTTCCTTTATTAGCTCTTTTTGAAAAGTGACTCCAGCATGGAACTCGTCTGAGCTGTCAGTGGAAAATACAGCTCTATTTATACTGTTTGTGGCTCGCGCCAAAAGGAACTGTCATGCGTCTGGTCCAATCAGACGCGACCTTGTATTTTTTACAATTTCTGCCCGGAGACAGCCTTTTTACCTCAGTTAACTATTTACATATACTCAACACCCCTCCCTCCTTAGTTTGTAGTAATGTCAATCAGTGAGCCATGTGATGTAATCCTCCAATCTGCTTGGTCTGCGCGAGGCTCGCTCTGACCTGCGCAGATCATTTGAGTCCGGAATTTCCACGGTGGAGGTCGGTTCGCTGCTAGCTCCTGAGTGCGGCTGGGCCCGAGTTGGGGCTCTGGCCTGCTGAGTCGAGTATGCAGGCAGAGTACCGACCTCTGAATAAGATGAAGTCGGCTCGGTGTCGCCGGAGGACCTTTCCTGTCCGGGTGAGTCCATTTGTAAATCCAACAAATCAGGCTGTGTACAAAAGTCTGCTTGGGGGGAAGAATTCATGTTAGCGGTTTGTTCACGGTTTGATTCAATGCGCCCTCGCAAATGATCAATGTGCCGTTTCCATATACGGCCATCCTCAAGTTGTACAAAATACGTTTTTGGAGCGGTTTGTTGTATTATTTTTCCCTTGATCCAATTTAACCCCCCATCAAAATTTTTAGCAAATACATACTGACCAATTGGTCTAAATTTTGCTGTACTTCCCCTGGACCTGCTCTGCGTAGTGCTTCCTTTGCTACGCGAACATAACGTTCTGCAAGACCATTAGCCCATGGCGAGTAAGAGGATATGAGTGCGTGTCTGACCCCCAAATTGCTCAGAAACATTTCAAATTGTCTAGCTGTTAGTTGCGGCCCATTATCAGAGACTAGTAAATCTGGACATCCATGAGTTGCAAACAAATGGTACAAGGCTTTAATAGTGGCACATGTGGTTATATTATGCATGGCTATTATTTCAACCCATCTAGAGAAGGCGTCTACTACAATTAGGAAGTACTGAGACCCCATTGGGCCTGCGAAGTCGATGTGTATTCTTGACCATGGCCCTGTGGGTTTCTCCCACTCTGCTGGAGTAGTTTTAGGGGGATTAGGTCATGACTCCTGGCATGGGTCACATTTGGCTACCCACTGTTCAATGTCGGTATCTAGGCCTGGCCACAACACATGTCCCCTGGCCAAAACTTTCATCCTGACAATGCCAGGATGGCCCACATGCAACATAATGAGTACTTTTCATTTTAGACAATCAGGAATGGCCACTCTATCACCCCATAACATACAACCCCTCATGTATGACAATTCCAACCTCTTAGTTTTAAAATCTGCTAACCGTGCTTCCTCAGGGTCTCCATGCCAACCCTTCTGTATGCAATTGATGACCCCTTGCAGAATTGGGTCTTTTTTGGTGTGCTCAGCCACCTCTTTGGCTGTAGTCAAAGGGTTTTCTTCAAAATCTAAAAGCAATACATCTTCTGATGGGGTTGGGTCTTCCACTAATTCAGCCATGGGGCACCTGCTTAGACCGTCTGCATGATTTATTGACTTTCCCCCTTTGTGGATTAGGTCATATTGGTACCCTGAGAGGAACAATGCCCACCTAATTAGTCTGGGGGACATGAAAGAAGGTGTTGGCTTGTTAGAAGCCAGAAGACCTAATAGGGGCTTGTGATCAGTGATTAATTCAAACCTCCTCCCAAAAAGATAGTTATGGAATTTTTTCACACTTGCTACTAAGGCCAAAGCCTCTTTGTCCAGTTGGCTATAGTTCCTTTCAGAAGAGGTCATAGTTCTAGAGAAAAAGGCAATTGGGGCTTCTGTATTGTTGGGCATTACATGAGCCAATACCCCACCCACCCCATAAGCTGAAGCATCGCACGTAAGCCTTAGGGGCAATACTGAACTATATTGAACCACCACGCTCTTGGAGGTCAACAATTTTTTAATTTGACAAAAAGCTTCATGTTCAGGTATGCCCCAGGTCCAGGGAATTCCCTTCTGAAGCAGCCGGTGTAGGGGTTCTGCGGCCGTTGCCTTCTGTTTCAAAAAGATAGAGTAAAAATTAAGAAGGCCTAAAAACGCTTGTAATTCTGTCTTAGTGTTTGGTTCGGGTGCTTCAGTTATAGCTTTTAATTTTTCTGTAGTGGGGTGGATGCCGTTACCATCTATCCTATATCCCAGGAATTCAACACTTTCAGTCCCCCATACGCATTTATCTGCTTTGACCCTTAAGCCCTTAGATTGTAGCCTCTGCAATACTGCTCAGATTCTTTGATTCAGTTGTGACTGGGTTTGTCCTGAAATAAGTATATCGTCAAAGTAGGGGATAGTTCCCTCAATACCCGCCAATAAACGCTCCATCAAGCTTTGAAATATGCCGGGGGCTATGCTTACCCCAAATTGTAACCTTGTGCACCTAAAGGCCCCCCTGTGGGTCACAATGGTTTGCGCCAGAGATGTAGGCTCATCGACCGGAAGTTGTTGGAATGCTTGCGCGAGGTCGATTTTTGCAAAAACCCTCCCCTCTCCTAGTGAATGAAGGAGATGTTGGACCACCGGGATTGGATATGGGTGATGCTGGAGGGCTTTGTTTAGTGTTGATTTATAGTCCGCACAGACCCTTAAGGAGCCATCTGGTTTTAGTGGCGTGACTATGGGTGTTTCCCATGGCCCTTGCTCAACAGGGACTAGTATGCCTTGAGATATGAGTTTATCTAGCTGCTGGTCTAATTTGGGTAGAAGAGGTAAAGGGACCCTTCGAGGCTTGAGTCTGACCGGGGGAACGTTAGGGTCTATAGAAAAAGAGATAGGGGTCCCTTTATAAGTACCCAAAGTGGGGCTGAATACCTCTGGGAATTTGTTTACAAAGTTTGGAATATCAGTATCAGCATTAACCATACAAACCCCTGAGATTTCAATGCCCAAAGGGCACATCCAAGTTAGACCAAGGAGAGAGTGTTTAGCCCCCGCAACCACAATTATTGGAAGAGAATATTTTACATTTTTAAATTGTACAGGCACATATACTTCTCCCAACACAGGAATGACATTTCCCTGAAAATCTCTAATTACCAATGAGGTTTGCGTTAAGTCAGATTTACGCAGATTAGGCATATACATTTTAAACTTGTCCCAAGGCATAATAGAATATTTAGACCCTGTGTCCAGTTCTAGATTGCATGGTTTGCCATTGAGGAGCAGGGAGATTACAATTTTGTTCCCCTGCCTTGTATTTGTGCTATTAACGTAAAGTTGTGCGTTACCTCTTGAGTAGTCGCAGTTAGCAGCTGCGTAGTTTCTCCGGTTTGAGCCTCTGGAGAACCTGTTGTCCTGCGGTTGTTGTGCCTGGTTGTTGTATCTCTGTGGCCGAGGAGTGGAGAAGGACTCCTCGGGTAGGGGGGCTCTGCAAGCCTTGGGGATGTGGCCGCGCCAGTTGCAGCGGCGGCAGATGGCATCCCGGAAGGGGCAGCGTTGTCGTGGGTGGTTCCCTTGGCAGCCGGAGCAGGGGGTGGAAGGGCGAGGGTATCTGGGATGTCTAGATGGGTCTGCTGGCAATAGGAGACAGGTGTCGTCGGCGCTGGCTGGTGGACTGAGGTCGTCGGAAGGCTCGGCTTGGAGATCAGAATAGGCGATTTTGGAGACGGTTTCCTTCTTCTCGTGCTCTTTAAGCTCTTTGGCAGCTGCGTCGGCGACCTCGGCGGTTTGAGCTAACTTAATGACAGCTTGGAGTGTAGGCTCGTCCTCGGTGAGGAGCTTATTATGGACGGTGGAGTTTTTCATCCCAAAAATAAGGGCGTCGGTGAGGCGAGCTTCTGGACTGTCAAACTTGCACTTTGACAGCACCGTTCGAAGCTGCGTAGCGAATTGATTGATGGACTCGGAGTCCCGTTGAGCCATTCTTTAAAATTGGTGTCGGAACACCACGGCTGGCTTCGTGGGCTTGAAGTGATTTGCGAGTCTTGCTTGTAGGTCGTCCCAGGGAACGGATTTCGCCGGGAGCGAGTCGGTTAGAGTCTGCACGAGGTCGAAGATTTCTTGACCGCAATAGTTGAGAAAAATAGCCCGCTTCCTGTCGGCTTCGGCATTTCCCATTCCAGCCGCTTCAAGGAAGATTTCGAATCTTGTCATGTAGGCGCTCCACGACGACTTTTCGGGGTCGAAAAAGTCAGGAGCCCGGCCGATCTGGAGATTGTTCATCCTGCACGCGTGGTTTCTTCGGTTCTCGTCGCCAGTGAAATGAAGTGAGACCAGACAAGTACTCGGTAGACGGTTCCTTTATTAGCTCTTTTTGAAAAGTGACTCCAGCATGGAACTCGTCTGAGCTGTCAGTGGAAAATACAGCTCTATTTATACTGTTTGTGGCTCGCGCCAAAAGGAACTGTCATGCGTCTGGTCCAATCAGACGCGACCTTGTATTTTTTACAATTTCTGCCCGGAGACAGCCTTTTTACCTCAGTTAACTATTTACATATACTCAACAGGTTGCCTATTGGTTTCCAGACACAATTAAAAGTGTTGGTTATGACCTATAAAGCCTTACATGGCATCGGACCAGATTAACTCCGGGACCGCCTTCTGCCGCATGAGTCCCAGCGACTGGTTAGGTCCAACAAAGTTGACCTTCTCCAGGCAGGACCTAGGGGAAGATCCCTCTCTGTGGGGGCCCCAGGCCTCTGAAATCAGCTCCAACCAGAAATTCGCACTTCCACCACCACCTCGCCTTCTGTAAAAATTTAAAGACCTATTTGTGCCAGCAGGCTTGAGGTCATTAGACCCCAGCCCCTGGCCAACAAGTGTAGAGTGTAGTAGGTTTGAATGGGAATGAATGATTTTAAATTTATTTATTTATTTATTTATTTTGTCCAATACACAATGAGGGTTTTAGTGAGTGTATATCAATATACACATAGTAAAATACATGATGAAGGTTATAGAGGAGATACTCATAGTAAAATATATCTAAGAAAGAATAGAAAAGAAGATATAGGAATAGAATATATAGAATATATATATATACACACACATATATATATATAGGAATAGAGTATATCATGAAATAATAGAAGAAGAGATATAGGAGAGTAATAGGACAGGGGACGGAAGGCACTCTAGTGCACTTGTACTCGCCCCTTACTGACCTCTTAGGAATCTGGATAGGTCAAACGTAGATAATCTAAGGGTAAAGTGTTGGGGGTTTGGGGATGACACTATGGAGTCCGGTAATCAGTTCCACGCTTCGACAACTCTGTTACTGAAGTCATATTTTTTACAGTCAAGTTTGGAGCGGTTAATATTAAGTTTAAATCTGTTGTGTGCTCTTGTGTTGTTGTGGTTGAAGCTGAAGTAGTCGCTGACAGGCAGGACGTTGCAGCATATGATCTTGTGGGCAATACTTAGATCTTGTTTAAGGCGTCTTAGTTCTAAACTTTCTAGGCCCAGGATTGAAAGTCTAGTCTCATAGGGTATTCTATTTCGAGTGGAGGAGTGAAGGGCTCTTCTGGTGAAGTATCTTTGAACATTTTCAAGGGTGTTAATGTCTGAGATGCTATATGGGTTCCAAACAGATGAGCTGTATTCGAGGATGGGTCTGGCAAAAGTTTTGTAAGCTCTAGTAAGTAGTGTGAGATTGCCAGAGCAGAAACTACGTAGGATTAGGTTTACAACTCTTGAAGCCTTCTTGGCTATATTGTTGCAGTGGGCTTTGGCACTTAAATCTTTTGTTATTAGTATACCAAGGTCTTTAACCGAGTGGGGATTATCTGTGATAATTTGATTATTCAGTTCGTATTTGGTGTTCAGATTCTTCTTCCCAATGTGTAGGACAGAGCATTTGCTAGTTGAGATTTGGAGTTGCCATGTGTTAGACCACTCAGAAACAGCGTCAAGGTCTTTTTGGAGAGTAGTTGTGTTATCGGTGGTGTTGAAGAGTTTTACATCATCAGCGAAGAGGACACAGTTGCTTGCGATGTAATCGCAAAGGTCATTGATGTAGAGAATGAAGAGCGTTGGTCCCAGTACACTACCTTGGGGAACACCGCTTTTAACTGGGACGGGGGTGGATATGGTGCTTCCTATTTTGACCACTTGTTGTCTGTTTGACAGGAATGCTGTAATCCATCTGTGGAGGGATCCTGAGATGCCATAGGATTTGAGTTTTAGGAGTAGTTTGTCGTGGACCACTGAATCAAAGGCTTTGCAGACGTCAATATAAATTGCATCTGTAGATTTCCCTTGATCTAGATGAGTAGTCCATATATTTTTGCAGTGGAGGAGCTGCAGGTTGCAGGATAGATTTTTTCTGAAACCAAATTGTTTGTTAGAGAGCAAATTATTAGTTTCTAAATGGAGAGTAATTGATTTGTTTATAATTGATTCCATGACTTTGCATGGGATGCAGCATAGTGAAATTGGTCTGTAGTTATCTACAAGAGAGGGGTCTCCTTTTTTGAAGATGGGGATGACCATTGCTTTCGACCATAGCTTAGGAAGTGTGCTGGTTCTGAAGGATTTTTCAAAAATTATGCTTAGTGGTTCAGCTATGGCACAGGAGAGCTTTTTTAGGAAGTATGCACATAGACCATCTGGTCTGACTGATAGAGAAGGTTTAAGGTCACGTAATGCTTTTTCAACTTGGTCTTCAGTGAGGTCTACTTGGGTTAAGTCGTTGAGGGAGTTTGAGGTGCGATTGATGAAATTGGGGGATGAGCCATTGCTGTTAACAAAGACAGAGCCAAAGAAAGAGTTGAAGAGGTTGGCTTTGGATGAATCATCATGGTATTCTTTGTTGTTGGGTCCTTTGAGAGGTGGGATTGGTCTAGAGTCTTTGAGTTTATTGTTGACAAAGTTGTAGAAAGCTCTATTAGATTTGGTGCGTAGGAGGTTTTCCTCTTGTTTGCTGTAGTAGTTAAGGCATTCTGCTTTTATTTGATTGAAAATGCTTTTATATCGGCTTTTGAAGTTGGAAACTTGTCCTTTTTTGTTTTTCCTCCAGAGATATTTTTTTCTTGTTTGTAATTTTCTTATTGAGATGGGGAGGTTATTTTTTTTGTTTATGGTACATGTTAGAGGTACATGGAGTCTGATAATAATTTTCATTTCGAGTAGGAATGTGTTATAGAGGTCATCAGTAGTGTAGCATTCAGAGAATAGAGTTTTCCAGTTTAATGTTGAGAGGTGGGCTTCAATGAGTTCGTAGTTCGCTTTTTTGAAATTGAATTTTGGTGTTGTATTATTTTGGTGGTTCATAGTGTGGCTTAAGTTGAGACTGAAGTTTATCATGCTGTGGTCGCTGTTGGAAAATGGTTCTGTTATTTGTAAGCCATATATTGTACTTTTGCTGTTACAGAAGATGAGATCCAGACAGTTATCAACTCTCGTATTTTTAGTTACTAGTTGGTCGAGTCCCAGATGGGTGATGGTATTATATACGGTAGAATGGATGGTTTCCGTGCTGCATTCATTTAAGGACCAGTTGATGTGTGGTAGGTTGAGGTCTCCGAGGAAGATAATGGGGTATGGGCAGTTGGTTGCCCACGTTAGTAATGTGGATAATTTGTTAGCATGTTCGATGTCGTAGTCCGGGGCTCTGTAGCAGAGTAAGAAGCGAATTGTGGTATTTAGGAATAAATCACACACAATAGTTTCCGGTACCAATAAATCCTGTGCAACTTTGAGGATTTTTAGGTTCAGCGATTTTTTGTAAAATATAGCTACTCCGCCTCCTCTGCGGGATTCATGGTCTGAGCGGAAAACATGGTAGTTTTTTGATGTGATAATGGAGTCTGGGTAGGAAGCATTTAACCATGTTTCGCATATAAAAATTATATCAAAAATGGAGGACAAGTAGAAGGAGGAATTCAGATATCTTGTTGACTAAACTTCTAGCATTTAATAATTTACATTTGAGATTGGTCTTGTGTTGGGGATTGGTTTTGGGGTGGTCAGAGGAAGTAAGGGGCATGCTTTCCTATTCTTGGTTTGAGGTGGTAGGGTTGTCCATTTGTTGTTGTGGGATGGTGGTCTGGCAGGTGTCAGTTTGATGTTGTGAGATGGTAGGTTGAAAGTTAGACCGGAAGATGTGGGGAGAATTATGGGTTTTGGGTTTGATGCTTTCTGTGCGGTAATCTATGTAAAGGTTTGTTTCACCAAGTTCATAGCGTCTCCTGAGTTCTGCCCGTAGTTCGCGAGAGCGAATACGTTGGAGGAGAGAAAGATCTTGTCTGGATCTGAGTTTGTTGAAGGACTTGTTATTTCTGGCAATGTGGTTAATGGTCTTGATGAATTGCTGTTTTATTTGTTCAGTTTTGCATACTACTTTGCACAAGCGGGGAGCTATTGAGCCATCGTTATACTTGTGCTCAGGTCCAATTCTGGTAACTTCCAAAATGTCTTCTTGGGCGAATGTTTGTGCATGTGAGTGATGTTGGTGGATGATATTTCTTATTCTTGTTATATCTGATTCATGACTTTCATCAAGACCAAAGAGGATAGCATTCTGGCGTTTTTGTTCACGTTCCATGGCATCCTTGACTAGGGTAGAGATATCAGTGGTAGAATTAGTGGGTTTTTGGAGTTTTAGAGTTTTTAATTTTTTTTAGCTATATTAATTGGAGACCTCAGAGAGAGGCAGCATACAAATCAATTTAATAAGTAAATAAATAAATAATAATAAAAGGGCTATATATGCTCTATATCAGAGGTGGGTTCCTCTTGGTTCACTTATGTTTATGTTTCTGCCTACACCTGTACACGTACATGTTTGACAAACAAAATTAATAAAAAATAATAAAATGAATAAGTGACTGGTGGACTAAGAAAGAAGGTTCTGCCCCTATGATGCTTATCTATTGGTTTCTAGTTTTAGTCCATCTTTATTAATTTTAATGTTAATAATTTTTAATTGTTTTTTTTTCTTCTATTCTTGGTTTTGTTGTGTTGCAAACCTACCATCACTTCAATAATGACATGGATAGGATAACATCCAATACAAGTACAGCAGAGTCTCGATTATCCGTCCTTCCGTCATCTGACATTCCGGATTATCTGACATCGCTGCTACTTGGGGGCGTGGCTGTAGGCACTTCCGTGCCCTCAGACATGCCCCCAAACATGGCAGCCACGATGGGGAAGGATCACTGATTTATTTACATTTTGAGAGGACTGAACTCTTTATACATTAGTATAATGTTGTCACTGTAACATTACTGCAATAAAACTTCAATGCATTTCCAATTCACAGTGATTTCAAGGCTTTTCTTAGACCCTTCATTGTGCTCAGTGCAACCAATTTAATCAGAAAGCAATTAATTTTAGGCTGGGTCTAGTAGTCTCTTGCAGGCAATAGAAAATCATTCAGTGATAGATAATCAATCAGTCTGGTCCAATTTATTTCAGAGAGTCTTCTTGCTCAAACTATTTTTCCATTTCTTCTAAGCTTAGAAATATTTCATGGGATATCTTATTTTACATGTAATATTTAATGTATGATTACACAACCACGGTGGCACAATGGTTAGAATGCAATTTTGCCCGCTAACTCTGCATTTTCTCTGCCAGAAGTTTGAAGTTTATCATGCAGCTTGATCAATTGATAGGCAGAAAATGATTACTACTGTGTTCCCTACTGTTATTTTTCAACTTTAGAAAATATGATGTCATTAACTTCTTCTTCTTTTTTTTAATTTTTTTTAAAAATATACTTTATTGGTTTATACAAAAAGGAGTAAAACAGGGGGAAAGGGGGATGGGAGTACAGAAAAGAGAAGTGGGAGGGGAGTGGGGTAAACAGTATTGTTATATCACAGCTTATATATATTATTGTATATGATTTTTAATTATACATATCTTTATTTTGGTTCAGATGGCTATCCAACTCTAAAGATGACAAAGCGAAAGATAACCAAAATCGCTTAATATAAGTCATTATCTTCTTAATACCTAAAGTCAAATCTGTATTTAAATGAATAGTAATTGCTTTTGGATAAACGTTATTTCCCCACAAGGCGTTCTTATTTTTATTACTTATCTTCCATTACTAACTGTCCAAACTCTGCACAAATAAATTGTGTACGGTAGAGTCTCAATTATCTGACATAAACAAGTGGGCTGATAGTCGGATAGCTGAAAATGTCAGATAATCCAGAGGGTCTGAGAAAAGCCTTCTAGACCCAGCCTAAGAATTAATTGCTTTCTGATTAAATTGGTTGCATTGAGCACAATGAAATTAATGAAAATAGCTCATTGAAGTTAAATTAGACTTTTCAGTCATTTCATTCTTAGGAGAGGGGGATCTCTTCAGTTTTGGAATCTGACAGGAGTCAGCATCAGATTAGAAGAGATGAAATGATGGGTGAAGTTTGTTCCTCCTTGTCCCTCATCCCATTCCCAATAGAACTTCTTTCCATTGCTCTGAATAGAAGGAATTTCATTTGGATCACAGGAATCTTATTGTATGATGGGGTTTGCATTTTAAATTGCAATTAATACAAGTTGTATTAATGAAATACAAATTTTGCAGAAATGGACAGGTAAATATCAAATATATATATAGTGGAGATTTTATTGGAAAATTATATAAATATAAGATGAATTATATTTTTCTTGATATTGCTGTGCTACAGTTCCCAGTATTCTTATATTGGCTGTGTTGTCTGAGAATACTGTGAGTTTGTTTATTCACTGCATTTGTGTTCCATCTTCCCTCAAGTGTATTCCCTGTGAGGATGAATTAAAGTTTGGTTACATCTAATTCCCCATTCCTATATTTAAAATGTTGGTGTTTTGAGTTCATTCTGACTGCCAGAGCTTATTTCCCAAAATATCAAGAATGCCTAATAAATTTTTAAAGTTTATTACATGTCATTCTGTCAAAAGTAATCTTAAAAATGATAGAAATTGCTCAGTGGTAAAATGGCCTAGAGTTCTTGAATAGTTTTAACCATTTGATTTTAACATAGTGACGCTGATATTCAGAATTGTCTTGCCCATGTTGTTTGACATCTCAAAAATTATTGCAGGCTGCTTTCTGTTGCAGATCATATGAATGAGTTTAAAAAATAATTTTATAAAAATGTACAGATGCAAATTTATTTCTCACTTACTGTTCATGTTTTATTTTACAGATCTAAGTAAATGAACAACAGGACATATACAGCACCCTTTAAACCAGAAGATGTATGTCTGAAATCATATATCATTCTCTTTAATATAACCATGTGAAGCTGGATTGTGTACAATAGTAAACAGTGGATCCAAATGTGAAACCCTACTTTGTAAAAGACAGATTTTACCAACTGAAATTATTGCGATTTTTTTTTAAATTGTTACATGATGTTACCAAATCCCTTCTCATTTTTTATTACTATAGACTAACAAAGCTATGCTTCCTTTAATGAATAAAGTGAATAGAACTTCATATGGAATTTCATGTGTTCTTCTTGAATGTGATAGATCTATTTGGTGGAAACTTATACAGAAGTGTAAGATATTATCTCAATGACCTTTTCTAAACATTAATTGATTTGCTAGATTACCATAGGTCAGCGGCTGATGCAGGTAATGTTATACAAGGAGCCCTCATTTAGCAGCCATACCCACACAGAGGCAAAAAATCCCAAAATGTCCTGATACATCACGTCACCATAGAGTATGAAACCCATGCTTTCTAGCATCAGATGGATATGACCCCATATGCCCAAATGGAGGGAAAGTTTTCTGGAACTTGACTCACAATGAGGCCAGATAAAAGGGCTGATCTTGTAGCCTTTAATCCTGCTCCCCACCCTTTGGAATATTCACTCTGCTGTTGGGATAATTCACAAGAAGAGAATGTTTATAGTTGTGTTCATTTGAGGGGAAGAGAGTAAGCATGCACACCAAGGGAAGTATACATTGAAGGCCTGCACTTTTTACCTAGTGCAACTCATGAATAATTTCAAAGGCAAAGAGAAGCCTTTAGCTGAAACCTGATTAAGGTATCAGTAGCAATGCCAGGTGAATGGTTCCAATCAACTAAGACAACAAAACTGAACTAGTTAACATGCAGTTAGCACTTTTTAGGGAAGTGCTACACTGGGGAGAAAAACAGCTCAGAAATAATAACTTGTTTAGTTATTTACTTGTTTAGTTAGCTCAAGGACTCAAGACCCATCCCACCACTAAAAGGACCCAACAACAAAGAATACTATGATGAATCAACCAAAGCTAACCTCTTCAACACATTCTTTGGCTCAGTCTTTGTTAACAGCAATGGTTCATCCCCAAAATTCACTAATCGCACCTCAAATACTCACAAGGACTTAACTTAAATAGACTTCACAGAAGACAGCATTGGAAAAGCACTACATGACCTTAAACCTTCTCTATCAATTGGGCCTTATGGTCTATGTGCATACTTCTTAAAAAAGCTTTGCACAGCCATAGCTGAACCACTAAGCATAATCTTTGAAAAATCATTCAGGACCAGCTCACTACCAAAGCTGTGGGTGCAAGCAACAGTCATTCCCATCTTCAAAAAAGGAGATCCTAGTCTAGTTGAAAACTACAGACCAATCTCACTATGCCGCATTTTGTGAAAAGTCATGGAATCAATCATAAACCAATAAATTACCCTGCACCTAGAAACTAACAACCTACTCTCTAACAAACAGTTCAGTTTCAGAAAAAAATTATCTTGCAACCTGCAACTCCTTCACTGCAAAAACATATGGAGCTGAGGTGGCACAGAGGGTAGAGTGCTGTACTGCAGGCCACTAAAGCTGACTGCTAAATCTGCAGGTCAGCAGTTCAAATCTCATCACCGGCTCAAGGTTGACTAAGCCTTCCATCCTTCCGAAATGGGTAAAGTGAGGACCCAGATTGTGGGGCAATATGCTGGCTCTATTAAAAAGTGCTATTGTTAACATATTGTAAACCGCCCTGAGTCTAAGGAGAAGGGTGGCATAAAAAATCAAATAAATGAATGAATGAATGAATGAACTAACGAACAAACAAACAAACAAACAAACAAATATGGACTACACATCTTGATCAGGGCAAATCAATAGATACAATTTACATTGACTTCTCTAAAGCGTTCGACTCAATGGTTTATGACAAACTACTTCTAAAACTCAAATCCTATGGCAGCATCTTAGGATCCCTCCATAGTTGGATAACTGGGTTCCTATAAAACAGACAACAAGTTGTCAAAATAGGGAGCACCATATCTAATCCCAGTTAAGAGAGGCACACCCCAAGGCAGCATATTTGGACCAACACTCTCCATACTCTATATAAATGACCTTTACAATCACATTGCAAGCAACTGCATTCTCTTCATCTGTTGCAGAAAAAACAAGCCTATAGGTTCAAGGAAATAGAGAGAGGTGGAGTAACTCAGGTTTATTGCATGCAAGGTTCAGAATTAAGACAAGAAAATCTGAACAACCGTTAACACTTTTGGTTACATTCTTATAACTTTTCAGAAAAGTAGGATAAACAACCGTGTTATTGCGTGGACCAATGATCTGGGTTACATGTTCCCGTGCATACAAAGGGGGGAAGTAAAAAAGTAAAATCAACAGAAAAATATAATTACATGGTGGAATATTGACAAAGTAAGGATAAATGCAGCATAAATGTGCTTCATGATTTATGATAGTTATATTTATCGAGATAGATAGATAGGTAGATAGATAGATAGATAGATAGATAGATATTTTAGTCTTCAGATGTTTCACTTCCCAATTCCTGATGTGTGTATATTTCCAGAAGTCAGTTGCTCAAGAAACAGATAAGGAAAAGAGGAAGTCGAGGAAAGTACAGACTATTAGAACAAACTAATAATAATTTATTAGATTTGTATGCCGCCCCGAGTCTTCGGAGAGGGGCGGCATACAAACCTAATAAATTATTATTATTATTATTATTATTATTATTATTATTATTATTAATATCAAAAACAATATCAACATCAACGTCAACGTCAAGGTTGATGTTGATTTACTAATCCACAGTTCCACATTGCAAAAAGATCATAAATGCATAATATTAATATTAATTATTCATTTATGATCTTTTTGCAATGTGGAACTGCTGATTAGGACCATTAGTAAAACTTTAACATTATAAAGGCACTTAAGATGTATGGGATTGTTGTAAGAACACTTGTAGGGTATATAGAAAAATGCATATCTTGGGGCGTCTTCCTCACGCTGATGATGTAAAGTTTTTCAACACCACCAATAACACAGTTACTCTCCAGAAAGACCTTGATGTTGTGTCTGAATGGTCAAACATCTGGCAACTCCAAATCTCAACCAAAAAATGCTCTATCCTACACATTGGCAAAAGGATGCAGAACACCAAATACAAGCTGAATAAACAATACCTTACAGACAACCTTCACTTTGTAAAAGACATTGTAATACTCATCTCAAATGACCTAAGTGCCAAAGCCCACTGCAACAACATCGCCAAAAAGGCTTCAAGAGTTGTTAACTTAATCCTATGTAGCTTCTGCTCTGGTAATCTCACACTACTAACTAGAGCAGTGTTTCCCAACCGGTGTGCGGCGGCACACTGGTGTGCCGCGAGACCGGGCTAGGTGTGCCTTGAAGTTCCAGCTGGGCGGGGCACTGCCGGTACTTCCGTCCTGGGACTCCCGCTCGCAGCTGTCCCTCGGCTCCTGCTCGATGCCGCGGTTTTCGGCTCTCCTGCTGGGCTCCAAAGAAGGAAGGCGGGAAAAAGGCGCGAAGAATGGAGCTCTCCTTCTTCCTGCCTTCCTTCTTTGGAGCCCAGCAGGAGAGCCGAAAACCGCGGCATTGAGCAGGAGCCGAGGGACAGCTGCGAGTGGTAGCCCCAGGACGGAAGTACCGGCAGCGCCCCGCCCAGCTGGAACTTCTCTGGCGTCGGCGGCAAGTGTCCTTTGTGGCCCGGCGGGAGGAGCGGGGGGGAATGGCTGCAGCGGCCGCCGGCAGTCGCGAGGAGATGGCGGCGGCGAGAGGGAGCGCTCTCTCTCTCTCTCTCAGCTGACTGCAAGCGGGAGCCCTGACGGTGGCAGTTGGACGTGCTGCTGGACGTCGTACATGCTGGCGCTGCGGGCCTGGCATATACGGTGTCCAGCACCACGTCCAGCTGCCGCCGTCAGGGCTCCCGCTTGCAGTCAGCTGAGAGAGAGAGAGAAAGAGAGACATATAAGAGAGGCAGAGAAAGAGAGACAGAGCAAGAAAGAGACAGCAAGAGAAACAGAGAAAGAGAGAGAGAGAAAGAGAGAGAGAAAGAGAGACATAGCAAGAGAGGCAGAGAGAGAAAAAAGAAAGAGAGACATAGCAAGAGAAAAAGAGAGACTTAGCAAGAGAGGCAGAGAGAGAGAGAAAGAGAAAGAAAGAGAGACATAGCAAGAGAGACAGAGAGAGAAAAAAAGAGAAAGAGAAAGAAAGAGAGATAGCAAGAGAGGCAAAGAGAAAGAAAGAGACATATAGCAAGACAGTGAAAGAGAGAGAGCAAGAGAGAGAGAAAAAAGCAAGAAAGAGATAGCAAGAGAGACAGAGAGAGAGAGAGCAAGGGAGAGAGAAAGACATAGAGGAAGGGAAGGAGGGAGAGAGAAAGAGAGCAAAAAAGAGAAAGAAAGAAAGAAAGAGGGATGGAGAGAGAGAAAGAAGGGAAGGAAGGAAAAGAGAGAAAGAGGGAGAAATAGAGCGAAAGGGAGGAAGAGAGAGGGTTTTTTTGTCCAAACTTTTCTTTAGCCGCCCCCCCCCCGCTCTGCCCCCCCCTTTCAATGTTCCCCAGGATTTTGAAAATATGAATAATGTGCCGCGGCTCAAAAAAGGTTGGGAAACACTGAACTAGAGCATACAAAACTTTCACCAGACCAATCCTTGAATACAGCTCATCTGTCTGGAACCCATACCGATTTCAGACATAATAACTCTAGAAAATATCCAGAGATGCTTTACCAGAAGAGCCCTCCACTCCTCCACTCGCAACAGAGTACCCTATGCAGCTAGACTTACAATCCTAGGTTTATTAAGCTTAAAACTACATCACCTTAAACATGATCCAAGCACAGCCCATAAAATCATCTGCTACAACTTCCTTCATGTCAGTGACTTCTTCAGCTTCAATCACAACAACACACAAGCACACAACAGATGCAAACTTAAAGTAAACCACTCTAAACTTGGCTGCAGGAAATACGACTTTAATAACTGAGTAGTTGATGCATGGAACTCACTACCAAACTCTGTAATATCATCACTTAACCCCCAAAACATTACCTTTAGACTATCCACTCCAGAATAATTTAAGAAAAAAACTGGATATCTACATACTCAAGATATCTATAAATATTGATATCAATATAAAATAGATATGACATATCAAATTTTATTTATTTATCATTGAATTTCTACAATGCCCTTTTCACAGCCCTTTCACTCTGGGTGATTTACGATAAAATAAAAATACAGTTTTAAGACATGGAAGAATGAGAACATGGTTTCCATTGCCAAGAATTTTTCATAAAAGTCATATATAATAATTCTCTTGTTAGCGACTACTACTGAAGACTTTGGAAAAGCTCAGAATTGCTCAACACTGGAATGAAAGTGGAGGTTTTTTCTTCTGAAGAAGTATTGGAAGGACTGCCTGAAAAGTCGCACTACTGCTTGATAGATAGATAGATAGATAGATTTTTATTGGCCAAGTGTGATTGGACACACAAGGAATTTGTCTTGGTGCATATGCTCTCAGCGTACATAAAATAAAATATACATTTGTCAAGAATCATGTGGTACGACACTTAATGATTGTCATAGGGGTCAAATAAGCAATGAAGAAGCAATATTAATAAAAATCTTAGGATATAAGGAACAAGTTACAGTCATACAGTCAACATGGGAGGAAATGGGTGATAGGAATGATGAGGAAAAAAAGTAGAATAGAAGTGCAGATTTAGTAGAAAGTCTGACAGTGTTGAGGAAATTATTTGTTTAGTAGAGTGATGGCGTTCGGGAAAAAACTGTTTTGATTTGTTTGCTATTACCTGTTCTGCCGGGCTCTATGGTATGAGTCTTCTGAAAATTCAAGGATATAAATTTCAGACACACACACTTGAAAATTCAAAAACAAAGTTCTTTATCACAAAATTCAAAAGAAACAAAGCACCCTTTTTGTATTGCAAAGAGCACTCATCCCAAAACAATGTTGTAGGCTGTACAATCCCCTTAATAAGTCCTTAAGTACTTAACTAGCAGCTGTGAAGAAACGTCACAGCCCTCCTTCTCCCACGAAGTGAGACACACACACTTTGCTCTGCTTTGGTTTCAAAGTCATGAAAAATCAACAAACAAAGTCTGGAAACAGCCAGGCACGGTCCTGAAGAAACAACAATCAGATAATATTCCACAACGGACAAACTAGCACGCTGCTATTTATATCAGCAGCTCTAATTACTGGAGCCCCACCCAAACACAGGTGGCCTCTCTTATCTCCTGTAATATTTCCTCAATTGGTCTCTTCGATCCATAATTCTGCGCCTGCGTGGGTCTAACACTTCGTCATCCGAATCGACCAAAGATAATGGAGATTGGCTTCCTGGGCTGTGTGCCAAGCCCCCCCTCTTCCAAGTCATCCCCACCTTCTTCTTCGTCCGAGGAAACTGCACTACCTGACTCTGTCGGCAACAAAACAGGCCTAGGACATGCATCCTCCTCCACATTCCCTGGGGCAGGAGCTGGGCCAGAGCCAACCATAATATTACCATTTCAACAAGAAGTTCACAATTTTTTATGAGCCAATGGTAATGGCAGCAGTTGCAAATCTTTTGAAGATTTAATTGATTTGGAATATAGGGGTACTTTTCTGATGTTCTAGTTATGTCCTCTGAATTCTGAATTGCCAATAAAATCAAATGTTAAAAGAAATATGCAATTATTTTTCAGTGTTGTTTTGGTAGAATGAAAAATGAAAATAGTCTATATTTCTATATTCTATGTTTCTATATTTAATGGTCTAAATAAATTTGTGGGAGGGGAGTTACGGTATGGTGAATTCCCTTTTTCAGGAATGAAGGACGTATCCACGACATGCCTATACCCTTCATAAGCCTGTGAGAATTATTTTTTGTAGAAATAAAACACTGATGGCTGGTTTAGTTCGTCTTCAATCAACAGACTTACAAGCTGATCTTCACTAATAACTTCTTTCCAGTTTTGAGCCATGAACATGCACATTCAATGTAATATAGATATTAATGCTGCAGAAAGTAGAAATTGGCACTATAAGGTGCCAGAAAGAGAGCTAGTAACCAAACCTCAGAGTGATAATGACAAAATGTTTACAAAGAATATAAATGCTTCCATTCCCCACAATTCGCTTAGAATTAAAAAGCTTCTTGGATGTGGAACAAAATGTTTTCAAGGGAAAGTCCAGTTGCCTTTTGGAAAAGTACTTTGGGACAACCCTGATGACTGAGAATCCTTATACTGTAGATACTTTTCTCAAGCTACTTTCTGGGCCTGATCTCAGGCTCCTCTTTTTTGACTGCTGCCTTGGCCAGTTCCTCTGTTCTGTAAATACTGGGAAGGAGAAACACTGTTTACAATAAAGGGAAAAAATGATGAGATATTGTTGACTCAATTCAAACTACATTTAATAGATAATAAACATATTGTTATCTTCAGAAAGAATAGATAGAATTGGCAGAAAAGAATACTTCTTATACAAATCTAAGTAAGAAGGGAAAGGTAGATCTTGTATAATTCTGATAAGGAGGCAACATCTTTTTAAATTTCCTCTGTTCTTCTATTCTCTGGAAGTTGATAATATTTTGACCTTCTGGATATTTATAGATATACAACCTAACTCTAGTTCTGCAGAATTTGGTGAGAAAAACAAGTTCTAAGATCAACAGTCTCCCTGATATGATTGGATAATGATTAACTATATTTGCTTGAAGTTTGTAAAACTCCAGAGTTAGTTAAGAAATGTATTGCATATCTGCAACACGTGTTTCCTATTATTGACATCATAAATGCAAAATAGATTTCAAAGGTAATTTTTTTTTTTTTGACAAGACAAGGTGTTCATATCATAAGCATCTGATCATTGTTTCCAATAGGGTCGAACAAACCACATTTAACAATAACATTGAACATAAGACAACCCCTTCCCCCCCCTCTGCCAATCTGCAGCTATATTTATTTTTTATTTTCCCGGCTATTCTGTCAGCGGAATCATATTTCTTAAAGTTTGCTTAATCGTTGGTCTAAAACTTCCTTTTCTAAATAATGTGTTTAATATTATGATTGTTATAGTTCTAATTTGTTTCTATCCTAAAAAAAAAAAAAAGGTGTCAGCAAGCAAATAAATTGTTTTGTTTTGTTCTTCTCCCTTTCTCCCCCCGTTCTTGATCTTTTTATAATTTGTTTTATTGTATTTTGTTTCCTTTCCCTTCTATAGCTCTCTCCCTTTCATTGATCCAGTTGTAGAACTTGTCCCATGTGGTTATATTTTTTGTTTCCTTGTTGTCTTTCAGTTTTCGTGTTAAGGAGTCATACTCGGCGCAATCGAATATTTTTTTAATCATTTCTCTGTCTGATGGTACCTCTTCCCTTTTCCAGTTTTGAGCTATTGATATTCTGCTTGCTGTTATAATGTGTTGGATTATATAGTAATCTGTTTTCTTTATTTTTGTGTCTATTATTCCTAATAAAAAGATCTCTGGTTTAAATGAGAGATTAATGCCCGTAATTTCGAATATCCAGGACTTTATTTTGCTCCATAATTTTTTTATTTTGGGACAGCTCCACCAGATATGGAAGAAGGTTCCAGAGGGATTTGAACATCTCCAACAGTTTGGTCTGGTTTTGGGGGAAATCTGTGCTAGTCTTGATGGCGACATGTGCCACCTATAGAACATTTTTATAATGTTTTCTTTGTATGGTACTGACTTAGTGATTTTGTAGTTCTTATTCCAGATTGTCTCCCATTGGTCTATATGAATATTGTAGCCAAAGTTCTTTGCCCAGCTGGTCATTGGGTCTTTTGATATTTCAGTTTCCATTTCATAATTTATTAAGTAGCTGTATATTCTTGTAATAAATTTTTTTTCCCTTCCTAATATTAGTTTATCAAGGGGTGTGTCCTGTGCCAATATTCCTTCGTTTTTAGTGTCTTTTTGCCATTTTGAAAATATTAACCTGCATGGCCACCAGTCCAAAATTATGTTCTGTTCTGCTAACTCTTCCTTTGTTTTTATATTTCCTTCTGTATTTAGTAAGTGGTTGTAAGTTATCATGTTTTTTAATTCTGTAATGTTCGGGTGGGTAAGAGCTTCCAGACTGGAATACCATCTAGGTATTTTTGTATAATGGTCTTTTTTTAATTTGAGCCATGTTGTTATTAAGACATCTCTGATCATGTGATTTTTGAAATAGGTCGGAATCTTTTGGTGCTGATTCCATAACATATTATGCCAACCAGAGAGCATGTCATGGCCTTCTAGTGCCAGTGTTCTCTCTGCTTTAAGCTCTATCCAATCTTTGATCCATAGTAAATTAGATGCTAAATGATATATCTTAAAGTCTGGTAACCCCAAACCTCCTTGTTTGGTTCTATCTTGTAGCCATTTTAATCTTATCCTGGGCCTTTTGTTGTTCCATATGAATTTAGAAGTAATTTTATTCAATCTATTGAAGAAGTGATTATTTAATTTTGTTGGGATTGTTTGGAAGAGGTACAAGAATTTCGGCAGTATTGACATTTTGATTGTCGCTATTCTGCCTAGTAGTGAAATTTGCAGCTTATCCCAATCTTTTAATTGTTTCTCAGTTGTCTTTAATAATCTTTCATAATTATTTTCTTTAATGGTGCTACATTTTTTTGTGAGTAAAATCCCCAAGTATTTGACTATTTTAACTATTTTAATTTCCAGAATTTCTTCCAGATTATTTTCTTGCTCTTTTGTCATATTTTTGGTTATAATTTTAGTTTTTTGAGTGTTTATTTTTAAACCTGCTACCTTGCCGAAATCCTCCACCTCTTTCATAATGTATTTCCACGATTCCAGTGGGTTTTCTAATATCAAGACTAAGTCATCAGCATAAGCCTGTAATTTGAACTCTTGCCCTTTAGTTTTCAATCCTCTTATTTTAGAGTTGGCTCTAATCTGTCTTAACATGGTTTCTGTAACAAGGATATATAATAGCGGGGATAATGGGCAGCCTTGATGAACCCCTTTTTCAATCTGAAGTCTATCGGTTAAATCCCCATTAATTGCGATTCTTGTGTGTTGTTTGTAGTAAATTGTCTCGATCATTCTAATGAATTTGGCGCCGAATTTCAAATGTTTTATTAATTCTATCATGAATCCCCAATTTAGATTGTCAAAGGCTTTTTGGGCGTCTAGAAAGATGAGAGCTAATTGTTTGTCTGAATGTTTTTCATAGAATTCTAGAACGTCTAATATTATCCTCGTGTTGTTTCTAATGTGTCTACCGGGTAGAAAGCCATTTTGATCCGAATGTATCTTGTTGTTTAAAACTGTTTTTAGTCTGTTTGCCATTATACTCATGAAAATTTTGTAGTCCACATTTAGCAGGGAGATGGGTCTATAATTTTGAATTCTATGCTTCTCTTCTTCATTCTTAGGAATTAAACTCGTAATTGCCTCCGTCCAAGAGTTAGGCATTAAGCCTTTTTCTAGGACTTCATTATAAAGTGTTAGTAGGAGGTCTCCTAAAACAGTGGAGAATTCTTTGTAGAATTCACAAATGATACCATCTGGACCTGGGGCTTTATTGTTTTTCAGGTTTTTAATTGTTTCCTCCAGTTCAGTTATCGTAATTTCTTTGTTCAACCTTTTTCTTTCGTTATCAGTCAGTTCTCCCGGTTCGGATTTTGTTATATACATCTTTTGTTCCTCTAGCGTTTTTATTTCCCTTTTGTATAATTCTGTATAATAGTCAGTGGCAATTTGTTTTTTCCCTTCTACCATGGATTGTCTTTCTCCCCTGCTATCTTCTAGCGAATGAATATATCGTTCATTTTCTTCTTTTTTAAGTTTGTATGCTAGCCATCTACCCGGCTTATTTGAATTTTCAAAATAGTCTAATTTAGCCCTTTTTAGTTTCCATGATAATTCATCCTGAGCCATTAAATTAATTTGGTGATTTAATTTATCCTTTTTCTCTATAAGTTTCTCATTTGAAATATCTTGTTGTAAATCTGTTTCTAATTGTTTAATTCTGGCTAGGTAATCTTTAATTTTTTGGTTTTTAATTTTCTTTACTCTAGAGGAGTATGAAATAGTGATTCCTCTTAAATATGCCTTTAAGGTGTCCCATAGGTTTTGTATAGAAGTGTCTTCATTCCAGTTATCTTTAAGAAAAAAAGTTAATTCTCTTTTTACCTGGTCAGTGTAGTTTTTTTCCTTAAGTAATAATTGGTTTAGGGACCATTTTTGAAAGTTTTTCTTTGGTTCTTTTATCTTAATTATAATTGGGTGATGATCTGCCCATATATTGGGGCCGATCTCCACTTGTTCTATACACTTGTCCATGTTCAGGTCACCCCAGGCCATATCTATTCTTGACCAGGATTGGTGTGGGTTTGAAAAAAAAGTATATTCTCTATTCCCCTGATGACTTTCTCTCCATAGATCCAAAAGATTAAATTCTCTTGTTAGTTCAAAAAATTTGTTAGGTAGAGTTTTCCTATCCTGAATTTTTTTTGTTGTTGTTTTGTAGTCTTTTTTTTTGTCAGGGATCGCGTTGAAGTCTCCTAATATACACATGTTTTTCCCTTCTAGTTGTGTTAGTTGATCGTTTATTTTTTGGTAAAATTCTGATTGGTTTGTGTTTGGGGCATATATTACCATCAAGACTGCAGGACTTTGGCCAATTTTGATTTTCAGATTGAGTATTCTTCCGTCTGGATCTGCATACATTAGTTCTGGTTGTAGCCTCTCTTTTACATACACCGCTATGCCTCCTTTCTTTGTTTCTGCTAGCGCCGTGAACAATTTCCCTAATTTTTTATTCTTAAGTAAATTCTGCTCTTGTGATCTAATGTGTGTTTCTTGTAAGCAGATTATATCTGCTTCTTCTTTCTTAAGTTTAATCGTTTGTTTTCTTTTTATAATTGAGTTTAGTCCATTTATATTAACTGAGAAAATTTTTAGTAATTTCATATTTATTTTAAAGAATACGGAGAGAGAGAAAAAGAGAGAAAAAAACAAAAAGAAAAAAACAAACAAACAAACAAAGCTCTTTTTAGTTAACTTTTTATTTGCTTGCTCGCTGTAGTTCCCTTTCTGTATTTATTGTTTGTTGTTTATCTATATCTAAGTGTGTGCTCTGCTGTAGTTGGTGTTGTGTACTTCTCCTTTCTACTTCCTTTTTGCTGTTGCTCTTGTTGTCACTCTACTTTCTTCTCTAGAACTGAGATCTTTCTCACTTTCTGCACTTTGTTGTCCTTGCTCACTTTCTTCTAGTCTGGTCTGAGGGACTCCTTCAGGGCCAAATGTGTTTTCTCCTTCCAAGTTTTGTAAAATAAAATTATCTGCTTTTTCGAAAGAGTCAATCTTATACTTTTTGCCTTTCCAAGTTACCAACAAACCCTCTGGGATCAGCCATCTGAAGGGAATTTCTCTCCTCATCAGTTTGGCGGTCAAGAAGTGGAACTCTCTTCTCCTCTCTCTAATTCTTTTGGGTACCTGTTTCAGTATAGTTATTTCCCTATCATTATACAGTATTTGTTCGTTTCTGGTGTTTCTGTAGATCGCGTCTCTTGCAGTTTTTTTCGTGAAACGAATATGTACCTCTCTTGGAACTTTTTTTTTTTTTGGCGTAGTTGGTTTGGATCCTGAAAACCTCGTCTATGTGGTTTTTCACTTCTTCCTCATCTATCTGCAGATTTTCCGATATAATCTTTACCATTTTGGAGGTTAGATCTTCATCCGCCTGTTCAGGGACATTTTGAAAACGAAGGTAATAAGAGGCTTTCTCCATCTCTAGAACCGCTACGGCCCCTTCCAATCCTTGTTTTCCGCCTTTAATCTTCCCTCGGCAAGAACGATGTTTTTATCCGTTTTTGTTATGTTGGCTTCCATGCTTCTAATTCTAAGTTCATGGTTGTTGACCGTTTCTTGGACAGATCCCATTTTTGCCTCTAGGCCTTCAATCTTATCTGCCATCTTCTCAAAGTTTTTGTTGGTTTCTTCTTGGTTTTTAACCATTGTTTCCTGTGTTGCAATGGAAGTTTCTTGACTTCTTGCCATAAATTCTTGAATGAGATCCAGAGAGGCTTGGATTGAATGTAAGGTCGGTAGTTGGCTTTGTTTTTCTATAGAGGCCATCTCCGTGATCTGTTTCAAGTTGAGGATGTTCGGGCTTCCTGCAATAATTGCTTTCTTAGATGTTTTAGTAAAGGTTGTTGACATACTTGAAAGGGATTTACTTGTAGAGTTAATAGTACAAGATTCATTTTTGAATGATGCAATTATCTAGAAGTATTTAGTTATGGATTGGATTGACTCTTTTCTGTTATGCAAATTTACAAGTTTAAGTCACTTCTCCATTTGCCCTCAGACCATGTACCTAAATTTTTCTTTTTATTTCATCCTAAAATGTTTAAAATGTTTAAATGTTTTACTACTCAAATCCTAAATCCCAAATTTCTGGTAAAATTTACTAAGTGAATAGTTTTATGTATAATTTATATTAACACTGTTAAATGCTTTAATTCAATCAATAAATCACCCTCTGGTCTCAGATAAACCACTATTCCCAGTCAGTTCTGTCTTTCAAATCTTCTAGATGTACAGCATATACTATAAACAAGTTGAATGCATGAAACAGTTAATTGAGTTTCATCTAAAGTACTAGACTTTGTAGGTTATATAACTTATATATCAATTTGTAACATTAAATATGGTTTTGTAATCTTAGAAATTTTACTTGTGCTTATATATTTAATATACTTATGTACTTATGCTTATACTTATATACCTTCTACTAACTATTAATGAGTAATAAATTAATCTTCAATAGATATTAAATATTAAATATTAAATGTTAACAAATGTTGTCATAAATACAATTCATTAAGTCTACCAATAATTAATAGTTAATAATGATCACAGTTAAATAACAGTTAGTAATAAGGGATTAAGATTAAGAAGATTTATAATTTACAATATTTGAAATATGAAATATATAGGTTGTTTAAGATGCTCTAATTAATAAGTAAGCAAGTTTTGGTAACAGTTAAAAGGTAAGAAATGGAAAAAGAAGAAAAAGAAAGAGAGAAAGAGGAAGAAAAGAAAAGCTACAAACTAAAAAGCTAGTATAGGAGTAATTGATAAAAATCCACTTTCCAGGCTGAGCTAAGGTGCTAATCCTCCTTCTTTTGTGCGTTCTTCGTCGTCCCTCTTCATTCCTCGGCGTCTGATGTCTTCTTGTTTCCTCGGCTCTCGTTCCCTCTGCGTCACTTCCATTGCCTTCCGCTGCACAACTGATTCACAACCCCCCGATTGCTCTCCCGGCCTCAAAAGAGGCAAAATGACTCGGCAAATAAATCAGCAAATCTTCTTCTGTTTCACCCTCTCCGCTCCTTCCTTCTATTTCACGCCACCACTCGTCCGCTGCTCCGCCGCACTGCCTCTCCACCTTCCTTCGTTCTCCTCGTCCACCACGCCTTTCTCCTCTTCTGTATGTGTTTGTTTCGCCACTCTTCCTTCCGAACATACGCTGCAAACGCTGCTCCTCCACTTATTGCTCCGGTTGCCGGCAAAACACACAGAAGTCAAGTCTGGCCATCTTTCCTCACTTCCTTCTTTTCCACCTTCCCACCATTCACTTCCTCTCACTCACTCCGACTTCCTTTTGCTTTCTTTAACTCACGCTCTAAACACAACAGTCACCGCTTTACCGCACTCCAGGAGACTCACAACACTCAATGCAAAGGTAACCTCAACACCTTCTGGTTTAAATAACGGAAAGTTACTATTGCGCTCTGCTGATTCTCGCTGATTACACCGCCTGTAGCTTCGACTCCCTGGTGGTAGTTTACTGTGGCGGGCCTTTAGGCCTTCGGGTTGAGGTAAACCACAACTTTTTTTCCGCCCGTTCACGGGGATCCGCCTCTCTGCCCGGGGGGTTTTGCGTGCCGCTCCTGCCTTGAGACTTCCCCTTTCTTTAGCACCCTCGACCGTGAGGAGCTGTCTCCGTTATCACGGCTAACGAACGAAAACTTCGAGTACAAACCTGGAGCCCCAAGTTTGCACGTCGCACCGGCCCTGCCCCGCCCCCGGAAGTCTTCAAAGGTAATTTTTAATCGGGGGATCTGCGCATGCGTCGCCCTAGATAGACGCACCGAGAGAAGGCTCCCTCATGTGAAGAAGGAAAAGTAAAAGTTAACCCCTGACAACCCTCTCTAGCTTGGTGAAAATGGATCGAGAGGAAGCGAATTGAACAAAGCTGTTGAAAACCTTATGAGAAGAAGTTAAAAGTTGAAGCAAGCAATAGTTTTTAACATGTGTAAGTGAAGAAGCGAGAACAAAGGAAAGATGGCGTCTACTACGGAGTTGGAAGGAAAGATGGATTCGTTGCTTAAAGCATTTGCTGACATGGGACAGTTGCTCCAAGATATGAAGAAGGAATTATCGGTCGTTGGGGCTGGAATGGCAGACTTGAAAGAACAATCCAAAACACAAGATCAAAGAATTGGGAAACTGGAGGCAGGGAAGTCTCGCCAGGAGCTCCGCAACATTAACTTGGAAGACAGACAATGTAGGTCTAATCTTCGTCTGAGGGGTTTTCCTAAAGATTTTGCGGAGAGCAAACATCTTATTCAAGAAATTCTTCAGTGGTTCAATGAAAACAAGGTTAAATGTGACCTGCAAGAATTTGAAAGAGCCCATTGGGCTTTTGGATCCCGGAACTGAGGGGATTCAAAAGACATTATCGTAAGGTTTGCCTCAGAAAGGAGAGCGGCAGAAATATTCAAAGAGTTGAAGCAGATTCTAAACTTACGTTACAAAGCTATTCCAATACGCGTTTTAAAAGATCTGTCTGCTGAGACCCTCAGGATGAGAAATCAGATGAGAGAAGTGACCTCCCAACTTTACGAAAATGGAATTAAATTTTCATGGCGTTATCCAGCTACAATATTTGTTTTTAAAGATTCCAAGGCTTTCCAGGCGAGATCATTGGAAGAGGGAAGAAATTTACTTCATCAGTTGGGGTTAAATCCGGATGGAGAGTCCCAGGCACAGACATCGAAAAGCCGGCCAGAAGCAGCAGAGGGTGAGCTGTTTATGCTCCAACCGATCTGGATAGCAGAACAAAGCAGGGCGGAGAAGATCGCAGCACTCCAGAAGGAACTGGACTCTCTCCAGGAGAAAGAGAAAGAGAAGAGGGACGAGCCAAGGGTCACCCGCCAGAAGAAAAAATAATAAACTGAACTGAGCTGACTTGCTAATATGGTATTATGATTTTCAACTAATTAATCTTTTTTTGGTGTACTTTTTTCTTGGTTTTCTTCGCTAACTAATAAAGGGAGAGGAGGGAAGGAGGGGGGAATCTTTTGATACGTTGCAAAATGGGGAGAAAGGGGGGAGCTTTCTGGTGGAACGCAGATCTAGGAATGCCTCTCGATAACAAAAGTTTTTTTCGTTGCCTCCCCCTGGCGGGGGGGGGGGGTTAGGGAAGGGGCACTAGGGTGGGGATTCATGGTAACTAAAAAACAGGGGGAAATGTATTTAAAATTATGTAAATGGGTGATATAGGGTTATTATCGTTGAATGTAAATGGTCTTTCATCACAGAAAAAGCATTTTAGAATCATGAAGCTGGCTAGGGACAGTAAAGTTGATATTTTACTTTTATCAGAAACTCATAAAGGAAGGGAAAAAACAGATAGATTAGTTACAAATAGTGAGTGGCAGAAAGTTTATGAGTCGAGAGGGACAACTAGTTCAAGAGGAGTCACCATCTTGTTTAATCGAAGGGTCTATTTTCAATTAATTAATATTCAAAGGGACAAAGATGGCAGAATGTTATTTATTAAGGGGAAAATAAAAAATAAGTTAGTAACCTTAGCGGTAATTTATGCTCCTAATGTAAATGCAAAACAATTTATAATAAATGTAAAATGGAAACTAGATAATTTTGTGGAAGGTATAGTGATTTTGGCAGGCGATTTCAACCTGGAATTAACAGCAGGGAGGGGGGGAAAGAAAAAGCTACACTTAAATAAAATCAATATGACGGATTTACATGAAGATATTGTAAACAGAGACACCTACTCTGCAAGACATAATAAATTTAGTTGTATTGATTATATGTTAATTAATAAGACAGATGAGGCAAAGCTTAAGAAAGTGGAAGTGAAAAGTATCTGGTTATCAGACCACGCACCTCTCCTAGCAGTGATTGAGATAGAGACCTGTAGGAAACAATGGATTTGGAGATACAACCCTCTGGTTTCAGCTAATGAGGAGAATAGAATTAAATTACAAAGGGAACTGAATGGATTCTTTTGTACTAATGCAACAGGTGAGAGTAAACAAACAATAGTCTGGGATACACATAAGGCTGTTATGAGGGGTAATTGTATTAGTACTGAAGCTTTTATTAGGAAATCTTGGGAAGCTGAGAGGAAAAATTTATTAAAAGAAATAGATTTAATCCAAGAAACTTTAAAAATTACAAGAAATAGAGAATGGAATTCACTATTATTACTTAAGAAAAAGAAATTACAATTACTTGACGAAGAAAAATGGAATAAAATGAAGATGATTATAAAACATAGAATTAGGAGATGGGGTAATAAATCAATGAAGCAAATGGTACATTATCTGAAAAAAAGAAAAGAGAAATCCCACATCTCTGCTTTAAAAGATAAGGAAGGCCTAATTAAACGTAGTAATCTAGAAATGGAAAAAATAATAAGAGATTTTTATGGGAATTTATACAAAAAAGAGTATGTTATTTCGCAAACTATAGAGGTTAAAAAGAAATTAAAGGAAGAGGATAGACAAATGCTAAATGCAAAAATTACAAATGATGAGATATCTAGAGTTATTAAAGGGTTGAAACCTGCTAAAGCCCCAGGTCCAGATGGTTTTATTGCTGAATATTATAAAATGTATATGAATGAATTATTACCGCATATGGAAAAATTGTTTAACAATGTAATGGAGACTTTTGAAACTCCACAGACGTGGAAAATGTCAGAAATTATAACGGTCCCAAAACCAGATCGTGATTTAACTGACCCAGGTTCTTATCGCCCTATCAGCTTATTAAATCAGGATTATAAAATATTTATGAAAATATTGGCAAACAGGGTGGAAAATATTTTACCGAAAGTAATTGGAGAAGATCAATACGGATTTGTTAAAGGAAGAAAGATTTATGAACCAATAAGAAATGTGGTCAATGTTTTACACCATGCTACCAATACCAAAAGAAAACTAAGTATTCTAAAATTAGATGTCTATAAAGCTTTTGATAAAGTTAACCACGATTACCTATTTCAACTATGTAAAGATTTAAATATGGGAGAATTATAGAATTATAGAAGCAATATATAAGGATAATATAGCTCAAATCAGAGTAAATGGTAACAGAACAGAAATGATTAAAATTCAGAATGGAACTAAGCAGGGTTGCCCACTATCCCCAATGTTATTTGCATTAGCAATTGAGACTTTAGCAAACAAAATTAGAAACGATAAGGAATGGAGAGGTTATCAAATAGGGAAACTTGAATTGAAATTAAATTTGTTTGCAGATGATGCTATAGTGATGTCCGAAACCCCAATAGAAATGATGAAAAGAATAATGATATTGCTCCAGGAATTTAAAGATCAATCTGGACTTAAGGTTAATATAGAGAAATCAGAGATAATATGCTTAAATACTGGCCCTAAAGAGCAAATCGAGATACAAAAAATATCAGGATTGAAATTAGGTTGCAAAAAAATGAAATATTTGGGGACAGCTAATTATAATTTAATATGGAAAAAAATCCAGAAGCAGATAAAGAATTGGAAGGGTAAAAAGTTAGGAAGAATTGCCAAGATTCGAGCTCTTAAGATGATGATAATACCAAAAATGATGTATTTGTTTCAGGTTCTACCGGGTAGTTTTCCTGAGGCAAAACTAAGAGAATGGGATAACAAATTAAGTTATTGGATTGAAGGAGACAAAAAACCCAGAATAAGGAAGCATTGGCAGTTTGCACAAGAGAAAGAGGGAGGTTGGGGCAGCCCGTGCCTAGTATTATATAGAAATGCGTTTCAAATGGAAAGGTTAATGGAACTACAGTTATGGGGGGAAAAGAAATGGGTAGAGTTAGAAAAAGAAATCAATAATATAAACAACAAAGAATTATTATTTAAAAATTGGAGTAGAATAGAAACCAGTAAATTAAGTGATCCTTTTAAAGCATGTTTAGAAATATGGTATAAATGGCAGAGGAAAAGTGGAATAAGGGTATCCAGGCTATCAACGTTATATGTATTGAATATAGGGGATGATGTTAATTTAAGTAGAATCATCAAAGTATTAAATAGTAAAGGGATAACGAGAATTGAACAATTATATGAGAAAGATGGAAGAGTCAGCAGAACTCGATTGGAATGGTGGATTGGTAAACAGAAATGGTTGCAGATTAATGCAATAAGTACATATTTAAATAAAAGTGAGAATAAAGAAGCTTTCTTACGAGAAGAAAATTGCTTAGAAAAAATAATAAGAGAAAAGATAAATGAGAGCAAAGCACAAGCCGGCAATATATACAGAATGCTATTGCAGATGGAAGAGGAAGTAACAAAAAGTTTGACAAGATGCTGGCAAGATGATTTACAAATAGATGAAAGGGAAATGAAAGAAATAATAGAAAATATATATAAGATTAAAAATACGAGAGTTAGAGAGATGAGAAGGAAAATTTTACATAAATGGTACTATATACCAGTACAAATTGCACACTTCCAGGGAAAAGAGAAGGGTAAATGTTGGCATGGGTGCCAGGAAAAGGGAATTTTTATGCATATGCTCTGGGAGTGTGCAGAAATTCAGAAATTTTGGAATGTAGTGAAGAACGAAATTAACAAAATGTTAAACATTAACTGGATAATTACAAAAGAAATAGCAATTTTAATTAAATATAGGGAACTAGGAGAATTCAAGGAAATCAAAGCCGCAGCATTGGAAAGTGCCCAAGCGGTGATGGTATTAGGTTGGAAAGATTCTACAAAATGGACATTACAAAATTGGTACTGGTACATGGTGGACCACATACATTTTGAAATCATGGAAATAAGATTAAACAATTTCGATGAGAACAAATTGGAGAAGTTGATGGTGCGATGGAATAAGGTAAAAGATTATATGTTAAGTAGAATCTGTGATGTAAATATGAAAAATAAATTGCAATCACTCTTTTAGTAATACTTGATGCAAGATAGAGCCAAGGAATAACAGATAAATAATTAAATTTGTTTTGAATCCTCTTGTATGGGTGGTGGGGGTGATGGGGTGTGTGTTATTGTTAGGTGATGGGCACATGCACTGTGCACTGTTATATGTTTGTTTTATGTAAACTTTTAAAAATCAATAAAATTTTATTTTTTTTAAAAAAAGGTAATTTTTAATCAAATTTCAACACTGTCCATCTCACATGATTGATTCTGGATGGGTTACAATAAAAATACAGTGTTAAAACCTCAAGAATGAGAAAACTATCAGGGAATTTTTCATAAATTTTTCATTCATAAATGCCACTCCAAGTCTTCGGAGAGGGGTGGCATACAAATCTAATAAATTATTATTATTATTATTATTATTATTATTATTATTATTATTATTATTATTATATGTCCTGTATAATAATTTTGCTATTAGCTGCTGCTAGTGAAGATTTAGGGAAGGCTCATAATTTATTAAACCCTGGAACACATGTAGTGATTTTTCCTTCTGAAGAGATGGAAGGACTGTCTGAAAAACTAAATTATTGCTTGATTTGTTTATTCACAAAATTCTTGTGGAGTTGTCTGTTACCTGTCAAGATCATATTCTTATTCCAGTAATACTACCTCCTCCTGGTTTCTTTGACAACAAACAAACAAACAAACAAACAAATAAACACAAAAAGAGGAAGAGATGATAATAGCAGGGAGAAATCAGCTGACAAAGCCAAACCTCTAAACTGAGGTTTGCTGGTTCACACATTGCCTGAAGAGCTATGAAGGGCTGGCTGCTCCTGGTTGCTGCTTTTCTGTCCAGGTTGCTCTTCTCAAAATGGTAAGTTAAGAAGAGAAATCAAAGTGTTGCTAAAGAAAATAATTTCTGATGCATTCATTAAAGGAACAGATACTTTTAGCAAAAAGAAAGAGTTCCATTTTTCATTTGTTGCTTTCTGCAAAATTGTATTGCTGGATTCTTTAAGAATATAATATGTTTATAATTCCAATCCACTTTTAAAGTACAATATTTTTCAACTGATTTCTGAATAGCAAGATACTTTGCATCAGTATTGCAAATTCACACTGGTTTTGAGGAACTTTATTTCAGTTAATAAAGGACTTGATATGAAATAATTAAATGATTGCCATGTCTAATGATGCCACTTTAAAAGTAAAGTGAAGTGAAAGTTCACTGTTTGATTTCATTGAGGTATTTGTATTTAATGGTTTATTTATTTTTATAACAAAAATATTCTCAAAAGTATAACAGTAGAACAGGTATAAAAATGGAATGTATTTATTGAACGCAGTTCTATCATAATTTAACTAATAGTATGTTATTAGCATTGTAGCATCTAAACTTTGTCTCAATTTTTCTCTCTTCCCTCCAAGTGAGGTGATTTTAAGAATACCGATTCTATAGGAACCATGCCTTTAGTGTCTGTAGTCTTCTGTGCCAAGAAAATGATTCTTCATGAGTTAGAAGTTTGAAAATTTAAAGATCTGTCTTAGTTATTCTTGCATCAGGATACACACAAAAGTATATATCTTAATTCACAATAATACTATCTTTTAGGACTGCAATGGTGAATCTATGGCATATAGAGCTATATTGGTGAGCACTTGAGCTAAGTTATGACCAGGCGTGGGCTACTGCCTGGATTGGGAGGGGGACACTGTGGAGTAGCGAAAATGGAGCTCTACCTCAGAACTCACAATTTGAACTGAAAGATGTTGAAAGAAAATGCAGGGTGTCCTCAATAAGCCACACCCACAGTGTGGTAGTAAAAAATTTGGTAGCCCTTCACTGGGTATGGTTCGCATGTGTGCACCAGCCAACTAATTTTTGGGCCTTTGGGCCTACTAGGTGTTCTAGTTTCTGGTAGGACTTTAGTTATTAAAAAATAACGCTTACTGAATGCAGTATTTCATAAACAAAGAAACTCCATTTTTATTCTCTTCACTTCCATATTCAAAATGCAATACAGACTGGCACATTCCTTTCTCCCTTTATCTCTCTTAATTACATTCCACATGCATTCCTTCAAGCCTCCTCCATCTCCCAAGATTTATGTATTTACAGCATGATTCAAAAACAGCAGGAATGACTGCAAAATAACCAGAATAAACTTACTCGCTCTGGAGCCAAACTGAAACAAGTTTCATTGTGGAACTACAACATTGAAACTTCGCCCTTCTTCCCCACTGGCCCCCTGATGTGCCAAATACATCACTCCAGTATTTAACCCATTCCTCCCCTTAATATCTTTTTCCTAACACGTGTTCCTTGCATTTTTGGACCCTTCTGAATTGAGGATTAACCCAGCGAATGTCTGTCTCTTCCTTGCTAGATTCTGGACTCATAGCAACATCCTTTGGCTGGCCTCCCACCTGTTCTAATACCTGTAACCCAGGGCCTACCACTAATTCATAAAGACTATCTATATCAGAGTCCTCAAGCTCTTCATCATCCTCCAACTGACCAGGAATATTTGCAACACTAGGAGTCAGGAAAGAGCCTGTTTTTAGCCTCTGGAGGGCCGGGGAAGGCCTATTTTTTGCTCTCCCCAAACTTCAGAGCCTGGGGAGAACCAAAATAGGCTTCCCCACTCCCTGGAGGCCAGTTCCATTTGTGAATTTCCAGTTGAACATTTTTTGTGTGCTCTGTTTGCTCTTCCCAGTCTTCAGAGCATTTCTAGGAGCCTGGGGAGAGCAAAAATGGCCTTCCCCTTCAAGGCCCTCTAGAGGCCAGAAATGCCTCATTTCCCAATGAGCCATTTTGTGTGTGTCTGTGTGTCTGTGTGTGTCTGTGTAATATATATCAAGTTATCTCTGTGTCTGTGTCTGTGTCTTTGTCTGTGTCTCTGTCTGTGTCTCTCTATCTCTATCACTCTATCTCTATCTCCTCTATCTCTATCTCCTCTATCTCTATATCTCTATCTCTATCTCTATCTCTATCTCTATCTCTATCTCTATCTCTATCTCTATCTCTATCTCTATCTCTATCTCTATCTCTATCTCTATCTCTATCTCTATCTCTATCTCTATCTCTATCTCTATCTCTATCTCTATCTCTATCTCTATCTCTATCTCTAGCTCTAGCTCTAGCTCTAGCTCTAGCTCTAGCTCTGTACCGTATTTTTTGGAGTATAAGATGCACATTTTTGGTCCCTAAAAAGGATAATGTTTTTCCAGCCCTAACCAGGGGATAAAATAATGTGCTGAAGCTGACCAGACTAAGGATGCTAGCCAGATGAATTTTGGTAGACAGATTTTCCCCCCCTCCTTGTGCCTGTCATGCCGCGAGTGCCCCGGCTTCATTTCCCCTCCCCTTGTCCTGCCACGAGCTGAGTGGGGAAGCTGGGCTCCAAGTGGCAGGACTGGTGTGAGGAATGGAAGCACGGCCATGAGTCAGGGATTACTTACCTACTTTTTGCAGTTTTCAGCTTTTTTGCTTCTGTGCATTTGGGGAAGCAAAAAACCAGAAATCACGTGTCCTCATGCATGATTCTTCTGCGTGCATAAAAGCTGAATGCCATAACATGTATGCTCCCGCGTGCATGTGCTCCCAGCCCCATTCTGGTGGCACCAAGAATGGTAGCCCATCAATGATCTCATCTATCTATCTATCTATCTATCTATCTATCTATCTATCTATCTATCTATCTATCTATCTATCTATCTATCTATCTATCTATCATCTACCTACCTACCTACTTACTATTATGCTCCATCCAAAAAGATCTTGAGAGACTTGATCATTGGGCCCTATCTAACAAAATGAATTTCAATGTAGCCTAGGTGAAACTTGGCTTAAAGCCAGTAAGTTTGAGGGGAATCTTGAAGTCCAAGTGGACAATCACTTAAATATGAGACAATAGTGTGCCACAGCAGCCAAAAAACCCAATGCAATCCTGCATTAATTGAGGGATAGAATCAAGATCACTTGAAATTCTGGAATCACTTTGCCAATGTAGTAAGACCACGCTTGGAATACTCCATCCAGTTTTGGTCACTACAATGCACAAAAATAAGTTGAGACTGTGGAAGAAGTGCAGAGAAGAGCAACAGAAATTATTAGGCTGTGGGAATGGAGGTTTAAATTTATGAAGAACAGTTACAGGAAATGGATATGTGTAATCTAGTGTAAAGAAGGATTACAAGATACACAATATCAGTGTTTCAATATTTTAGGGGCTCCTACAAAGATGAAGGGTCAAACTGTTTTTTAAAACACCAAAAGAAAAGAGAAGAAACAATGGATGTAAACTAAACATGGAGTGAAGCCATCTAGAGCTTAGGAGAAATTTCATAGTGTTGAGAGCAATCAACTAATATAAATCTTACCTCATTGGAAGTTTTTCAAAAAAGAGTCTGTCAATCATTTTTCTGAAATAGTATAGGGTCTGTTGCCTGAGCAGGGTGGTGGTAGACTAGAACACCTCCAAGGTTTCTTCCAACTCTATTATTCTATGTCATATGTTCCTAATGAACTAACCAAAATTTGCCATGATACAAATTCAAACTAATCCATTGAAGATGTTCTGCAGAAAATGAACTCACGCATGTGGCTGCAGAGTGGGTGTTCATTACTTAATTAATTAATTTATTAGATTTGTATGCCGCCTCCTCTTCGAGGAGTTGGAGCGTCTCACAACAAATAATACATGAAATACAAATCAAATATTAAAAAACAATTTTAAAAACCCTTATAAAAAACAATCATACAGTCCAAACAAACCATGCACAAATGGAACAGCTAGGGGTATGTCAATTTCCCCATGCCTGGTGATATAGGTGGGTTTTCAGAAGTTTGCCAAAGGCAAGGTGTATGGGGGCAGTCCTAATCTCTGGGGGGAATTTATTCCAGAGGACTGGGGCCACCACAGAGAAGGCTCTTCCCCTGGGTCCCAGCTCTGTGTCACCTCTCTGCTGGCTGAAACCAGCCAAGAGGGACACGGATCCAGTAAACAGGTGGCAGAACTCACAGCTCCAATGGCCTTGTCCACTTCATCAGGTGTCACCAGGTCAAACTCCTCCCAGACAGGTAGACAAGGACAGGCCCTAGTCACCTCGATTGACTCGTTGTCAGCTGACACTGCGATCCAATCGGAGTCATGGCTTGTCCGAATCTGAGCGACTTTATCATCGAAAAACAAGTTAAATTCCTTGGCAGTGCTCAGCAAGGGCTCCCCCCCCGATTAAGGAGGGAATGGGTCACCCTAAACACAGCGGTCGAGTGGGATTCCACTGATGCAATCAAGGCAGCATGATATGCACATCTTGCCACCTTGAGTGCAACTTTGTAAGTCTTAATGTGAGCTCTTACAAGTGTTTGATCAGACTCAGATTTGACTTCTGTTCTGGCGTTTCAATTCCTGGAGTTCCTCTGTGAACCAAGGGGCTCTCTGGGGTCTAGTGTTACAAAGAAGTTGCAATGGCGCAATCCAGTCAAGAGCCTCTGTCGCAGCCTTGTTCCAGGCCACGGCAAGGAACTCTGCCAAACTGTGCATGGGTGAATCTGGTAAAACCCGAAGCGCCCTCTGAAAGCCCTCAGGGTCCATCAGGCATCTGGGGCAGAACCACCTACTCAGTTCCACCTCCCTGCAGGGGACGATTGGAGCCTTGAAGTCAAGCCATAGTAGAAATTGGTCTGACCATGACAAAGGCAAAACATCTAAGCCCCTTAGTCTCAGACCATTGTTCAATTGCTCCGAGAGAAATATCATATCAGGTGCATGTGCCCCCCCCTCGTGAGTTGGGCCTTGTACTACTTGAGTCAGGTCCATGGCTGTCATGGTGGCCATGAACTCCTGTGCCAGTCCAGAGGATTCACCAAGTGACGGTAGATTAAAGTCCCCCAAGATGATAGGTCTGGGGTATTCTACCACCAACCCGGCTACCTCCTCAAGCAGCACAGGCAGGGCTGTTGATACGCAGCTGGCAGGCAGGTGCGTGAGCAACAAGCCCACCTAAACCCCTAGGTCCAACTTCACAAAGAAGGACTCACAACCCGCAATCTCGGGAGCAACGAGTCTACGTAAGCAAAAAGTCTCCTTGGCTATAATAGCCACTCCTCCCCCCTTCCCTGGGGTCACAGCTGATGCCATACTTGAAACCTGGCTGGGAAAACTTCAGAGAGAGGAACTCCTCCCTCTGGTCCCAGCCAGGTTTCAGTCATACATACCAGGTCAGCCTCCTCCTCCAGAAGTCCTGGATGAGGAGAGCCTTGTTAACCACCAACCTGGTGTTGAGTAGCTTGAGCCCAGGGCCCAGATTACACTCGTCATCAATACCCTGAGATGAGCTCATGGTGCTAGAACAAGGGATTGCTTTCAATCAGCGTTTCCTTCTTCCTCCAGAATGGCTTTCCCCATGGCTCCCGTCATATCTGCTTCTCCCCAGCCCTCTACCACCCAGGGATAGGTTCCCCCAAGCCCCTTGCCTTCCTGTCACCAGGTAAGCTATAATCTCATCCATACTGTATCCATTCATTCCCTAATCATCCATACGGTAAATATAATCCCAATCATTCCAATAATCACAGACACCCATCACCAACCCCCCCTAATAAATTAGCACTATAAATTACTAAATAAGTATAAAAAACTATAGATACTAAATTGTTGAATTGTTAAAGAACAACATAAAAAATGTAAAATATAGGGAAAAAGACAGTTAGTCGGCAGTTCTTTAAGCAGTCAACAGAAAGATGGCGCCAGACTCTGAGTCAATTAAGTTCTGAAAGAGCTCAGTGTGAATGTCCAAGTGTCCAAGTGTCCAAGTCTCCAACTCCCAGATCGTGTCCATATGGTTTGATTGTTATTACCTCAGACTCCTCTGTCTTTGCATCTCCCCTGGCTCCTACCAGTCGTCCCAGTCACCCACCAATGTCTGCTGTTCTTCCCGGGCAAAATCTCCACCTCTCCATGCTCCGCGTTGTCCGTGGCTCTGCATAGACTCCTCATATGTTCCAGACAGCCTTGGTGCAGCTTATTATATTCCCCCCAGCATCGGCATTGCCATCGGCATCTCTTCCTCTTTTGCCACAGTCTTTTCCTTCGGCACTCGCTGCTCCGGCTTCATGCATCAACCCCCAGTCCAATAGTCCCTCCGACGTCAGGCACCCCCACCATTCGGCGCCACAGCATCCCAGGACCGTCTGGCTCAGTGGCTAAAATCCAGCTGTCTAGCTCAGTTCTCAGTTTTTATCTTTGCTCTCTTGACCTCATGTCTTCTTAGAAGTGTGGCAGGCAGCAGGCAGCTTTGTTCTAAATAGCAGTTGCCATATTCTGAGCCCCAGCTGATCGATCTACAATATCTCCATGGTGAAAAGTAGCTAAAAAATGCCACAGAGAAGCAGGGCATCAGGATCTTCTTGAACAGGGAGTGCTCACCCTTCCGAGATTGCAAAATAGACCACTGAACTAAGTACAAAAATCCCCTATATTTTGATGTTTTTGCTGTAGTCCGGTGGAGCAGCAGTCTCCTTCCTCCTTCTTGCTGCCCCACCAGAACTGTGGGGGGCAGCAAGCATAGTCACTGGCCATGTTCAGATTTGGCAGAATTGTGATTCTACACAGAAACCCTTAATTGTGTCTTAGCTACAGGCTGTGATTCCACACAAGTGCTGTTGCTAATGCCTCAGCCACAGGTGGCTGTGAAGTTCTGCAGTTTAAAAACTCAGGCCTGCTTTTTTAAAATAATATTATTATGATTACTTTATTTATTTGTCAAACATGTATTGTATGAACATAACATAAGTAAAAAGTAGTGATAAAAGAAAACTAAAGGACAGTAGAACAGGGACGGTAGGCACAGTGGTGCATTTATGCATTCCCCTTACAGACCTCCTAGAAATTGGGAGAGGTCGACAGTAACAGTAGTGGGTTCCTACTGATGCGTCTAACTGCATGCAGCTCTGCAGCTCTGGTATGTTTCGATGAGGTTTTTTGCTTCCGCACAGGCGTCCCCTGCAAGATTTTGCTACCTGCACAGGTACAGGAAGCAAAACTTTGCTCAAGTATGCACTCGTGTGGCAGAGCTGCAGTACTGCACACAATTAGGCATACCCAGTTAGGGGCAGCCATTTGCAGCCCAATAGAATGTTCCAGTGTCGGGGAGCATGTACATGCACGTGTGCACACACATGCCCTTCAGCTTCCTGCACATGCGCAGTGGCTGAAGCACGTACATGTACCTTTTTTATTCATTTGTGTGCACCTGTGTACATGCCCGTGCATGTGCCCCTTGCACAATTTGCTTCTGTGCATGCACAGAAAGCAAAAAGGCACTGAAATGTCACATGCACGAGGGTCCCCTCATGAGAGTTCAGTGTCTTTTTGCTTCCTAGGAATGCACAGAAAGCAAAAAAGCAAAAAATAATGAAGAAAAAAAATGGCGCTGCTTGATGGACCAGCACCGGAACAGTTGTGCACAAATTGCGTAATCTGGTTGCTGCTACTGGTGCAGAGTCACCTATTGTATTGATAGGAATCCACCACTGGTTGGAATCCAGAAATGTGATATGGAAGTGTGTGGGGTTCTAGCAGAGAAGAGAAATAATTAGAAGGGGAAGAAGGAAGGCAGAAGGAAGCTGCAAACAGGGATATATGTACATGTAAAACTGATGTCCAAATATTGAATTCCTGCAGGAAGGCATTGGACTGTGATTGTTAATAAACAAAGCTCCTCCTTCCTTCTAAGGACTTCTTTTAGCAGAGGGGTCTGCTCAAGACGTTATGATGGCAAATGTCACCACCATGCAGATGGATCCATGTAAGAAGAAAAGCAAGAAAGACAAAAGCTTTTTGGAGCTCCTGAATGCACGAATGTCTAGGTTAAAAAAATAGATTGCATTCCCACTTCAGAGATTTATAAACTGGAGAAGAAATGTGACAGGAAAACACTCAAAGCTATAGTTTTAAGATGGGCTATTCCCCTGATATCACCTGAAGAGGTCTCACTATATTAGGGGGAAGAAACTGGATGTCAGGGTTCCATGTAACACCCCCAACCAAGTAAGACTCCAAGGCAGGCATTTCCTCAAAGTTCCATTTCATTAGTGATATCATATTGGCACATTTGAGATCTGAAAGTCTTTTTGGTTTTCCTCACCCATAGGAAAGTCATTCCTTTCCCTTACACCCACATGTCCATCACATGGCCCAATCAGGTCACCATCCTAACTGGAGTTGTTCCCCAGTGATGTCTCTCCAGGTGCAGACTGAATGTCCTAGATTCCCAGGGAAAGAATGTTGCTAGGACTATGTAACTCGCCTCATTGCCACCCAACCCCTTTCCCATTTCCAACAGCCTGTCCACCCACCAAATCTGGCAGCCCTGAAGATCTAAAAAAAATGATGGCCTCTATGGCTGACACTGGATGGTAAATTCCCTTCCTTGTAAAATGGGGATAGTGAAGACAAAGGTTAATAAAGGGAGCCATCTCAGTGAAAACAATGCCAACATATTATTTAAGAGGTTTCACAAAATGCTCAGTGAGTAAAGTGCTTCATTGCGACACTAATATATCACAACTCAAGTCAAGGGAGGTGATCTGTAGATCAATACATATGAAGGGTACATTATATAAACAAAACGCTAGTCTGTATAAATGTAGTGAAGCATTAGCCAATCTTAACAGGAAGACTTTGTATATTTTATTTACTTTTAGGGAGTATTTAGTGCTCTCCAATCAGAATGATGCTCCCCACCACCACCACCTGATATATATACCTAATATTAGAAAAGCCAACTCAGCCTTCCAGTCCAAATCACCTCCAACTCAATGGGAAAAGAAAGAAAAAAAATCAATGACAGTTGGTATTGTCCCTGGGAGGCAAAACCCACAGCTACTCTATCTTGTCGGGGTTGAGTCTGACAGACCCTGACAGTCTCCAGACACTGGCACATTACCTCCACCAGTTCTTGAGTGAAGCCAACCTATCACTTTCATAACTTGTTATGGTCTTAAAGTGAGTCAACTCACATGACAAATTTATGATCTTTTTGTACTGGCCTTTAAGCAAATTACTGTAGTCATTACATAAATCCATAGTTATTAAGAGAAGCAATGATTCACTGTGGCATGCCAAAAGCTGCTGGTTTTTGGCAAAACTGTCATAACAGAGGGTCGTGTGACTGCAGGACATTGTAAATGACCATAAATGCAACCCAGTTGCCCAGTGATCCAAATGTGGTCATGTCACAATTGGGGTGAGCAATGTTTGTAATTTCAAATCCAAGTTCTAAGTATCCCCTTTGAACCAAGGACTATCTGTAGTGTGGATTAAGTGTGTAGCAAGTATTGGTTTACTAGTTTAGACAAAAGTGGGAAATAATTGTCTACAAAGGAAATTTGTTATCTTTTCCTCTAATAAGGGTAAATAGGAAGAGCAAGTTTGTCAAAGCAGGTAAGATGATTTAATGTAAATTTATTTTCAGCATGTGAAGAACCAGATGAGATTGACTTTGGGGAATTTGTCAGCACTGAGAAAGCCAAGTACCTGGAAAATGACCGAGTGCAATACAGGTGCAATCCTGGCTATGTCTTGGAAGGACCTGAATGGATTCAGTGTAAGAGACAAGAATGGACACCTCATCCACCAAAATGCTTGGGTAAGCCCTCATGCTTTCTATGACTAATGAAGACCTGGAAGAAAATTCAAAATTTATCCAATAGGAGAATAGGGCTGCCATTTAAAAAGAAAACAACTGGAATTAGGATAAAGGTTTTACTCATGCCAAAACTGTCTTGGTGTCAGGTTTCTCTTTTGAAATTTGGAAAAATGAACAGTATTTAATTTTCCTGTTTTACTTGAATGAGCAAGCAAATTTGTTGATATAATTAAAAAACATTCAATTAGAAGCTTGTGCTCACTTATCAGGAAACTGAGAAACTGGAATTCAACTACATATGGATATAATATCAATTGTTAATAAGGTAGGAAAGTGAATTCTGTTGCTATGATGTCCAGCCAATTAGAAATTGAGAAATTTTGCATCATACTTCAACAGAATATGTAACACTCCAGCCTTCTCAAATTTTGTTCCATTACAATTCAACCAACTCAAAATGAATTTGCAGAAGATTTTGAATTGGGCTGTTTGTTCTTAGTTTGAAAGAACTAACATCATCAGTTTGTTCATGCCCCTACAAGCCAGTCCTCTGTGAAAAGTCTATAGCAGAATCCAAACTTATTTGTCATTAATATTGGTATCTATTTTAGTTTATTTGATATTGACCTGGAATTATCCTTTGTGATTGGTAAACAGGGTTGATTTTCTTGGTAGTGGAACAGAGGGAAACCAATGGATAAATTATCTCCCTTGACAAGATCTACCTCTCTTTCTGGTTTTTGTTTTTTTTAGCGCCCTGCACTGTCACAAAACAACAGCTAGCAGCAAAGAACTTGTTTTTGTTTGGGAGTCAAAGAAAAGCTCGGCTTATTCAAAGTAATCAGAATCTGCAGTTTCAGTGTAATGAAGGATATGTACTTAGTTTAGTTTAGTTTAATCAGATTTGTATGCCGCCCCTCTCCGCAGACTCGGGGCGGCTCACAACAATAGCAATACAATATAAGACAAATCCAATATTTAAATTAATTTAAAAAACACCACAAATTAAAAAACCAATCATACACACTAACGTACCATACATAAATTTTATAAGCCTAGGGGGAAAGAACATGTCAATTCCCCCATGCCTGACGACAGAGGTGGGTTTTAAGGAGCTTACGAAAGGCTAGGAGGGTGGGGGCAACTCTGATATCTGGGGGGAGTTGGTTCCAAAGGGTCGGGGCCGCCACAGAGAAGGCTCTTCCCCTGGGTCCCGCCAACCAACATTGTTTAGTTGACGGGACCCGGAGAAGGCCAACTCTGTGGGACCTAACTGGTCGCTGAGATTCGTGCGGCAGAAGACGGTCCCGGAGATATTCTGGTCCAGTGCCATGAAGGGCTTTATAGGTCATAACCAACACTTTGAATTGTGACCGGAAACTGATCGGCAACCAATGCAGACTGCGGAGTGTTGGTGTGACATGGGCAAATTTAGGAAAGCCCATGATAGCTCTCGCAGCTGCGTTCTGCACGATCTGAAGTTTCCGAACACTTTTCAAAGGTAGCCCCATGTAGAGAGCATTACAGTAGTCGAGCCTCGAGGTGATGAGGGCATGAGTGACTGTGAGCAGTGAGTCCCGGTCCAAATAGGGCCGCAACTGGTGCACCAGGCAAACCTGGGCAAACGCCCCCCTCGCCACAGCTGAAAGATGTTTCTCTAAAGTGAGCTGTGGATCGAGGAGGACGCCCAAGCTGCGGACCCTCTCTGAGGGGGTTAGTGACTCCGCCCCCAGGGTGATGGACGGACAGATGGAATTGTCCTTGGGAGGCAAAACCCACAGCCACTCCGTCTTATCCGGGTTGAGTTTGAGTCTGTTGACACCCATCCAGACCCCAACAGCCCCCAGGCACCGGCACATCACTTCCACTGCTTCACTGACTGGACAAGGGGTGGAGATGTAAAGCTGGGTATCATCTGCATACTGATGATACCTCACCCCATGCCCTTGGATGATCTCACCCAGCGTACTTGTGGTTCCATCAGTCAGAAAGTGTGTTGACGGTTATATGGATTTGCCTTTATGTATCTCTGGTAAGCATGATAACAATATGATTGATTTGTATGGGATTGTAACTGATTAAAATAATTTTAATATATTGAACATGAACATTTGTTTCTAAAGCTGCATTCTTTTAAAGCTGATTTAACCTTCATTGACATCATTCACATCTTGGCTTAGAATTTTAGTAGTTGTAATCTAAAACAAGAAGCCTGACATACATCAGATTGGGGAAGGATTTTGTGGTATTTTTGAAAACCTCTAAATTGTGTCTAAGGTTCAATCCAAAAACTTGAACTTCAGCTAAGAACTATGATTCCCTATATGTATAATACTGGTAGTCATAGGAACATGTTTCAAAAATGTCAAAGATTGTATAAAAATTGAAAACAAAAGAGGAGTCCACTCACTGATATTTCAAATCAACCTTTTTATTTATTTTATTTCATTTATACAAGCTACATTCATGCATGCGAGTTCATCTTGGCAGCTTCTCAGGGAGAGGAGTTAACAGATAACAGTCCAGCGGCTAAGCTGCTGCTGGAGATCAAAGCTAATTGCACATTCCTTTATGAGATAAAGATTCTTCAGTTCCACTGATTTACAGTTATAGCTTTCCAGACTCCCTGCAGGCAGGGTACTTTTACTCCAAGGGTTTTAGCAGAGAAATAACAGTTGGCTAGCATAACATGGCTGGAACCCCAAACCTTAAATGACTCCATGAAATAATGTTGAAACTCCACCCTGAATTTCCCATGAGCCACCCTTAAATACCTATGGGGAGAGGTCAAAAATGCCCTAGAGTTAAAAAACTACAGACTATTTCCTTTTCCCATACAAGTATTCTTTTCTTTTTCTTAGTCTTCTAAAGCAGGCATATAACAAAGGCTCATGATCCTCCTCCTCCTCCTCCTCCTCCTCCTCCTCCTCCTCCTCCTCCTCTAAGTCAGACCCTATTGTCATTGGCATATCTGCCACCTCTGATGGTCTCCCAGGTTCATCCGAATCCATCTCTCCCTCACTCTTACTCTCTGCATCAGCTGGCACAACCACTGGCCAGGGTACCAAGATGCATCTGGCTCATCCTCCTCAGAATCTGTCATTACCAGAGTTGGTCGAGGATCACTCACAACAAAAATAAGTTGATGTCATAGCATTAAAGGAGCCCTATAATTTATTGATGAAAAATCTCTTTTGTTTGAAATTGCTTGGATGACTTTATCATATAGTCGTGTTAATATTTATCTGACTTGTGTTATGATTTATGATAATTAATAATTCCATAGATTTGGGTGATGAAGGATATTTTATTATTCCTTGTTTGAAGACATTTAACTTTCAGATTATTATAATTTTTGTAGTCCTGCAAAAAAATTAGTCCAGAAGGTATTTTTCACATTTTACATTTTAACATCGTCACTCTATCCTTTCATCATCATTTATAAGAGCCATGGTGGTGCAGTTATTAGAATTAGAATTATTATTATTATTTATTAGATTTGTATGTCGCTCCTCTCCGTAAACTCGGGGCGGCTCACAACAATAACAAAGACAATGTAAGAACAAATCTAATAATTTAAAAAACACTAAAAAACCCATTATTAAAAGCAAACATACACACAAGAATGCAGTACTGCAGGTTATGTCTGCTGACTGCCCACTGCTAAAAGTTCAATTCTCACTTGATCACTTGACCTTCCATCCTTCCAAAATCACTGAAGTGAGGATCCAGACTATTGGGAGCAATATACTGACTGTAAAGTGCTTAGAGGGGTTTTTAAAGCACTGTAAAGCAGTATATAAGTCTAAGTGCTATTTCTGTTTATAAATGGAAGTCTAAATTCCGTGTCTTATCAATCTGATAGAAACATTTCTTCTAAGAAACATATTTATAAAATAATAGTAAAATGATGTAAATTGAAAAAGCAGATAAATTATTAGCATGTTGTTTAAAACAAATGAAACAACAAAATATAAAGTATGAAATACTTACATATAACAGCCTGAGAACTACTGATCCTGCATGTATTAATTTACTTTTTTCCCACTGGAATGAGAAAACATAAAATAATAATATTGCTATGCAGTTATTTTATCATCTCAATCTGTGTGTAATTATTAATTTAACTAAATATTTTCCTTTAACTAAAGTTTATCCTTTTAATCCTTTAAGTTATTAATAGGGAGTGTTTATGTGTCTATAGTTTTCTATAGTTACATTAATAGAATTCTGCAATCCCAAAGTATATTCCTTTCCCACAATGCCCTTTACAGCCCTTGAAACTGGGAAGGTCTCTTCTCAACCATGTCCCTGTCTATTCCTGGCAAAGGCTAATTCTTTTTCTGATGGTTCCCTTGGCTGCATTGGTTTTCCCTTTGTCCCGAGATCATTTCTACATACTATTACATCATATATTTCTGTCAAGATCGTGGTCAACATAGAGCACAATCGATGCTCTATGTATCAATGTGCAGCAAAAAGAGAGAGAGAGTGAGTGTGAGAGAAAGAGATCATGAGCATTGGATGATTTTGGGCTCTACTGAGTGGCAGATTCTGAGTTTCACAAATACAATAAATAAGTAATAACTTATGAAAGGATTCCACTTTAAAAATACTAATAATTTTAAACTATATTTTGGGCAATTGTTATTTTAAGGAACGTCAGCAACAAATCAGCTGGCCTATTGTTTTTTTTTTCCTATTTAATAGAAAGAGGAAAAAATTGCAGTGGTCCACCCAGGATTGAGAATGGAGACATTACTACTTTATCTGAGAAGCAGTATAAATCTGGCTCTTCAGTAGAATTTAGATGCCAAAACTACTATGCCATGGAAGGCCAGAAGAGATCTTTTTGTGACAATGGGACCTGGACAAAGGTGCCTGTTTGCCTTGGTAAGTAAGAAAGAAAATTTTCATTCAATTTTCAGAAGCATTTCTAATTATTAAAATTCACTAACTTTTTTCTCTCTTGCGTAAAGATCTTTTTTTTTTTAAAAAAAAAAGTGTTTTATTTTTCTCCACCATTAAAAAAATATGCTTACAACATCATATACCTTCAATACAGCTTAAACAATTATCTTCTTAAATACAGTATTATTAAAAGAATATACTGTACATTCTATTATATCTTAACCAGTAATGGGTTCCTACTGGTACAACTAATTGTGCGCAGCTCCATGGCTCTGGCGCGCAAGTGCACATTCAAGTGAATTTTTTCTTCCTGCACCCATGCAGGTAGCAAAATCTCAAATGGGGATGCATGTATATGTGTTTTTCCACATGCACAGAAGCAAATATCCTCGCCAAAATATACACACATGGGTGTCCCCGTGTGAGATTTTTCTACCTGCACAGGTGCAGAAAACAAAATTTCGCTCAAATGCACGCTTGTGTGCCAGAGCTGTGGAATTGCACACAATTAGCCATACCGCTAGGAACCCACTACTGCTCTTAACCTTCAGTATGTGTTTGCTTAAGTCCTCATCCAGATAAATCAATTATCCTTTAATTACATTTACCACTAATATTCCTTCATGTGTTTAATATAATATTTCTAACTTCTTAAATCCAAGCCATAGTATCTCCTTTCCAATCTTATTTAATTTCTTAGTAACTGAAAACGCTTAGCCAATAATAAAGCCACATTAACTTATATTGAAATTATAAATTCTCTACATGTAATTTCTGTTTACTAACATATCTAATGGGGAGCAAATTCCCAAATTAATCATTCATTTTAATTCCATTCATTTTCATTTTAGCTTAACTTTCTCCTAGTGGCATAATATGTATTCACTAATTCTAAATTTCATCCAAATCCAAATCCATTTAATATTACTCAGATTACATATATTTATACATCTTATAACAATTGCTTTCATTATTGTCAATCTTTCTTCTGATAACCTAGAGATATTTACCAATTTTAAGCTTAATCAATTATATCAATTTATATCCCTTTGATGATACATTCCATTCAATTTATCTATATTTCTTCCTTTTATTTCATATAAATTCCTAACAGTCTTATGTTTTATCAATTATTATATTACTTACATTAGCTAATACCTATAATAATACCAAAAATAAAAACAAACATCAATTATTACGTAATAATCAAATCCCAGCAATCCCTCTCATTTAAGCTTCCATGCCTTTACTTTACTTATAATCAAACTTTCTGCTAATAACATATAAATGTTTAACAATTGTGCCCCCATTGCTTCCTCCAGCTGCTCCCACTGGTCAGGTCTGCCTGGGGCTTTCCTCCTTCCCGCGAGGGCACCGCAAGCTCCGTCTTCTGCCTTCACCTGTGTCTCCACTCACCTCTGCCATCCTTGCCATTGCCTTGCCACTCTTTCTGCCACTCTCACCTGCCGGTCCCACAAATGGCTTTCTCAGAAGCATCTCTAGTGGGGGTGTTTGGGGTGCAGCCTGGTCTTTCAGATACCCACGGTCTTTCTCAGCTCCTCTGTGTGCTTCCTTCACTGCCTCTTGTTTCCTCAGCTGTTCTCCATTGCATGGCTGCCATCTTTCCAGCACTGCAGAGTTGCAACTACTACCAACGCAAATCTATGATCAGTTTCTAGGCAGCTAAGGCTCCTCCAACTCCAAACCCAGATCCTCAATGAGCAGGTAATTCCCAAAGATAAAAAAAGGAATAGATAAAAGGATTTCTAAGGGTCTTATAGATGCTTTAGCCATCATTCACAGCAGTGCTCACCTTTTCCCCGATCTTCCTCAGCTGCTACCGGAACTGAACAATTGGCGAATCAATTATCCTTATTGCAATCTTTTTTGGAAGCCTTCTTTGTATCCAAGGCTCCCTGTATTTTTTCCTTAATTCCATCTCTAAATTCCTTAAGATCTCTCATTACATCTTTACAAAAGTCTTTAAAGAAAGGTATAAAATCCTCCATATCCATACCATCCGTATCAGAGGAGGCAAACCTTTACAATAAATCCAGCTGTCTAAGAATATCTCTCCAACAGCCTAGTAAAAGTCACTTTAATCGTTCCCAGATACAGTAACCATTTTATAATAATAATAATAATAATAATAATAATAATAATAATAATAATTATTATTATTATTATTATTATTATTATTATTATTATTATTTGATTAGATTTGTATGCCACCTTTCTCCAAAGCCTCGGGGTGGCATTTTGATGTTTACTATAAGCTTTGAAGTTTGTTCGGAGTTCAAACCTCCAGCCAATAACGGCCCTTTCTTTTTTATCATAGTTGGAGGCAAAATAGCCAGTATTCTATGCTGATTCAGATATGTTCTCACTTCAAGGTCAATAGCTGAACAAACAAACACTGGTGTGCAGTCAATATGCAGCTTCTCACAAACAAAAATCTTCTGCCAGCAAATGGCATTATCACACAATCTAAAAATTTCCTTCTTTTTTTGTTTAGAATTTCGTATATTTCTTCCATAAATAAAACAGTAAAAATACATATAGATTAAAACAATAACTTCTTAATTCATGGTTTATTTAAGTCCAAAATTTCCTCATCATGGGTTTTAGTTATAACCTATCATAACTAAATAAGTAATGTGATAGTTGGTACATTCATTCTTTATTTGATGATACACATTTTTATAGTGGCTTTTAATGTTGTAACATAGCCTGCTTTATTTTTATACCACAGTAAACTTTTTTTTGGATTGTAGCTTTCTTATTTTTATGGGTAATTTATTTTTCATGGTTTTGGTCTTAAGTCACTTAAATCTCCTTCCTTCCCAGATGACTTACAACTCTCAAAATCAATCCAATCTTTGCGTTACATAGCCACCACAACTAGGACAGCTTAAATAAGCTGATTTCCACTGCTGGTTGAGTCCCCAAGCTGGCTTTCTGTGGGGTATGCCAATCCCAAAATAAATCACTGACAACGTCCCCTTCTTCACTGCCCCTGCAAGGGAGTTCTGGCTTGGTTCTGATAGAACCAAAACCCCAGGCAACAGGGATTCAGGATTTCCCTGTGGAGTGTGTGGGACTCTGTCACCACGGCATCTGGGCATGCTCTCTCCATGGAAAGATCATTTAATTGGGCTTGCCTGAATCAGTTCTCCTTTATATTCAATTTCATTTCTGTTTCTGAAGTGAAATTGGTAGTAGATGAAAGCTAGAAGATAAATTACACCAACTGAAACAGGAGGAAACTCTCATTGGTGAAAGATGTGAGACCAGGTCACAAAATTATGTATTTAGGAGGTAGCAGTAAAGTAGTATAAAATATAGAATAATTAATATGTGTAATGGTTTTGACATAGAAAAGACACAAGATTAATATTAGTATGGTAGGTTGAGAAAAACTCGAAAGAAGAGTTGCTTGTCTATTAACCATAAAATAGATTACAAATGGATACACTCAGGGAAGAAATAAGAGTGGGGAGGAGAAGATAGAGGAGAGGAGGAGAGAAGGAAGAATGAAGATAGGAAAGAGAAGGAGATTAGAAGTAAGGATGAGAAGGAAAAAAGAGAGGTGAGGACAGGAGGAGGAAGAGGAAGAGGAAGTTAGAGGAAGGAGAAGAGGAAGTAGGAAGAAGATGGAAGAGAAGGAGAAAGAAGGTAGAGAAACAGGAGGGAGGTAAGACAGAGGGGAGTGACATGACATAATGGGGGAAACAGACAAACAACTTGATATGGGTAAGATTATTATGTCTGACTAGATAATAAAGTACTGTATATATACATATATGTATGTATGTATATATGTATTATGTATGTATGTATTGATGTGAAGTGTGAAGTGTGAAAAAATAAAAAAATGTATAAAAAATAAAGAAAAAGAAAGCTAAATTCTACTAATAGAATTTTGCAATGATAATATGATGCATTTGGAACCTGACAGAATTTCCTTTCTTTTTCATGTAAGATCCCTGTGTGATCCCCAGGACTGAACTGGAAAGTCAGAAGACAAAAGTTAAAGATGAACTAGATGCACCTGAAAATATATTTGTGCAACATGGTCATTCTATTGAGCTCACCTGTATAACAGGTTATGTCCTGGCAGCAAATTCTTCCCAGTCAACTTTTGTAATCCATTGTGATGGGAAACCACCAGCGATTCCTAAATGCAAAGGTGACTTTAAAAAGTTTAGTTTCATAGTCCTGCTACCCCTGGATGCACTGCACTTTTCAATTTGGCAAGGGCCCAATGGAAACTTTCAGGATATCGTTGAAATTGGAGAAACCTGAAGGACTGCAGATTGCTGGAAAGGGAGTAGTGCAATGAAAGACACGCCTATGGTCATTTCATGGCTAAATTATTTCAAAAACTTCCACATTGTATCCTTGAGATATTTTCATCAATATGTATGGTAATATATCTACATATAATAATAATATAATAATATAAGCCAGCTGCTGTGAGCTCTTGCCTCACAATGAGGAGATTCTGAGTTTCATCCTAGGTAAAGGCAGATGTAGGTTCTCCTTGGGTAGGGGTATTTATTTGTTTGTTTGTTTGTTTGTTTGTTTATACAGTGATAATTTGTACAAATAAAACATTAGATAAGTAATGATAAAAAGTAACAAAAGAAGACAATAGGACAGGGACGGTAGGCACAGTGGTGCGCTTATGCACGCCCCTTACAGACCTCTTAGAAAGGGGGAGAGGTCAACTGTAGATAGTCTAAGGTTAAAGGTTTTGGGGTTAGGAGTAGAAACCACAGAATTAGGTAGTGCATTCCAGGCGTTGATTACTCTATTGCTGAAGTCATTTTTTTGCAGCCAAGTTTGGAGCGGTTGACATTTAGTTTAAATCAATTTCATGCTCTTGTGTTGTTGCGGTTGAGGGTGAAGTAGTTGTTAACAGCTAGGACATTTTGGTATATGATTTTATGAACTATAATTAAATCGGAACAGAGACGATGGAGTTGTAAGTTGTCTAAACCAAGAATTTCAAGTCTGGTGGAATAAAGTATTTTGTTGTGAGAAGAGGAGTGAAGGACTCTTCTTGTGAAATACTTCTGGACTCTCTCAATTGTGTTGATGTCAGATATGCAATGTGGGTTCCATACAGGTGAGCTGTATTCTAGGATTGGTCTGACAAATGTTTTGTAAGCTCCTGTTAGCAGTTCAAAATTACCAGAGAAGAAGCTGCATAGGATTAGGTTAACAACTCTTAAAGCCTTTTTGGCAATGTTGTTGCAGTGGGCTCTAGGACTCATTGGATATGAGTACTCCAAGGTCTTTGACAGATTGAGGGTTATCAGTAAGTTCAATTCCTCCAAGTTTATATTTAGTATTCTGATTCTTTTTACCAATGTGTAAGACAGAGAATTTAGTGGTGGAGATTTGAAGTTGCCAGGTTTTAGACCATTCTGCTACGTGGTCAAGGTCTTTTTGAAGGGTAGCAGTATTGTCGGTGGTATTAAATTGGTTGGACTGCATGACCTTCAAGGTCCCTTCCAACTCTGTTAATCTCTTTAAAAATCTGATATATCATTGAATGTAATCAGTAATTAGTTTTGCCGACAATAAACTTCAGACCTGACTTAGAACAGATTTCGGTTTTTAAGAGATTTATAAACTGTTAACATATGAAGACCAAAAGAAATTCCAATGTAGTTGCTAACAAGAATGTAGGAACTTTTTGAGTTACAGCTAGAAAACATTGCTTTGCATTTGATCTTGGTACTAGTAGAGGAGTGAATGTCTAATGAGGGACGTTTCACAATTTTAACAGTTCCATCTTTCACAGAACCAGCAGTTCCACCACAAGTATCAGAAGAACTTTGTGGATATGTTGGTTTGTTTATGCATACATGCCATTTCTGTAGCATGATTATCCATGTAGAATAATGTAGAATTATCCATGTGGTTCTCAACCTGGCAGTTGGGACCCCTTTAGAGATCGAATGAACATTTCACAGGGTTTGCTTAAAACCCATAGTGACAAATTTCCCATAGTGTTAAGAAGTAAAGCTTCTATTCTGGTGCCTTGGAACATATTTTTACAATCCAACCAATCTGGCATTTACAGTGGGGGTGTCCACAGACAGGCTATAAGAATGGTGAAAGGTCTTAAGCATAAAACGTATCAGGAAAGACTTAATGAACTCAATCTGTATAGTCTGGAGGACAGAAGGAAAAGGGGGGACACGATTGAAACTTCCAGCAGAGGTGGTTGGTGAATCCACAGTAACTGAATTTAAACATGCCTGGGATAAACATATATCCATCCTAAAATAAAATACAGGAAATAGTATAAGGGCAGACTAGATGGAACATGAGGTCTTTTTCTGCCGTCAGTCTTCTATGTTTCTATGTTTCTATATTATAAAACAACAAAATTTCAGAATAGCAAATTTAGAAGATCAACAGAGGAGACGTAACTTACATTTTCATGACTTTAAGCCTGGATTTGGAGAAGGACTGAGATTACTTGAGGCAATTCAACAAGGGCTCAAAGCAAATTACGTAGATAGTGATGAACAAGACATTGAGCGGGCCCATTGAAGTATCGGCCACAGAGACCCGCAAAGACAAAGAGATATTGTTGTTTTGTTTGCAAGTGAAAGGAAAACTGAAAAGCTTTATAAACATTTATGATGGCAGATCTTAAATATGATGGAAATGAGATAAGAATTTTAAGGGACCTCTCTAGGCCGACTCTACAGAAAGGACTGCATTGAGACCAATTATAACTCTTTTGTTCCGGAATGTTGTCAAATTTACATGGGGATTTCCTGCAGCCATTCTGGTGTATTAAGGAAATCAGATGTATAGAGCGCACACATTTAAGGAGGGAATAAATTTGTTGCAACAACTGGGCATAGAATTTGAAGAATGGAGAGATCAAAGAGGAGAAAGCGGAGAATCCAGTGGGGCAAGAGTTGCAGCTGTTGAAGGAAGAAGGGCTACTATAACAACTGATTCAAGTGGAAGGAGAACTCCAGAGGATACCCTTCAGGCAAAGCTGGAGTAGAAGGGAAGAGAAGAACAACTGAGGGTCCTAGAGGCACATATTGCAGCTTTAAGAAGAGAAAAAGGGAAAAAACCAAGAAATTGAAGAAATTGCTGAAGTGAAGACTTGTCAATGACTCTTTCTTTTTTGTAATTGCTTTTTGGAGCCTTCTTTCTGTCAGGTTTCCCTTCTTCTTTTTATGGAGGGAAGGGAATAGCAGAATACAAAAAGAACTGAATGTTAAAGGAAGAATTAAGGAAGGGAGTGAGGGGACTTTAAAAAATTGTTATTAAGGGAGCCAGATGGTGGAGGTGTAATCAGGATTGGTGCCTTCAGAGAAGGACAAGTATTCAACTTGTTGCCCTTCCCTAGAGGAGAGAGGGATCAAGGTGGTAGGATCTTGGGGTGGGTGTGTGTGAGCAGGGTAAAAAGGAGAAAAATAAGTAAATTAGGAAAATTACAAATAGGAAAAAGGAACATAATTATAGATAAGGAGTGATTGGACTATTATGGCTTTAAATATGAATGGATTGGGATCGAATTTGAAATGTTATAAAATATTAAGGATGGCCAGGGATAATCGGGTGGATATTATGGTTTTAACAGAAATACATAAACAACATCAAAGTAGTGATAAACTTATATTTGATAATAATTAGAAATAGATATATGAGTTTTGGGGTAACCAAAATAGTAAAGGTGTGGCAATTCTTATTCATCAAAGGGTTCCATTCAAACTTATAATATCCTACAGACATGGAGGATGTGAAAGATTGTCATCATCCTGAAAATGGACAGGGATTTAAGGGACCCTGGTTCCTATCATCCTATCAGTTTGGCAAATCAGGATTATAAAATATTTATGATAGAATAGAATTGAGAATATTTTGCCAAAAATCATTGAGGAAGATCAATATGGGTTTGTAAAGGGAAGGAAGATAAGTGAACCAATAAGAACTGCTGTCATTGTGATGCACAATGCTACCATGTAACTAACAGGAAATTGAGAATTTTGAAATTAGATGTGTATAAAGTCTTTGATAAGATTAACCATAGTTATTTATATAAATTATGTAAGGAGTTAAATATGGGAGATACATTTTCTGAGATTATAAAGGGAATCTTTAGTAACAACTTTCTCAATTTATTTATGATCTTTCAAATAAATACAAGGCTATTAAAAGCACTTTTAATCAAAATGACTAATTTCACAGTATATTTTAGATTCTAAAATAGTAGTTTTAAGTTATTCGTGCCCATCAGTATGTATGTCTATTGATTTACATGTTCTTTTGGTGCTACCGGTATATAGATAATAAAACTAGTAATGATATTGTTATCTATACTTATGGAAAGCAATAACTACAATCTAATATGAGTTTTCCTTTTTTATACAATGCATTATTTATTTTCTTTAGAAATTACATGCAACTCTCCAAGAATATCTAATGGTACTTTCCGACCTCAAAGAACTATGTATCAGGATGGGGATTTAATTCAAATTCGTTGTGACACTGGATTTACTTTTGAACCAGATAATGGAGAAAAAGTGATTGAATGCACAAAGAATGGATGGTCACCTCCACCAAAATGTAGCAGTAAGTAGAACTACTGTACATTACAATGAAAGTAGAATGGCTGATATTTTTAATTCTGTATAAAGTGTGGCAGACGGAGCCATATCTGAGGGCATGCGAGGTGTCTCCTTATGCCAGCTGTTTTGGGGTAGTCTGTGACACAGAGATTTTCTCCCACAGCTGACAACCAGTTGGGCAGTTCAGGCCTGGCCAGGCCCCAGGGCGTGTCTCCTCTTTGCTGATCTGAGCGAGTCTGGTGTAGACCTGCCTACTTCGCCAATTTCGCATGTGCCAATGTAAGGGGAAAAGAGTGTTATGTTCATACTGAGTTGTAATTGGTTGGGGTTACTGCGCAGTCTGATTGGTTGCTATACTGTTGCTGGCTTGTTAAAGAAGTCGTGGGAGATTCCTGGCTAGTCAATTGGCCGGTCTTACTGTTGCGCCGGCTATATATTGAGTTGTCATTCCTCACCATGTCATTCCTGTCAGAAGTTAACAAGCTGTTGTTGTTGGCGACTTTGACTCCAGTTCCTTCCGACTTAACAGTTTTGGCAGCCGAGCAAAAAAAGGTTCACCATCACTTTTTCTGAGAGCAGAATAGATAAAATTGCATCATTGCATTTCTACAAATTTATCTTAAACAGAGTCTTTTTAGATACAGTATGTGGGAACCATGCAAGTAACATGCTCTAAACAAAATGTGTAACATTTGCTTATCAAATGAAGAAGAATAACCAAGATTATAGGCCAACTCATGGGCAAATAGATATACATGTCATAAAAGAGAGGTATATATGGCCAGTATTATTTTCACTTGGTAAATAATAAATACAAATTATAGGCTGGTGAACCTTCTGTTGAATAAAAGAAACAACAAGGATGAAAGTCAGTGAAGGGCTGCTTGTCTTTAGTGCTACTGGTGCGCCCTCCGAGGGTGTAGTGAGTGTGTGTGCTTCCAGGGGGTGCGGGATTGTCTGTTGGCATGAGATTTAGCTTCTGTGTATGCGCAGCAAGTGAAATCTCATGCGTGGATGTGTGCATGAGTGAGATTTCTGCGCATGTGCAGAAGCAAAAATCGTCAAAAATTGCCAAAATCTCGCTTATGTGAGAATCCTCATTTGAGATTTTGCTTGCTGTGCATGTGAAGAAGGCAAATCTCACACGGAGGCACACATGTGCACTTCAGGGACCAGCAGTTGTGTGCACATCCTGAAATTTCCTACCAGGTTGGAGCAGCAGCCCAACAGTGCTTAAAGTTGCTAAACAGCTGGAAACATTGATCATTACAGTATGGTATGCATAGCTTTACAGAGAAAAGGGAAAGAGTAATGTATTACAACTGCACAAACAAATTAATTTCCTCGTTGGTATACAGACATTTGTTTATAAATAATTTTTATTTGCTTGTTGCTTTATTTATTTAATGGTATTAGAGAAGATATGTGCACCAATGTTTGGTCCTATAGCATTGTTTGAAAAATATTCAACCAACAATGTATGTTGCCGTCACTGATCTTAAGGCAGCTTTTGATTCTATATTCAGGATCAAATGGGAGTAACAGGAAGTTGCATCAATTGATCATAAGTTTCTCCATTTAGAAGTGTGGAGGTGCAGTGGTTAGAATTCTCACTGTTCACTGTCAGGAGTTCGAATTTGATGAGCTGAAGGTTGACTCAGCCTTCCATCCTTCTACGATCAATAAAATGAGAGCCCAGAGTGTTGGGGAAAATATGTTGATTCTGTAATATGCTTAGAGAGGGCAGTAAAGCACTATGAAGCAGTATATAAGTCTAAGAGCTATTATTATTGCTGTTTAATTTGTGCTTTGCATATCAATATGACATTTATGACCAGATATTCAATTTTGGTCATTTTATCCAATATGCAAGAATTTCACTCAAAACTACTTACAACTCTATTTTTTTTAAAAAAATATTTATTTGTTTGTTTGTTTCTTTGTTTCTTTATTATTTTTGAACATACATCCATATCTATACATGAACAGTGAGGCATCAGGGTATCATCCCAGTGAATTCAAGTAGTAGTGTTAGTATTATTTGTTACTTACATCATTTGTGTTAAAATATTGGCCTTCATTATTTAATTGTTCAGCATTTTAATCCACCATTCTAATGACAATAACAATAACATTAAAACATTCATAGTGTTGCCATCTTTCAAAATCTAATATTTATATCTAGCTATTACTGTATTTTTGGAGTATAAAATGCACTCCCCCCCCCCCATAAAACATGCTGAAAATTTATACTCCGAATGTAGCCCCACCCACCCACTGGCCCCCACCCTTCGGCCTCCACACATTCTCTTCCTGGCTGTAGAGATTGCCACAGACAATGTCTTGTGCTTTTGGGATCTATGCCTTGCATTTTCAGCCTCAAAATGCTCCATTTGAGAGCCGATCAAGGCTGCAGGGATCACCAAAGCACATCAATGCCAATCGCCACCCCCATGCATCGCATTTTAGGCCTCCACGTGCCCCATTTTTCTCCTCAGTCACATCGCATTTTCAGGTGGCGATTGGCGGCAATGTGATTTGGTGATCCCCGAAGCCTTGAATGGTTCTCAAACAGAGTGTTTGGAGACTGAAAATGTGAGGTGCAGAGCCCAAAATTGCAACCCGTTATATCTGATGCCTTGTCTTACTGCTTCCATTTGTCACCTGCTTTACTCACTCGAGCTCCCTCCAATGATTAGCTATGATTTTGAAGATACTTATCAGACCCAATGCAGTATGTGTGAAGTGAGAGAGGGCGTGCGCATGCTCACAACCAAAAAACTCATGTGTTGAAGTTGACCAGGCTAAGGACATTGGCCAGACAAATAAGTGGTAGGCAGAGGAAGAATTTTTTTCCTTATTTTCCTTTCCCAAAACTAAGGTGCATTTTATACTTCAATTTGTCATATACTCCAAAAATACGGTAATTTTAATATATTATATAGAAATATGTATAATATTATTCCCCCTATTTCTTCTTTCTGTCTCTATTCTAACTCCTAGTAAGGGCAATCTTGTGCTATAAAAGATTTTATCCATCATTGCCCATTTATCCATCTTCTTGCCTATTTTCATATTTTAATTCTTATTTGTTTTTGACTTGTCTCCCAAATTCCTATCTTGGGTCTTCATCTCTATCTACATCTTTCCTGTTTAACCTAAGCATTTCTTCCATCTCTACTATTTTTGACTGCCTCAAGAGGATCTGCCCAAGGCTCTATTTTATTTTCAAGAATATCTTTCTGTTCATCCAGAATCATGTTTTGGTCTTTTAGCATGTATTTTCCCTGAATTATTTCCTAAGTCTTTATTGCCTTCTCCATATCTTCTTGTTTTATTGGTTGATTTGTCTGTTCTATCTTTTCCCCTGTTCTCTCTATTATTTCCTCTATTTCCTGGGCTTTCTGATCATTATTTATTATCCTTTGTAGAACACTTTCTAACTTCACACTTATGTTATTAATTAAATCAGTAGTTCTCAAGTTTTCTAATGCCGTGAAACCTTAATAGAGTTCCTCATGTTGTGGTGACCCCCCAACCACAAGTGTAGTGCCAATTCTCCCAACAGAGCTTTAAGCTGATTGACAGGAAGATTAGAGAGAGACATACCCACTGTAAATGCCTAATTGGTCGGATTGTAAAAATATCTTTCAAGGTGCCAGAATAGAAATTTTAGTTCCTAACACCAAGGGAAATTTGTCTTTTCTCATGGTTTTTGGAGACCCCTGTGAAATGGTCATTTAACCCCCAAAGGGCTCCTGACCCGCAGGTTCAGAACCACTGCATTAAATACTTTATTTCCCTGTGATTCCTTATCATAACATCATAAATGTTTTGAAACATCGACACCATTTTTTTTGCAACCCACTTATTTCCCCCAACTAAAACATCTTCTCTTCCTTTGATAAGTCTAAATATAGCTCAGTAGCCCCAGTTTCTCAATTATCTTTGATCTCAGAAAGTCAATATGGAAATTGTTGACTCAATCTTGATGTTGCTCCTCAGGGAATACTTTATGTCTCATAATTAGTGAATTTAGTTCTTTTTAGGGAATCCAGGAAGATTTCCAAATGTCTCCTTCAATCCACTCTATAAGGTCAAACATAACTACTGATATTGAAAGTCAATTTATCTTCTGTGTTTTCACCATTAGAGTTCCAGTAATCATGAAGTAGATAAGTATAATATAGAGCAGTAGGTAGCATAGCAATCCTGCAGGTGTTATTTATTTCCACTTTCTTCACTGTCTTATCAGTATTTTCCACAGGGTTATATGAGTATAATCTCTATTCCATTCACCAGTAGGTGGCATGTTCAGTTTAACTCTCAACATTGCACAAATTCTAACAGGTTCAGTGGTATTTATTAAAACAAATAATCAAAATTCTAACAAGTAATTCCAGCATTTTAAAATGCCTTATTGCCAATAAAAGGTTTTAGGTTTATACTTGGCTTTTTGAAACTCTGTGTTTTGTACTCATTTTATTATGTAAGCCGCCCTGAATCCCTTGGAGAAGGGCAGCCTAGAAATCCAAGTAAATAAATCAATAAATCTTCCAATGCATCATTATGAGTACTTTGTCATAACTTTGTTGGTAATCCATCTGTGCAATCTTCTTGCAGCAGCTAACTACATGGATCACTGTTTTTTCAGCTTATTTATTATTATTAATTGGATTTGTATGCCGGAAGACTTATGCTGTCCTCCCAATGCTGCCTTTGTATGTATTTGTTTTTATTAGTAATAGTATGGTTTATTGTAGTCTACCAGGTATTTGGCATTTTTAGCTACCTAATACTGATTTACTCCAGCTGCAGCTAGGCTCCAGGGCATGCAAGCACAATGCTACATATTGTTGAGGGGAAGGGGAACCCCCAAAGTATAAAGGAGTGTCCTGGGCAAACCACGTCATTTAGGGGAAAAAAACAACCTCTCTTGTCCTTTAGCCCTTTTGCTCCTAAAAGGAGAGAGAAAGGCCCTTTGGTTTTCAGGATTCATTCGGATCCTCAGCACAGGAAAGGAAGGCCATTTAGAGAGCCGCTGCAGGATTGCTTTAAAAGAGTTTAATCTTCAAAAAATGGTTTCTCTTGAAACTGGTCTCTGTGGGTGGGGTTTCTTTTTTTGTATGTGAAAATTGTGTGCAAAAATATAAGGCTTTTTAGGTGTAATAGAGGCTATACTGAGGCTGCAGCACTGTATGGAACGCCTATTAAACTAAATGACTGCAAGGAATATTAATCCTTCTGTCCTCCACCATTAGGTCAGAACTAAAGAAGCTTCTTGGATTAGAAGCAAAGTTTCCTTTTGAAAATGCATGATTGGGACAATCTGGATAACTGAGAATATCTAGAGACAACATGCCCAGGAGAGCTGCAAGGCATAACTTAATCCATGGCAGTATTTGTTAGTATTTTTTAAGCTAAATCATTTTTTGCATTAAATTAGTTGGGTTGGCTGACCTGTATAATTCATCACACAAAGCCAGAACTGGTAGGTGGGTTGGTTCATTATTTGGTACATTGGTTGGAGATTATGGAAGTTATATAGCACAGGATTAGGATTAGGGTTAAAGGTTTAGAAGTAGAGTAGGTATGGGAAAGATCAAAACTACTTTGAATCACCAAGTGATGAAAAGCTATTTAGTTCACCTCAAAGATGGGGAGGGAAAATCATGAATGTAAAAAAATACTTGTTACAAGATTATGATTGGGTTCCTTATAATAGGCTAAAAAATAATTGTCTGTGGTTCACTGTTTTCTGTGAACCCAACCAGTATACTCAAATTTTAATGTCATTCAAACTAGATTTATCTTCTCCTTTGATAAAGTTGTTAGTGCAATAGATGATTGGTTAGCTACAGACATAATATAACAAGACTTCCAAACAGTCTGGTTCTCTTTCACAAAATGGTAAAAGAAGAGCTAGATAACACAATTGTTAAAAGATTCACAGTTGGCAGAATGACCTACACTCTAAGAATGATGGTTCTACTTAGTGAGGTTCCACAGCAGCTTGGCATGACAAGGAGTGGGTTAGAGTGGAGGGGTGGAATGGGCGTGCAGAGGAGAGGCCATGCAAGGCCAGGCACCCTTCAATGTGAATGACATCGAGTGGGCCATGCCCACCCAGTCACATGCCCATCCAGTCACATGACCACCCAGCCATGCCTACTCAGATGGTCATTAGGGCAGAGAACCTGTTGTTAAATTATTTGAATCCCACCACTGGAATGATTGCCGTCCGGTTGCACTTACATCCATCTTTATGAAATGTTTTCAGAGGCTGATAAAGGACATTATTGTATGTAGCTTTCCTGAAGCATTTGACTCATTTCAGTTTGCTTACCATTCAAATCTTTCCACAGAGGAGGATGCTATTTCTTCTGTTCTTCAACTGGGCTTGGCTCATGTGAAGGAAAGTAACAGTTTTGTGCAAATGCTATGTGTTGACTTCAGTTTGGCATTTAATCCAATCATTCCCCAGTATCTAGTAGACAAATTGAACCTCTTAGGCTTTAATAGTCCTTTGTGCAACTGCATTCTTGATTGCAGATTTCACTATGACACGTTCCGCTATGACAGTTTCCACTATGTGCAAGTTGAGGCTAATATTGACAGATTTCACTTTGTGCAAACTGTGACTAATATTTCTAACACCATTTTCTGGAGTGCAGGTTTTCTTCAGGGCTTATTTGTTTGTTTGTTTATATACAAACAAACAAACAAACAGCAACCACTGTTCCCTGTAAGCTGTGTGGACACGCGGCCGTGCACCCAACAACAAACTGCCATGCAGCATTTTCTAATGCTGCACAGTCGTGATGCATAGGGTGGGAGGGAAGGAAACATCACGTCTCTGGCAACAATGTAGCTTTGACTTGGACAGCCACTTCTGCTCTTGCTAGAGCCTAGCCGGCTCATGCCTAGCCACGCCCCTCAGTTGCCCGGTTGGCAACAGGCTAAACCAATCGCCACAAGAATGCAGCTCCTCCTCTACATAGAAAAGAGGCACTGAGAGAAGGGGCGGGAGGGTAGAAGGGACTTTCAGAAGGTAAAGGGCATGAAAATGAAATCTTTCTTAAAGGGAGATGCTTCAGGTGGCTGTGGCTTTCTCTACTGCTTAGAAATAGAAGTCCCTTCAAGCAAGCCGGCGATATATTTTACAAGTAAAATAAGTTACCTATTTAAACTTGATTCATTTCTAGTAACAAAAGAGGTAATTTTGTAATAAAATAAATATTGTTACTTCAAATGGGAACATACTTAACCCTGTGTAATTAAACCTTTTCTTCCAACTAATCATCACATCCAAGAGGATTGTTAATGTGAGTCCTGCTGACTTTTGAGTTTTAGTAACTGAAAATGATTTTACAATCAACATGTCACAAATCATTAGAATTCTTCTTTTATACAGGGATCATGCTCAAATGTTCAACTCTGTGCCCCAACCAGTCCTTATGTCCCTGCGCCACATAAACTGATGCTGCAAAGTTGTACACAGCCAGACTGCTTCAAGGAATTGTACAGTGCAATACATAACAATATATAACAGAATATTATGAGTACTGCAGATTTTTGTTCGGCTTTTGATTGTTTTTCTTGTTTTTAGTGAATTCTCTGTATACTGCTTCCTTTTGAAATAAGCAAATATATCTTATAAGTTAGTTATATGAGATTTGATTAAAGGCAAGCTCCCTTTGAACTGAGTGAATGTTGGTTTGTATGTTGGTTTGCACATAACAATAGTAAAATTTGATGATAACTATTTGATTTATAAAAATCAAGAGTTTAAAACAATACAAAGATTAGGATAATATTGTAATAGTATGAATTTTGGCATTTATCATTTGTTCTACATAATTAATATGAATATATTTACTTTATTTGAGAGAGTGTGGTTTCTTCTTATACAAGATAAATATCATCTTGTAGAAGAAAGATTTTACAATTAATGATTAAGTATCCCCCAATTGTTATTGTTATGGAATAGGTTGGTAAGTTTCCCACGGAGCCAAACCAATTGTTTAATTGAATAAAACATGACTAAAGTAACCATAATTTATCAATTGAAAATAGCTGAGACTTTTCCATCATTAGCTCAGATTATTGCAATCTGGATGAACCTTCTGTCCAGTTCAGATTAATAATGATAGGATCTCTTTGTTTTAGCATGGAACCGGGCACAAAATGTGGAGCCAGAGAAATTGCTCCAAGTGAGTTTGTTTGGGGAGGGGTGGGGTGGCCAGAGAGATGCCTCAGATTTCACTTCCAGGCTCACTTCCAGGTTGCAAAATGATGGAAACTGTCACAAAAAGGTATATTGAGATACTCAGCTTTTGCAATAAATGTTGGGCTTAGTCAAATTTACTGATATTGCTTTTGGGCAGTAAAGAGAGTTTCCTGAACAAAATTGTAGATAAGCTGTCTCAGACAGTTCTCTTAAAACAGAGCTCTTATAAAATTGAACATTAAGTAATATGTTAATTTACATTTCCAAACTTTGAACTGGAGGAATCAGCAAATGTATGATACTTGACTAGACTGATATTTAGCAAGACATTGGCATTTATAGCCAAAGAAACATGCAAACTATTGTAGCCTTCTGTTAAAATGAAGCCTTCTGTGAACATAATATACTAGTTTGGAGCAAATATATCTTTTAAATCTATAATTTCCACTCATAAATTAGTTTGGTTAACAAATAAGATATAAACAAGCTTAACATGGTTTTTCCCCCTGCAGATCGGCTGATCTAAGTTTGTCTGTTTGTAGTCTTCTGTTCTTTAAATTATTGATCATGCTAATTTCAGTTGGAATCTTTGTAAGCTAGTGATGTCAATAATTAGGCAACCAGAATAACAGAATAGCATAGTGGGAAGGGACCTTATTCTGCCCCAGCACCGAGCCCCAAATAATTACACAATAAGTTGTCTTGGCTGACATCTGTGAAAAAAAATCAGGTGCTCAGGCATGAAAATGTGCCACTCAGACATTATACTTTTCCACCCACACACAAAAAAATATTAGACAGAACATTAGTAGCAACCTGTTCGCCCAGTACCAGAAATATTAGTGCAGTCCACATCCGTGTATGCGCGCTGCATCACAAAAAATGGCAATTCACTCAACTGCACCATCTATGCATTTATGCAACATCAAACAGCATGGCAATTCCCTCACATGTGCCATAAAGACATGCATGCAACATCAAAAACACAGCGATATAGGATGGGATTTCCTGGGCAGGTTGCCACTTCAGGTTCACCTGAATTGATCTGAACTGGCTGAATGCCACCTCTCAAGTATAGCTATATTTGCTACCTTGACTTATTTATGAAAAGGCAAGATGAAAATATAATAATAACAAAAACAGCAAGAATCATAATGCTTGATAAATCCAAGTGCAGTGATAAAACAATAGAAAGAAGTTCTGTCCCATTTTACAGTATAAGACTGAAGATGTCAAATCAATATCATTCCATTCTCCCCACAGCCCTCACAGATTGTAAGCAGAAGCAATAAGGGCCTTTTATGACCACATCACTCGTTGTCACTCTCTGTTCTCTCTTTAGATCCAAGGCAGAAATCCAGATCAGATTCTGATATTGCACTAGAGCAAACTATAACATTTAATAACAGGTTCATCTCTGATGCTAGCACAGAATAAAGCAAAGCAAATGAATTGATAGAATATTCTGAATTTGGGGAGTGCCTTACTCCCCCCCCCCTATGCCTTCTCCTCAGGAAAAGGATGTGATTATATAGATATAGAAAATGGAAGAATGACTTCGGACCGATTTCCAAAATGGGAGGGACAATCAATTCATTTCCATTGTTTTGTTGGTTTTCTGCCTGCAAACAAGCAAACAGCAACATGCAGGAATTCCCGTTATGTCCCAGAAGTAAAGTGTTTCAGTAAGTAATTCTTCCGCTTTGTAGTAGATATTGCCAAGTATAAAGAAAACAGGTCAGATGTTGTCCTGACCTTACTTTAACCTTAATGAAGTAACATCCTACAGAGATGTCAGCCTGTTCTTGGGTTGTTTTGCCTGCTAGGCTGATGCTTGCACTGCTGTCTCTTCTCAAGCGACTCTAAAGGTTGTTTTGAAGCCTACAGTTTGCACAAAAAAAAAGTGTGCTAAAGCCTTAAATGAGAGAGGTAAAAGAGTCTGATAAAATATAAACAGAAAAATAGGGTTCTTCTTCATCAGCTTCCTCTTCTCTGCACACCTTGTTATCTTTGTGAATTAGATATCATGCAGAATATGAATAGTCTTCCAAGAACCATAAATGATGTAAGCAGGGCCGCCATCAGGAATTTTGGGGGCCCATACAGCCTAAGTGTCTGCCCCTCCCCCGCCATTTTAAAACTACTTTTTAAAAGTTTTTAAGAAGATGTTAGATAATCATCTGAAAATAGCTGTAAATAAAACCCGATGTTCCCAGAATTAACTTTATTCATAAGATTATGATAGCAACAACTTGACCTTAGTTTTACTGGAACTATAGAATAATCATATACAATGATCCCTCGATTATCGCGAGGGTTCCGTTCCAAGACCCCTCGCGATAATCGATTTTTCGCGATGTAGGGTTGCAGAAGTAAAAACACCATCTGCGCATGCGCGCCCTTTTTTCCATGGCCGCACATGCGCAGATGGCGCAGCAGCAGCGAGGAGCCGAAGATCGGGGTTTCCCCTTTGCGTGGGTGGCGGGGAAGACCCAGGGAAGGTTTCTTCTGCCGCCCAGCAGCTGATCTGCTCGGCAGCGCAGCAGCAGCGAGGAGCCGAAGATGGGTCTTCCCCGCCGCCCACGCAAAGGGGAAACCCCGATCTTCGGCTCCTCGCCGCGCTGCCGACCAGATCAGCTGCTGGGCGGCCGAAGAAACCTTCCCTGGGTCTTCCCCGCCGCCCATGCAAAGGGGAAACTCCGATCTTCGGCTCCTAGCTGATGCCCGCCCGCCGCTCGCCCACCGCCCGCCGCTCGAGAGCAAGAGGGGGAGAGATAGAGAAAGAGAGAGAAGGAAAGAAAGAGATGAGAGAGGGAGGAAGAGAGTGTGAGAGAGGATGAAGCAAGATAGAGAAAGAGAGAGAGAAAGAAAGATGAGAAAGGAAGGAAGAGAGTGACGTCATCGGGTGGAAAAATCGCGATATAGCGTTTCGCGAAGATCGAGATCGCGAAAATCGAGGGATCACTGTAATAACCGCTGATGTTACAGGCCATATAACTATATAAAGAAGGAACTGTGAGGATAACAGTTGAAAAGGGATGGGGGGGGGTGTTTGTTATGTTGTTTTGTTGCTTGTTTTATAAAATGAAAATACAAAATTTAAACAAACAAATAAGTATATTGTAAAATGATAGATTATGTACTATCTTATTTTTTTAATGTTTACATAATAACTACTTTTTTAAAAAAAAATCATCTGTCTGAAGTAGTGTAGGATTCCTGTCTAAGCAGGGGGTTGGACAAGAAGACCTCCAAGGTGCCTTCCCACTGTTATTCTATTCTAATTATCCAGGGGGTTGTGTAGTTATCAGTGGTATTAAAATAGGAGCTGTTAAAAAACAAACAAATACAATTTCATATCGCTTCACATCTCAATATCCTTTTCGATCTAGTTTTTACGCCCATCGGTGAACGCAGGTCTGAACGAGCCCGTGGTATCCAAGTTAATTTCAAAGTACACTGCTCAAAAAAAAGTGAAGGGAACACTTAAACAACACAATATAAACTCCAAGTTGTCAATCAGCGTTGCTTCCTAAGTGGACAGTTTGATTTCACAGAAGTTTGATTTACTTGGAGTTATATTGTGTTGTTTAATGTTTCCTTTATTTTTTTTGAGCAGTGTAGATAGAGCAGGAGGTCTCCAATCTTGGCGAATTTAAGACTTGCAGACTTCAACTCCTAGAGTTCCTCAGCCAGTGAAGCTGCCTGGGGAACTCTGGGAGTTGAAGTCCGCAAGTCTTAAAGTCACCAAGGTTGGAGACCCTCTGATAATACAGGGATTCTATCGTTGTATAAGTCAGTGTTTCCCAACCGTTTTTGAGCCGCGGCACATTATTCATATTTTCAAAATCCTGGGGAACATTGAAAGGGGGGCGGGGGGGGCGGGCTAAAGAAAAGTTTGGACAAAAAACCCCTCTCTCTTCCTCCCTTTCGCTCTATTTCTCCCTCTTTCTCTCTTTTCCTTCCTTCCCTTCTTTCTCTCTCTCCATCCCTCTTTCTTTCTTCCTCTCTTTTTTGCTCTCTTTCTCTCTCCCTCCTTCCCTTCCTCTGTCTTTCTCTCTCCCTTGCTCTCTCTCTCTCTGTCTCCCTTGCTATCTCTTTCTTGCTTTTTCTCTCTCTCTTTCACTGTCTTGCTATATGTCTCTTTCTTTCTCTTTGCCTCTCTTGCTATCTCTCTTTCTTTCTCTCTCTTTCTCTCTCTCTCTCTCTTTCTCTCTCTCTCTCTCTGCCTCTCTTGCTAAGTCTCTCTTTTTCTCTTGCTATGTCTGTCTTTCTTTTTCTCTCTCTCTGCCTCTCTTGCTATGTCTCTCTTTCTCTCTCTCTTTATCTATCTCTTTATCTATCTCTCTTTCTCTGCCTCTCTTGCTGTCTTTCTTTCTTGCTCTGTCTCTCTTTCTCTGCCTCTCTTGCTAAGTCTCTCTTTTTCTCTCTCGCTGCCTCTCTTGCTAAGTCTCTCTTTTTCTCTTGCTATGTCTCTCTTTCTTTTTCTCTCTCTCTGCCTCTCTTGCTATGTCTCTCTTTCTCTCTCTCTTTCTCTATCTCTCTTTCTCTGCCTCTCTTGCTGTCTTTCTTTCTTGCTATGTCTTTCTTTCTCTCTCTCTCTCTGCCTCTCTTATATGTCTCTCTTTCTTTCTCTCTCTCTCTCAGCTGACTGCAAGCGGGAGCCCTGATGGCAGCAGCTGGACGTGCTGCTGGACACCATATATGCCAGGCCCGCAGCACCAGCATGTACGACGTCCAGCAGCACGTCCAACCGCACGTCAGGGCTCCCGCTTGCAGTCAGCTGAGAGAGAGAGAGCACTCCCTCTCGCTGCCACCTGAAGCTCCCTCTCATCGCCGCCATCTCCCCGCGACTGCCTGCGGCTGCTGAAGCCACCCCCTCCTACCGCCAGTGCCCTCCCACCGGGCCACAAAGGACACTTGCCACCGACACCAGGAAAGTTCCAGCTGGGCGAGCCGCTGGTGGTACTTCCGTCCTGGGGCTCCTGCTCACAGCTGTCCCCCGGCTTCTGCTCGATGCCATGGTTTTCGGCGCTCTCCTGCTGGGCCCCAAAGAAGGAAGGCGGGAAAAAGGCGCGAAGAATGAAGCTCTCCTTCTTCCTGCCTTTCTTCTTTGGGGCCCAGCAGGAGAGCGCCGAAAACCGCGGCATCGAGCAGGAGCGCACCGGTTGGGAAATGCTGGTATAAGTTACAACCGGGTTCTGAAGACCAGCCCCACACGACAACAAACCTCCCTTCTTTTGCTTTGGGAAGGCGCCTCGAGTTTCCCTCACATCCATTCATCCGGGTTATTTTTCTTTTACCAAAGGGAAGCTCTGATTGATGGCATTAATGCGGGGGCCCTCTAATCACCGGGCCCGGTACGGGGCTCCCAGTAGTACCCATGTATCAGCGGCCCTGGATGTAAGCATGTTGCTCTTTTTTTGCTTTTAGAAACGTGTGATCCTTATGTACGTTTTTATCATGGTCATACCATTTATAATGTCTGGAAAAAGTACATAGAAGGTGACAACATTACATTTACTTGTGATCGTGGATATTCCCCTGCAAACCAGCAATCAACAATTACTTGCACAAAAAATGGGTGGTCACCTGCTCCAAGATGTATCCAGCCAGGTAGGTTTTAGGAAGGTTAACTAAAATTGCCTGACTTGAAATTGCTTACCATGCTGTATATGTGCACTTATGCTGTATATGTATACACAGGTATGCTTGCACACACACATGCATATGTGTGTGTGTGTGTGTGTATATGTATGTGTCACATGTTTTTGATATATATATATATATATGTGTATGTATGTATGTGTATGTGTATGTGTATGTGTATGTGTATGTGTGTATGTATGTATGTATGTATGTATGTATGTATGTATGTATGTATTTCTAAATGAGAATTAGTGATAATTTAGCAGCAGGGAGGAAAAGAGATCCATATTTCTACAGGGAATTGTGCTGTGACTGGGAATTAAGGTAAAGTTTATGTATATACATATAGTTGTGCCTATGTGCCTATCATTTATTTATTAAACTTAATGTTTTATATTGCTTAGATATATTTAATATTTTCTTTTTTTATAATGAACAGTTTAATCATAATACCTATACATATGTATAAAGTAATTATCCTGTAAGATTAACATCAAATCATGATTTTATTTTGGGACAAGGTCTATAATGCACAAGCAAAATAAGAATATTACAATTTTCTACCTTTCTATTTAATATTTAATATATTTATATTTGATGTATTTAATATTTTCAATAAAAAGGTGACTTGATTTGAAGAAAAATATTTCAGATGAAGTTTGTTAACAATTAAAAAATGTTTTCATTATATTTCTTATTTTTGAAGACACGGTGATGTGTTTTGATGTGCAAAGGAGATTTAGGTTTGTTTCAAAAAATATCTGAGGCCTAGTATAAATTGTATTGGGAAGTATACAAATATAAAGTAAATGAATAAATGGCAATTATTAAGGAACAGTAAAAAAGAAAAAGGTAGTAAACATCAAAATTACCGGTATGTGATAATACATTTTAATATATATCTTGCAACTAAAACAATTCACTGCATCAAACACATTTTAAAAATCTCTGTGTGTGTGTGTTTGATAGCATTTGTATAAAAATAATTACGCCTGTGCTCTAAATACTTTCACAATTTTATAACTCTATAGAAGTCTTAAAATATGACAATTCTCTAATTGTTGTCAGTGAAGCAGGGGTGGGTTCCTCCCAGTTCGGACCAGTTCCATAGAACCAGTAGTGACCCACTGATGATGTCACTGAACTGGATTGGTCAGTGCCGGTCCATAAAGACTGCCATCTTTTTTCATCCATCTCGTTTACTACCTCTTCCTTACTAAGTTGTAACATCCCCGTCACAATAGTTGTCATTATTTCCCCTAGATTTTCATTTTCTATTTCAATTACATTTTGGAACCTCAGATAATATGAGCATCTCTCTAATTCGAGTTGGATGAAGGAGTTTTCTAATTCTCTGTGGGAGTCTTTTATTTTTTGATCAACATATTCTATTTTTTTTCTTTTTGTTCTATTTTTTCCCCCACCACTACTATTTTTTGTTCATTTTTTTGTGTTGCCAATTGGGTTGATTCCAGTCTGTTTTCCAATCTTAATATATCAGTTTTCAACTCCTTGTGATTATTTGTAATAAGTTCTTGCAGTTTCATCATTGTCTCCTGCATTATGTTTAAAGTGCTGTTCATATTCTGCATTAATAGGGTTCCCTCCTTTTCTTTTTCTGCATTTAACATCTCATCTATTTGGCTCTGTGAGGCTGGAGATGCTGTATTCCCTGATGTTGTTGAGGTTGGTTTTTTGCTCCCTCTAGGTTGGTAGTTGGCCATTTCCTTTATGATTTGGTTTTGTTTTTCTAAAATACTATAGATTCTGTTCCATATAATCATAAGAAATACTTACTAAAGTTAGGTTTGTAATTCATAAAATAATATATAAAGATTAAAGTTTATAAAAATTACTAATACCAATCAAATACTATAAACAATATATAACAATGTAAATACAGTTTTTCAATATATTATAATTAATTGTGTCTACCAAAATTGCTATACTTTATAAAGTTGCTATAATATATAAGACTATATAAGACTAAGTTATTCTAATTATTATGTATATCTTACTTATATCTAAATAAATCTATTAATTTTGAATAAAAGAAATGACAAAGGAGGGATTCAGTGATAAACTCAAAATGAAAGTAAATCTTAAACACAACTTAATAAAGGTAGATAAATATATACTATAATAATAACAATGTAAATGTCAGTATATAAACTTATTCTATATAATAAGACAGAGGAAGAAAAAGAGAAGAAATCAAAAGTGAAAAGGAGTCATTACTTCTTCTTCTTTAGTACCAGTGAAGTTTCAAAGTTCAAAATTTCAATGTTTCAATGTTTCAAATTTTTCAATTTTTCAGGGTCTCTAAGTTTCAGAGTTCAAAGTTCCAAAGTTCCAAATTCCTTTCTCAGTGCAGTAACAAAGTTCCAATTTGTAGATTCTCCTTCTCTAGTTTTATAGTTCGAAGCGTTGCTTAAATGTTTCTTCCATTACTCTAATGTCTCAGTTTTGGATCTCTTCCACAGAGTGATCTATGTTAGTATGGTGCCTCTCGACAATCCCCGCCACCTAGTTCCAGTATAATTCTCCTGTCAAGTTCTTTCCTTTTTTAATTGTTTAGGATATTTTCTTCTAATTTCTTAAAGTCCTTACAGTCTCTTCCAAGTCTTTATGCAACACGACAAACTCAAAATCTTAATGTTTCTTATATCGGCAGTTTAAAGCCTCCCATTTGCTTTCTGTTCCTGGCCACTTCCGTTCACAGCTGCCTGTCAAACTGCACGGCTAAGAGAAAAGAGCAAACCCGATCTGATAGTTCAAACAAATCAAGCAGTTCAAATATTTCAGATTGAGATTTATATGGTTTATATAGTACAGTGTGATGATATGAAAAGCCCCTGGGGAGAGTTTTCAGCTCCACTTGGAGATCTGTATTTTTATTCCAGAGAGATCAGAGTTCTAAATACAGTAAAAAGTCAGTGCCTTTTCTCCCCCTCCCCCTCATAACTTGTAAGGCAATTTCCCACGATCTCCTTATGAAGCTATCTCTTCCTTTTTTTTTTCAAAGTTTATATTTTACAGTGTTGGAAAATGTTCTATTGAAAAATCACAGTATACAGCATACGATATCAGGTTACAGTGGGCTGGAAAGATCTGTGTGTCTCACTTGCTTCCCTCTGCCATGGCTCCCTGTGATTTCGGGCCTGCCATACTGGTGATAGCTGAGACGAGCGCTTTTGATCTCTGATAGGGAGGGTGTCCTTCGCACCTATTTTAAAATGCCTTTGCCAATCAGTGCCCGGATTGTCCCTCTTTGTCCACGTCATCCTCCAAACGATCTGTGCCTCGAAGGGTCTCAGGGAATAAAAGAAAAAGCCGCCACAGGGGGGAGAAATCCCTCCTGCAGCTGCTTCACCACATGCAGCCAAACCAAAAAAATAAAAAATAAAATAAAATTCCGGCCCTGTGCATGCGGTCACCATCTTGAAGACGCCAGCCAGCAGTGAGGTAAATTAGAACCCACTCTGCTTGGGTCCCCTCAACTGTTCAGTACCAGATATGGTGATCCATGAGAGAATCCATAAAAACCACAATATGTTATAGGATGACAAAATGGTTTTCTCCTATTTACAGCTAGACACCATTTCCCTCCCCTCCTTCCCATTTTTATTTGGTTTTCCCTTCCACCCTGAAAGCAAAAAGAAGCAAAGGGTGGGGAGAAGAATAACTCAGACTATTGCTATGATTTTCTACTCCTGCAATCAGGCTATGTGTGTTTGTGTGTGTGTGTGTGTGTGTGTGTGTTTGTGTGTGTGTGTGTGAGAGAGAGAGAGAGACAAACAGACAGACAGACAGACAGACAGAGACCGAGACAGAGTGAAGAAACAGAGAAAGAGAGAGGAAGAGACAGAGAGAGAAAGAGAGAGATGTGAGAAGGAGAGAAAGAGAAATGAGAGGGAGGGAGAGGGAGAGAGAGGGGGGAATGAGAGAGTGTGAGAGAACATTACACATGCCTTCGGATGTTTTTTCCCTAGCTTGCACATGACTATTATAAGAGCCAGGAAATGTAATGGATTGCGTAAAATGTGGTGAAACTCACTTACCAATGCTCTTGCTTAGCAACCAAAATTTTAGGTTCAATTGTGGTCATAGGTCAAGGACTATCTCTGCCTTCCTCTGGATGGCAACCTTGTCCTAGTAAATTCTTCCTTTCTGGCAATTTTCCTCACTGTTAGAGGCATTAAATTTTCCTTTCTGTTAAAGGCAACATTTCCTGGCCCTTCCAGTTATGTGCAAGCTAGGGAAAAACATCCGAAAGCATGTGTAATATTCTAATGTATAGAAGTTATGGTTAAATGTGTGGCAGAAAGTGGACTCTGGATGTGTTTTGCAAATGAAGTAAGTGAGGTGAATCTCTCTCTCTCTCTTTCATAACGACATCACCAGCAAGTCACCACTAGTTCTATAGAACTGGTCCTAACCAGGAGGAACCCACCCCTGCATCATGCTAACTTATGTAACTTCTGTTCACATAAATGAACAGAATGCAATGTATCATGTTATTTCTATTACTGTATGTGTCCCTACACCTAGCCAAAATATATCATTGCAGTTTTAGGGATCAAAAACCCTAGTCCAGTGATTGTGAACCTATGGCACGGGTGCCACAGGTAGCACACAGAGCCATATCTGCTAGCATGTGAGTTGTTGCCCTCGCTCAACTCCAACATGCATGTGTGTGCCGGCCAGCTGAATTTTGGCTCACACAGAGGCTCTGGGAGGGCATTTTTGGCTTCCAGAGAGCCTCTGCGGGGATGGGAGAGAGAATTAGTGCCCTCCCCCGGTTCCTTTGGAGCCTGGGGAGAGTAAAACACAAGCCTACTGGGCCCACCAGAAATTTGGAAAAAGGCCATTTCCGGCCTCTAGGGGCCTCCAGGGGGCAGGGAAAATTGTTTTTTCCCTCCTCAGGCATTGAGTTATGGGTGTGGGTACTCGCACATGTGCAATAGCATGAGTGCATACTTTTTCGGCACCCAAGCAAAAAATGGTTCGCCATCACTGCCCTAGTCCATATGTGGTTTCCTTTGCGATGGGGCACTGTAACAGCATATAAAATAGAATGTAGTTGGAGTTTTCAAAACTCTCCTTGTGCATTCTAATCTTTTCCTGATTCACATATAAATTATATATCTTTTCATATCAATTTCAAGAGATGTTGCATATTAATAAGTTTGGGTGTCAACAGCATCTTAAAAAGATTAAACCTTCCCAAGTCCTCGGAGAGGGACAGCATGTAAGTCCAATCAACCAACCAACCGAATGAATGAATGAATGAATGAATGAATAAATAAATAAATAAATAAATAAATAAATAAATAAGTAAATAAATTCCAAATCTCCTGATATTGTCACCCATTAAACTCCAAAGGATTTGAACCAGAATACAGGACATTCAAAACACAAGTGAGAATCTTCAGCCCATGATCCACATGTAAGAATTCCAATACAGACGCAGATCAGCCACTAAAATATGGAATATATATATATATATATATATATATATATATATATATATATATATATATATATATATATATATCTTATATGGCAGCATGATTTATTTTATATGATTAAAGGACAAATTAAATGCCCTAGGTTTCCATAAGAAAATAGCTGTGAAACTGCCTAATCAGATACATTAATTTCCCCACTCAATCTACCTATGGATTTTTCAATGTATTTTATACAGCTTTTCTTAACAGCCTTTTAGCCCATTTATTCATGATTTTGAAAAGAGGCAATCTTCCTCTGGCTCCACTGATTTTCCAGATTTTTTATAAAGATTTTGCATTTTATAAACAGAAGGATTCACATTCTATACTGTCTTTTTCCATTAGAAGTTGTTCGTATGTGTAAGAAGATTATTATATTGAATGGGAATTTTCGATCATGGCAACAGAGTTTTCAGATTGGTGCTAAAGCCAAATATAATTGTCATGATGGTTATACAACGCCAAAAGGAGATCCTGAGGCAGAGATTCAGTGCTTTGCAGAAGGATGGAGCCCAGAGCCTGAATGTATCAGTAAGTAAATACAATTCCATTGGAAGATAGATTGAAACAAAGACATAGAACCTTATTCTATGAAGAATAGCCTGATATAATAATTTGTAAGTTTAGGCTCATTGTATAAAATTATTGTTCTTGTTCATGACTTGAAAAAAATAACTTGCAATCTCAATATGTGTACACTTTTATTGTAAACATACAATTTGCATTTTATTTCCTGTCATCCCAAGAGCTGATGCCACAAATAACATTTAGATGCAAACAGAAAACATATATTATGGATTTTCCATTTACAGAGGGAGTTATTTATCCTTAAACTTGTAAAAGGGCAAGAAAATCTATTGAGCACCTGTCATGTTCTCTACACAACATATAATCAAGCACAAAATTCACTTCAGATTCAAAAGCAAAAACTGCTGAAAAACACAAAGTGCTCACATAGTTACTGTCTACAGTGTAGGTAGCCACAACTACAGCACAATCCTGAAAAACTATGTATATGTGTTCAGGTGCTAGAATCATGGAAGTGCCTGTAAGACCAAATTGTCTAATGTGCCCGACTAACCTGGTTAAAAGCAACTGACCCTGCTTGCCAAAATCATTAGTATGAAGCAGTGAGAGCTTATTTATAGCAAGTCACTATTTGCTTCCTGCATATGCCTGTATCTCAGAGGCCATTCTTTAGTGAGAAGACTCAGACTCATGAGAAAAGAACAGTGAGACTAATAATATCCACTCTTTGATTCCACAGAGACATGCTTAAAGCCATCTGAATGTGATTTTACCTTCACCACAACTAAATCTATTTTCTTTCCTGGAGATGAACTTCACTAGGAATGTAAAGAGGGGTTTGAAATTACAAAAAATACCATCGATGAAACCATAGTGTGCACTGAGAAAGGATGGGAACCTGTTCCTAGCTGTGTGTGTAAGTTAATGAAGCATCAGTTTAAGAATCCAATTGTCTAAATCAATTCTTCAAGAATATTTTCCTGATGATTTCCATAATGTTGCATTTATATTTAGGTATACTTAAAAGTATTGTAATCCTAAATTATTTTTCATAAACTGGATTTTTAAATATAAATTTTAAAAAGGTAGAATAATTAAATTGTTTATTTAATTTTCTTCCCTGTTTTTCCAGTAATTTCTAAATATTAGCTATAACCTTTTCAATAATAATCTATTTATCATATATTTACAAATGTTAAATAAATAACATAAATAATATAAACAATAAGAAAGATAACCATATCTCATTATAATCATTCACCCATAGTTCATGTCTGAGAGAGCCAGCAAGATACAGTGGTACTAGACTAAATGCAGGGAAATCCAGTTTTAAGTCTTCCCTTCAATTCAGAAAGCAGCTGGCTCTATTTCCCAAACACAAGGTCATCTGAAGCTATGCAAAACTTTCTCAACCACATTTCCAAACCAAGGTTAAATACTGGACTAAAATTGTCCAGTATTAAGCAGTGCCTAAGATCTCATACAGGCTTCTTTAATGAGCCAGAAGGGACATGGATTTATAGAAGAGATGGCTGAACTCCCAAACGTAAGTACCTAGTCCACTTTGTCAGGTCCAACAGTTCAAACTGCTCCCAAATAGGATTCCTTCCCAGGCATCTGCTCTGAACCTGCAACAAGGCTGGCATTTAACTATGAACTTATCTGAGCATTTTTTCCCCTAACAGATTATGAACAAATTTCTCTTTATGTTTCTACAAAACAATTTTCAAACCCCATTTATTGAAAAGGTCTTGTGCCATTCTAAACATGACCATGGAGCAACTATTAGTGCATGCAGTAGGGGTACAGAAGGATTTGTCATCCTCACAGCCACATGATAGACCTTAATAGAGCTCTAACCCATATTTAGTCAAGTCTATCCTTTTTTGAGTGCCAGCAATATTCTAGACATTTCTTTTGTCCTTTCATCTCCCTCAGCTTTTTCATAAGCCATGGGAAATGGCAGAATTCCCAAGATGAGATATTGCATGGTTGCTACCTACCTCAACCCCTCTCTTATTTCAACCGACTAAGTCTTTGGATGGACTGTAAAACAGATGTGCAGGAACAACTACCCAGCTCCCCTGAAACCTATGAATCCATCATCTAAGACAGACCAATCTAATGGACCCATAGAGACACTAGATAATCCCATAATAATCAGTGTGTAATTTAAGACACTGGAAGCTCTCCCAATTCCAGATCACACAGCCATTTCTCCAAAGGAAACTAGATCTGGAGCTTGATCATTATTCCATGTTGAGCTCTGGATCAGGATTCACCAACAGATCAGACCTCAAGGACAACTAAATTCATAATTTTAAATCCTGCTGACCATGAATATGATCTGCCTAATGACCACCTGGGTGGGCGTGGCCAACTTAATGTCACTCACATCAAGAGACAACTCACCAGCCTCTATTCTTCCCTCCCAGCCATTCTTCACCTGCCCATGCAACAGGAAACAGTTTTTGCAGCTAAGCAGCCACCACAAGAAAAATTTGGCGAAACAGCTGGCTCAGTTCAAATTGGATCTGGCTAAGAAGGAGGCTCAGCAGAAGCACCTCACTGAAGACTACAAGCATAGGCTTTCCAAGCAGAAGGAAGACCTGCAGATGTGCAAGGCCAGAAACTGGAGCCTGGAGGCTCGGTGGGCTGAGATGGTCAGCCAGTTTCAGGCCATCCAAAGCCCTGCACCAGGAGACTGAAGCAGACCCCAAGTCAGAATTTCTGTTCCTCTCCATTCTGGAAAAAAGGGGGAGACACTCTGCAGCAACACAAGCATTCATTGCACATATCTATCCCAAAGGCCATGGTTTGAGGACCCCTGATTTAGTGCAACTCCTTCTCTTCCTTTTCTCAAGGACACATCCATCAAGTTAGATCTAACTCTGGTCTGTAATTTAATTACTTCATCTCATTAATTTTATTTGATTCTTCCAAATCTCCTCTTAAAAACTAAGCTGGATTCAAGTTAACATAAGTAGTTAACACTAATCTTTTGCTCCATAAGTATTCTCTCATATTTCAAACTCTTTCAATCCATCTTCCTTATACTGGCTTTTCGGTTCAAGACCAAAAAGAGAGGTGCTAACTACCACAGCTCCTCCAACAATTAATTTTATGCTTTCTTTCAGTAACACTGAAAATATTTAAACTAGTTCTGTAACAATTTCTGAAGGGCAACAACTTGTGCTGTTAACAAAAAAAAAAAGCCCTAAAGTGCAGCACCAGGTCTTCTATTTTCTTTTTTAATTTATTTTTTTAAAAACAATGTGTCCCACACAGAGACATAAAAAGGGGAAAAAAGGAACAGCCCTTGCCTTTCTTTTCTTTTCTTTTCAGAAAACAATCTTAATAGGTATTCTAAGTTAATGCTCTGCTTTTAGTAAAATGAATCAGATTCAACTTCCATTCAAATGGAAGCAAATTATAATAGATTAAAACATCAAAATATTTTCAAAATATTTTCCATATAAATGTGTGTGTGTGTGTGTGTGTGTGTGTTTGTTTAATTAAAATTCTTTTAAAAACCTCAAATTATCTTTTTTAAAAAAAAGAATCAAATCCAAACAGTTAAAGGCTTTATGAATAAGCTGCCCATTGACCCCTCCTTTCTCAAGCAAGGATAAGGGGGAGTGAGGGGGGGAACTGTTAAAAGCGAGCAGCTACACTCAAAGGGGGAGGGGGGGCTATCCTTTCTCTCTCTTACTCCTTCAAGACAAAAGAATCCTTGACAAGGAAAATGTTACATATATATATATATATATGTTAAATGTTTTTTTAGCTGGAATTTTAAAATTAAGGGAGACTAGGATGGTCCCATTTCGGCCTTGTTCTGGCCTCATCAGCTAGCCACACCCTTTCCTTTACTGGGATATATATATATGACGGTCTTGGTATATTCGGGTTTCTTCCCGTGTAGGATTTGGAAATTTCTGGCGACGTTTCGATGAGGTCCCACTCATCATCTTCAGGCTGGTGTTTCTGTCCTTGTTCTCAGGCGAACACTGCGAGACCTTAGCTGTCTTCCTTCTATAAATACTGGTGGCTGGGTGTGGTTTGATGGCTCAGCAATTGCCTGCTGTGTAGAAACTTCCTGGTGAGTCAGAGGGGTAACAATTGGGGTTGTTGATGTAGCTGAGGTATGCTGATTAGTTAATGGTTGTAGATTAGGCGTGATGTCCTGAGTAGTTAGAACTTGCAGGCTGTTTGATTGCTTTACAATGTGTGTCCTGAGTCTGGTTTCTGTGGCTGGGATATGTTTGAGCGCTGGTTTCCAGATGTCTGGTAAGCGAGAGGTATCATCCCACTTGTTCATATTTTGGGGATGTTTTTCTATCTCGATGGCTTCCATGATTATTCTTTTGCTGTAGTGTTCTGTTTTGGAAATTAATTTGGTACTGTCAAAATCAATTTCATGTCCTGTGGTTTTGAAGTGTTGGAAAAGGGAGGAGGTTTTTTCTTTTTTCTTTAATGCATTCTTATGTTCTGCAACACGTGCATTTACTCTCCTGTTTGTTTGTCCAATATATGTGGCTGGGCAGTTTTTACATGGTATTTGATAAACTCCCTGGTTTTCAAGTTGGATATTGGACCCGAATATACCAAGACCGTCATACCTGTACCCGTGAAAATCTACGAAAACAAATATACACACACACAGAGAGAGAGAGAGAGAGAGAGAAATGTAATACTTTTCTCCACTCATCATTCTCTCAACATTTTTTTTCCCTTCTAGCTTTAGAAAATAACATACATTTTGTTACAGCTTACTGTTTTAAAGAATCAAAAATGCATTCACACCAACTTTTTCTTACTGCTTGTATACATCATTTTCATATCAAAATTCCATTTCATACAAATCAATCTACAATTATTCCAGGGAGCTTTTTCATAAGCTAATGAGTTCTATTCTACACACAAACACACACATCATTCATTTGCTGGCCAGCCAAAACATATCACAATCAATCCAATTCTACACATCGTTATTATGTTAAATCCCCTATTAATCACTCAGCCTCTTTTCTTACTTGGAGTAAACTTGATGTTTTGGGGAATTTCCATTCTCCTGAAATCTGCATAGTAGTTGGAGGGTCTAAATCAAATGACCAATTCAAAAATTGCATTTTCAGACTTTGTTGATTCCAGGCATTTTCAAAATCTAACTTTCCTCCTTTTGTTACTACAGAGCTCTTTAACTCTTTAACTCTGGGCTATCTGCCCCTTTAACTCTTTTACTTCCTTAAATAAAAGTTTTAGCAACTCTTTCTCTTCAGGTTCAGAGTCTGAACCAGACTCTTTTCTCTCCCTCTCTCTCTTTCTCTTTATGTCTGCAGACTCTTTATTTCCCATTATTTTCTTTAATTCTTGATCTCAGATTTTTAAGGAAGTTTTCCCACTAGGAGATTGGAGTATCTTTTAGTCTCCAAGCTACCTAGCCCACGCGAGGCAGTTTTACCACTAAGAGATTGGAGTATCTTTTAGTCTCCAAGCTACCTAGCCCACCTTTCAAAGAATTATCTTGCCCTTGGACGTTAATGGTAGTTTTCCCACTAGGATTTCCCTGTTGGAGTTCCCCACTATTGAGACTTTCAATTCACACTTCACCAACATTCGTGCCTCCTTTTCTGGCCAATTCCCTCACGGGAGGATGGAACCGCAAATCAGGAGTCAACTCTCACATCGTCCTGCAGATCCTCTAATAGGACCCCTCAAAAGGACGTCTTACCACACACACTCAATAGTCTCCAAACAACCTAGCCTACCGGCCCAATAACCGTCTGAGTAAGTAGTCCCTTAGTTGTAAAATGCCATAGCAAATTACAGGTACTTACCAGACCTGTGCACAGGGTTGCCCGGTCCTCGAGGGGCCTTCTATTATTTCTCTTTGTCTCTTCCTCTTTCTGTCTCCTTGTCCTAGTGATCTCGTTTAGCCAATTTTACGGGTCTACCAGAGCCAATTGCCTATCCATGGAGGGCCGTCCTCTGTCCAAATGGGACAGGGTGCACCTAGAGACGCTCCTCCCTGGACAGCCAACAGGATGGAATCCCGGAGAGCCTCAAGTTGTGCGCTGAAATTTTATGAAAAAGTTCACATGAAACATTTGGACAAAGAGAACAGAAATGTTTATTCTCTCTGGGTACACCAAAAAACTGTTTGCAAAGCGGGTACTCTTCCCAAGGGAAGAGACACTTGTACAGAAGCTAAAGAGCAGATTATATAGGTTTTACAAATCACAAAGGTACATAGAATTCCTCAACCTATCATAGGGGTACACAGAATTCCTTGTCTAAATATGGTCTACATCCTGTTTCTTTCTCCTGGAGATGAATAGCACCTTATATGGTTTATTGGGTAAACAGCAAGCATTTACCTTGTTAATCAGAAAACATTTATCTTGTTAATTAGCAAACATTTATCTTGTTAAAAACAGATTCCAAAATGACAGTCACAAGATAAGGAAAAACAGGAAATCCTAATCTTGTTAAAGACATAAACTACAGACAGCAAATATTGATATTCTTAAAATAAAACTTAAATTATTTTATACACAATGGATTTTTCCTTCAGCGTTCATATGCACAATTTTTTGCTCTAACGTAATAGTGGACCTCTTCGTTTTAAACTTGTACTATTTTCCTCTGACAGGAATTTTCTTTTCTCCCATTTTGCACAAATAAAGATTAGCTGCATCTAAAACTGTCGCTATGCATTTGCTTGGTTTAATTGCACAAACACTAGACTCTCATTAAATGTTTATCACATTAAATGTCACTTAGTATCAATTTACAATTCTCACTAAATCGAATATTGCGGGTTTTTTGAACTTGCACTAACTGTGACTTATTATATAGGAAATTATCCTTCCCTGCCCTGAACTCCTGAGCTCAAGAGATCTTTGATAGGTAAGCAAAGTGGAGGTTCTAGGACCTGGTGGGATGGGAAGCAGGCCTAAGGCCTGTGAGAACCCAATGGGAGGAGGAGCGTGCCCAAAAGCTGAGGGGATCCTGCATGGAAGGGGAAGTGAAGCACAGAAGAGTCTCAGGGTTGGGAAGGCCTGGAGCAGAGGCTCCAAACCCTGAGACTTGCCCTGCTGAATGACCAGCTCAGTCATTGAATGACCGCACTGTTGCTAAAAGAGCAGGGAGTGGAGGTTGTTAAGCAAGTTCCATTATGGTCATCGGTCAAGACTGCTTTTGTAGCCCTTGTAATATTACAACAGAGGTGAAAATAATGCATCTCCCGGCATCTCTTTTAATCAATGTGTATTTTATGGAACTGAAATTGGGTGACTTTGCAGTCACTTATTGAACTGATAACAAAAGTAGGTAATTTGCCCTAGATGCATATTGCTGGTGGTCTCTATGAGACACAGAGGAATGTATGATTTTATTTGTGCATGCCTAGATTATGTCAATAACCTCTTGGCAACTGTTCCCAATTCCTCTCTCTGTTCCTTGATCTTAGTGCTGTTTTGGACCTGCCATCTCCCCCCCCACCACCACCACCACTCCCTTTTTAAGACAGAAGCAGCTTAAACTATTGGTGCTTGTGTTTAAAATCATCTAGTCACAAACTTCAAATATCTATTTGTCCTTATTTTTCTTACAATCCTGTTCACTCTTTTTTCCTTTGAGTAGAGCTTTCTGTTTGTTGTTCAAAAAATGCAATCTTCATGTTGTGTTCATAAATCAGAACTTACTTTCTCTTAAAGCTTGAATAAATGGTTAAAAAGAGTTTAAATACCTGAATATTCGACTAATAAAGATAGTGTAGGGCATGGCTAGACATCCTACTGTCATTAATCTTGGCAATTCCTAGATTAAGATTTCCTTTTTTTATTATAGATATTATAGATATTTTTTGTATCTTAATAAAGCTGTTTTAAGTATACATGGTTGCTGTGTTTTGTCTTATTTTTTGCTGGTTTAATTAACTAGCAAATTAGTTTTGGATGGAATTTTGTAATTGGTGAATAAATATTTTTAATAAATATCTGTTCTTGAATTTAGACATACTGTAGTAAAGAAGACGTGACACCTCTTAGATTATATCTTTTAAAATGATCATTTGTTCTCCTTTTGAGGTTCTTTTTCAGATTCAGTGCAGAATTTGGAAGAATTAAAGCACAGAAAACAAGGTATTTATTAATGTTGGGCTCTGTCATATGTATGTTATTTGGTTTAATATTTATATTAATTATGTGTTTATTTTTATGATCTGCCACTATAAATTATAGCAGATATATAGTTCTGATTGAGAATACTATGTCTGTCATTAGGTTAGAAATACAGTGGTACCTTGTCTTACGAACGCCTCTTCATGCGAACTTTTCAGGATATGAACCCGGTGTTTAAGACTTGTTTGCCTCTTCTTAAGAACCATCTTCACCTTCCGAATCCGAGCCCGGGCTCTCTTACTGCGCGTGCACTCTCTTACTGCCGCAGGGATTCCCCTGCCTTGTGACTGCCACCGCCGTGATTTCCCATTTGTTTGCCGCCCCCGCCGTGATTCCCCGCCTCCGGACTGAAATGCCTGGGATTTTCCCTTTGCTTTCCAGCAACTGGGCGAGATGCCTCCTCCTTCTCCTCTCCTCCGGAGCCTGCAGGAGAGAAAGAGGGGAAAGAAACAGTCCCATTTTCAAGAGGGGAGAAAGAGAGAAATGAGACCCATTTTCCAAAGAGAAAGAGAGGCAAATGGGTAGGAGAGGGGAAAGAAGAGTCCCGTTTTCAAGAGGGGAGAAAGAGAGAAAGGAGTCCCATTTTCCAAAGAGAGAAAGAATGGCCTCTTGAAAACAGGACTCTTCTTTCCCCTCTCATACCCATTTGCCTCTCTTTCTCTTTGGAAAATGGGACTCATTTCTCTCTTTCTCCCCTCTTGAAAATGGGACTATTTCTTTCCCCTCTTTCTCTCCTGCGGGCTCCGGAGGAGGAGGAGAGGAGGAGGAGGAGGCATCTCGCCCAGCTGCTGGAAAGCAAAGGGAAAATCCCAGGCATTTCAGTCCAGAGGCAGGGAATCCTGGCGGGGGCGGCAAGCAAATGGGAAATCCCAGCGGTGGCAGTCACAAGGCAGGGGAATCCCTGCAGCAGTAAGAGAGTGCACGCGCAGTAAGAGAGCCCGGGCTCTTTCCTTCCTCTCTCCTACCCAGTTGCCTCTCTTTCTCTCTTTGGAAAACAGGACTCATTTCTCTCTTTCTCCCCTCTTGAAAATGGGTCTCTCTCTGTCCTCCTTCCTCTCTATTTGCTTTTCTTTCTCTCTCAGAAAGCCTAGGTATCCGAGTGTGGCTCCATCTCTCCAGTTGTTCTTTGTATTCCCTCCCGCTGCTGCCTTTTGCTGGTCCATGCTGAGAAACTGGAGTTTACCTCACGAGCCTCGCTTCGTTGCATTTCAGTCCTTCCCTCCCCACCTCCACCTCGGCCGTTAAATTTTTCATCCTCCCTCAGGTGCTAGACCCTATTTAGCAAGGTGAAGCTGGTGCACGGGTGGGGAGGGGAGAACTGTGGTTTTGTCTCTCTCTCTCTCACACACACACACACACACACCTCTCTCTTTCCCTTCCTCTCTTTCTCCCCATTTCTTTTTTCCCCCTCTCACCCTCTCTCTTGCCCTCCTTCTCTGTGTGTGTATGACGGACGGAGAACCCCGTGTTCGCCTGTTCCTCAGCTGCTCTCTCTTCCTCGGGCAAATCCACCGGGCGCGTCCAGGGGCAGCGGAACCCAGCAGCCCTATCTTGGGGCTTTTGAGGAGAGGCGCTGCCCCAGCCCAGAGAAAAAGGCGGCTGCAGTGCCTCTCAGGACAAATTTGGCAGCGGGGCAGGAGGAGAGGGGAGGGGCTGGCTCAGCTCATTTGCAAAAGAGAGGCAGTCAGCCTCTCTCTCCCTCCCTCCCTCTCTCTTTCTCTCTCGGGTGGAAAACCACCATTGACAAGCTGCCAGGCAGCTTCCCACATGTGTCAATCCACCAACGAGACTTCCTCCAGGCAGCCTGCGTTGTCTTCTCCCTCCCCCTCCACCCGCCCCAGAACAAGGATCTGAATGCGGCCAGGAAGAAGGCAATAGGGGTGAGTTTTGGGATTGCACACATTATTCACTTTTACATTGATTCCTAGAGGAAACATTGTTTCATCTTACAAACCTTTCTTCTTACGAACCTCGTCACGGAACGAATTAAGTTTGTAAGACGAGGTACCACTGTATTATTACTGTACTTTTCTAAATGTCTTTTTAAATGACATGTATTGAAAGGTACCCTTTGCTTTTTTTAATTGGTTGAACCCAACATTGTACTAATAGTAAGGTTTTGCTTTAGTGTGGTTTTGCTTTCAATATTTGGGAATTGCATTCTCCCTATCCTTGAAAGAAGAGTTAATGTAAAAAAGATAAGAAAGGCAAAAATGTCATATTTCATTATAGGGTAAAATGTCATTCCTTTAAAAATTTCTTTGCTTAGTATTTTTTCCATGAGAAAATTGAAAAATTAGGAGAAAATGAGAATAGGTTGACTGGTTTTTAAATGATAATAAAGAGCAGGCCTTCTATTGATTCTTCTGTGTTACTTATTTTTGGAATTGAATAACAAGCTATAACTTTATTTTCTAAATTTAAAAAAATGTAAATGCCATTTTGTATTAACTTAAATGTTCCATCATAAAATGGTAAATTCAAAACTTGAAAAATGCCTATCTGCAGATCCAGTCCTAAAATATTTTCATTCATTTCTAGAGGTTATAGTATTATTTTCTAAGAATTATAGTTGTTCATTTTGGAAGAGTATCTTTGAAATGCAAAGATATCCTGTGTGTTATATGCATTAAAGTAGCTGTTCAATCCTGGCAGTTTAATGAATTGTTCTCTTGGTTTTCTGCATGTTTTGAAGTAATTCTTCAAAAGTAAATCTCTAGTATTGCACTGGTATAGTTTCAAAGATGGGCATAAGGAATGTGTAGTAGAGATTTTAAAAATCAAACAAAAGTCTGTTTCCCCCCCCCCAAATTATTTTAAGTGTGAAGATTTTTTTTTGTTCTAAAGGAAATTCACAGATTTGTTAAATGCTTAAATTAAATTGGACTAGATGACCTACAAGGTCCCTTCCAACAGCAACAATAACAATAACAATAAACAAACTATTGTTTTTTAGATAGCTGCTTTGAGTCCTTCGGGATTGGGCGGTATAGAAGTGAAATAAATAAATAAACAAACAAATACATAATTCCCATGATTCATCAGATTATCTAATCTCAGTTATATCAGTTTTGTCTGAATCGTAGCAAGTTATGGTTTTACCCTCAATAATCTAAAAAGATGTATAACTTCTTTGGTTGTCTTTTAACTGTATGGCATATATAGCTTGGGAAGTCTACAATGCTTTTTACCACAAAGTAGTTCTGGAAGCCTAATAAGATTGCTAGTTTGTTTTGGTACATCACAGAGTTTTGCAACAGCTGGCTAGCAGCGTTTGTGAGATTCCTTTGTTAAACTACTCTATTAGAGGTAAGATATATAACATTTCAAACAAGCCTCTTTTTAATTAAACTGATTGGATTTTAGAATAGTTGGATTAGAATATGTTTTTAAAACTTTTTCATATGTTTCGAAATGTGGCCCCTATTTCAACTTCTTAAATAAACACAAAAATATTTGAGAGGGGGCCCACGATTGAGAAGGTGTAAGATACCTGTGCATGTAAAGCCACATTTTAACAGGATTACTTCCTATTATGCTTGGATAAATAGAGAATAGTCCTAAAGAGCGTCAGCCTCTGCAAAGCAGGATCATTTATACTATCTTTTCCCCTCTGCCTGGACAAATAAGGCCCAAATCCCATTTATCTATTTATTTATCTACTAACTATCATTTTCCTCCCCAGTTTGCTTTGAAAAGTTGATAACCACCTTGTCAGAGTAGCAGCAAGTTCTTTCAATAATCCTTCTTTATCTCACAAGCTGGAACCTTGTCACAACCAAATCAAGCTGACTGTTGGATTATTTATATAAAGCAGAGAGGAAAATATGGGATAAGATCTGAAAGGGATCTAGCATAAGGTGATCAGACATCCCACTTTCCGGGGGACAGTCACGCTTTTAAATTATTTGTTCCGCGTCCCACTGGGTTTCCAAAATATCATCAGCCGAGTCATGTCCCGGCCTCGGCTGTGCATTGCAGGCATCTGGGGTGTTTCGGAGGATCTTCTCCGGGTGACACCCGGGGCTTCTGAGCCAGACTGGACCGGGCGGGCTGGAGCGGGGAGGCTTGGAAGGGATGCCGCTGCCTGGGCAGAAGCCGCAGCTGCTCGGGCACCGCAGGGACTCCTCAGGGGCATTTTAAGGGCGGGAGAACTTTTCCCACCTTCTTTTCCTTCAGGAGCCTAGCCACCACCGCCGCCACCTTGCCTCTCTTGTTATGCCCAGAGGACTTCTTCCTCCTGCCACCCTGCGGGGATAAGAGACCGCAACAGAGGGGGGAGGGGAAAATGGGTGCTGAACAAAGGAGCTTTGACACCCGGCGGCAGCAGGTGAACTTTGCAGCTCTCGGGTGGCAGGAAGAGCGGGGCTGGTCAGCTCTGGTGGCGGCACCAAGCAGGGGTTTATGTAGAAGCGGGAGGGCGCCGGCAGCAGCGGCACTGGGCAGTAGCTGTGGAGCGCCGGCGGGGCGGTCAGCTGTAAGTGGGAGCTCCAGGGCGGAGGCACCGATGGCAGCAGCTGGACGTGTTGCTGGACGCCATACATGCTGACAGGCCAGTGCTAGCCCCTCACCCATGCCGAGCACAGCACCAGCATGTATGGCGTCCAGCATCACGTCCAGACGCGCCCCCCCGGTGCCTCCGCCCTAGAGCTCCTGCTCGCAGCTGACTGCCCAGTGCCGCTGCTCTCAGCACCCTCCCACTCCTACTTCAACCCCTGTATGTGGTGTATGAGAAAGAGAGAGAGAGAGAAAGGGAGAGAGAGAAAGGGAGATAGGAGAGAGAGAGCAGGAGAAAGAAAGAGAGAGAAAGTTATTATTTTTTTGCGATTTTTTTTTTTGGTGAAATTTTTCTAGCTTCCCAGCCACCCACCCCCAATGGTGTCCTTTTTTCCCAATCTTAAAATCTGGTCACTTTAATCTAGCACAGTCTTACAGAAGTCCAGAAATCCTCATGTCATGTACAGTCAAAGCTGGATAGTTTCTTTCCTTTAAGAATTAAAACACAAGATTTTACAAATTATGTTAAAATGAACTCAAATGGCTTCAAATTAAAATTATTTTTAAATTTGATTTTACTATTGCTTGTTTCCAATGAAAACCTTTTATATTATAAAGTTGCAAAAGTAGTTATTGAAAGTGATGTATTTATCTCTTGCTCCACCCAGATTTTGAAATAGCAAAGGCTGACATAATATTAAGGGATCACAAAATCACAAAGCGTGAGAAGCTCAGTGCTCCACAGAAGGAGGATCTACAGACTGCTTTAAAAAGTAAGACTCATTTTTAATCCTTTAGAACACTGTATGGTGGTAACCGATATAATCTACATGCACTCATGTCTGAAATATCTGAAGAATCTGGAACTCTCTATACTGAGACAAATTCAGTATATGCTCGGTTATGCAGAATGACTTTCTTTTTCTATTTTAAAGACTAGGAATACAATCTAATAAGTAGATTTCAATTGCCAGAGAGAAGCAACTAGTGATCAGATGAAGTACATATGGGACAGCAAGCGCATAGAAGAATGCAATTTACAGTTAGCCCTTATTTGGCTACCGGATGTAATTCTGGGTAGATATCACTTATAAAGCCATTTCATTTTACTATAGATAATAATGGAGAGACTGCACGATTCCTGTAAGTGCCCATCTGCTTTGTGTGCACTGACAGCATTAACCTCTTTCAGGTCCCATTGCAAAATAGTGTCACTAAGAGGAAACCAGGGACAACTTTTTCTGTTACTCCATTTATGCTGTGCGATAACATTTTCCCCCCTCCGAGATCCATGTTTTCGATCATGCCCATTTTCAATTGTTCTTTAAAATCTCAGCTTTTTCCTAGGCTTTGGTTAAGAGTGATTGGTAAGCCCTTTTGAACTGAAGAGATTATTTTGTTCTCTTTGGTAGTTGTTTTATTATTGTTGTTTTTATGGAGTTATTTTAATTTTGTGAAGCCACTTTGTTAATAGGGTTGGGCAATCTGGAAATGTAATAAATAGTACAACTGTATTTTCAGATATTAATATTGTACATTGATTGTGGAGGGTATAGGTTTAGGTCACTTCATGACAGAGGTTCTTTGGTCAATATATTAGCAACAACCTATATATAGTGATAAATGGACTGCATTCTAAATCAGTTTCGTTATTTGTGTAATGTGTGTTAAAATCTTCAGAAAAAACTATACAGTGATCCCTCGATTATCGCGAGGGTTCCGTTCCAAGACCCCTCGCGATAATCGATTTTTCGCGAAGTAGCGGTGCGGAAGTAAAAACACCATCTGCACATGCGTGCCCTTTTTTTCATGGCCACGCATGCGCAGATGGTGGAGCCGGGGAGTTCGGAAGCCGACAGATTGCTTTCAATGTCGGCTGCCCCGTCCCCCCCAGCACCCGCTCGCCCGCCATTCGCCGCTCGCCCGCCTGCCCGGACGGCTGCTCGCTCACTCGCCGCTCTCCCGTTCTCTCGGCCGGCCACTGCCCGGCTGGGGAGGTGGATTCGCCACCCCCACCAGCCCGATCTCCCTCTGGTGGCTGCCGCCCCCACCAGCCCGATCTGGGGAGGTGGATTCGCCGCTCCTCGCCACCTTCGCCTCGCTTCGCCTCAGCTGCTGCCCGCTGCCTTCATCTTCTCCCCAAACTCCTCCTTCCCCGCCAAAGCAGCCCCCCCAGAAGGTGAGCGATGCAGGGCAGCCCAATGCCGCCGGGAGGGGAATCCAAGCCGGTGGCTGGGGACGCGGATCCACTGCCCTTGCAGCCCAATCTCCCTCTGTGGGGGAGGCGACGAACCGACGATCGGGGGCTGTCCGTCCCTGTTGGGTGGTGCAGGGCAGGCACAGGGAGGGAGGGAGAGAAAGGAAAGAGAGAGAAAGGGAGGGAGAGAAAATTGAATGAAGAAGGGAGAGAAAGAAAGAGTAAGAGGTAGAAAGGATAGAGAAAAAGGAAGAGAAAGGGAGAGAGAAGTGACTCTTGGTGATGACATATGACATCATTGGATGGGAAAAACCGTGCAGTATTTTTTAATTATTATTTTTTGAAAAATCGCGATATAACGTTTCGCAATAATCGAGATCGCAAAAATCGAGGGATCACTGTACACTTTATTTTGACTGAAATGTTTAGTTGACACTTTCCTAATGAGTTAGAGTTCTTTGCAGTCTGTTTTCTGGAACACTTGTGTTCTTAAGTTCTTAGGATAAATGTTTAGAAAGACTCAAATAGATAAAGATATATACTTATTATAATAAAATATGAATGCATTACTGAAGGGTTTTTTTCTTCCTTTCTTACATATGTGTACTAGTTTCTAAACCTGAAAGAAGATCCTCACTTACAGCAATTGTGATATTTGTTGCAACTTGTATTGCTGCTGGTGGATGGTATATATTTTGGCATTCACCAATTCATGTTTCTGAAATGGATTATAAAGTTCTACAAACATTTAAAAAAACAAATGAAAGAGCTCAGGAACACTTATCCAAGTCAAGACGCAATAGTTTGGAACAGAATCCAAGGTACTTTTGAGAAACGTCTAAATTCTTCTCACCCTCATTTGGAACCAGCTGAAGATGTGTTGAAGTGTTTAAGCAACCAGATTGCTGATGCTTTCTCATCTTCTCAAGGTGCACTTACGATTAAAATTGATGGGGCCAGCACAAGAGCTCAAGATAGTGATGTTGTCAAACTTAATGTCGATGAAAAGCTGAGCTCTGCTTTCGAGAATGGTAACAAAGCGGCGGTAGTCCATCGGTTTGACTCATTGCCCACAGGTTCCACCCTGATTTTTTACAAGTACTGTGACCATGAAAATGCAGCATTTAAAGATGTGGCTTTACTATTAACCGTTCTTCTGGATGGGGAGTCCTTGAATAAGAGCTTTTCCTTATTGCAAGTTGAGGAGAGAGTGAAATATTTCCTCTGGGCTAAATTTACTAACTCAGACACACCGAAGTCTTACATGGATACAGACAAGTTGAGTGGCTTGTGGAGTCACATAGCCCATGTAGTCTTACCTATATGGCCGGAAAACTTCATCCCTCGGGAGAAATGTTTGCAGATGAAATGACTGAAGAAAAGGGAGCAAGAAGAAAATACGTTGCAATACAAAATGTATTGTATAAGTCTGTTTATATAATGAGAAAATTGCAATTTATTAATCAGAATTACTGAAGTTATAGGTGATTCAATATCAGAATAAAATTTCTCCTTTATAGAGAAGCTGGTAATCTATAAAAAACTTAGACCTTTAACAATTCTAGTGATTTATTGGAAATCAAGATTCTATCTTAAGGGGGGAAATCTTGTTGCTCAGGCCCACCCAACTTTGTGTAATGAATTTTTTAAAGCATCAAAATCCTTTTGGAAAATACTGTGATTGTGGATAACAAGGTAAGGAATTATAATACTAGATTCTATCTTTCTGCTTAAAGTTTAATAGACTGCAAAGTTGAAGTTGAGACCAGGTTTTCCTATAGCCTAAGAATAATTTTGTCTTATTCCATTTTCACAAACTGCATTGTAAAAAATCTTGTACCTGTAGATTCTGTAAGTTTCTGCTTTTGCTACAAAATTATGTAAGATATAAGCCTGTGTTAAATCAATGATAGACTCTTTTTCTCATTTGAAAATGGCATGTAGTTATGTAATACAGTATGCATGTTTTCAAATAATTATAATTACATCAATCCAAAAACACAGGGCTCTTCAGTTTATTCAGTTAGACTATCACTGACAACCAAAGGCTTCCTTCAGATGAGAAATTTTGAAATTTTTTATTTGATTTTTTTTATTTGGTCAATGACCAGCAACATTAAATAATAAAATGAGTTATATAAAACAACAATAGGAAATACAACCAGGATCAATAAAGAGGACTAAGTGCATTATATATTAGCAAGTATAAAATAAATCAAATATGATATACTCAATAAACACCTTATTACAATAATATCCCATTTATTTATCTAACACTGGTAAAAGTGAGGGGCCCATGGTGCTCTCTGAGCTTGCTTGTTTTCTTGCAGATGTTTCATTACCTTAACAAGGTAATATCATCAAAGCTGGAACTAGAGCACCAAGGACCCCCCTCATTTCATCCCTGAACTACAAATGTTCTCCTTTATTAGCACTGATAAAAGTAATACAGGTAGTCTTCAACTTACAACAGTTCATTTACTGACCGTTCAAAGTTACAATGACACTGAAAAAAATGACATTATTTTTCACACTTACGACAATTGCAGCAATCCTGGTCACCTGGTCAAATTTTAGATGCTTGGCAACTGACTCATATTTATGACAGTTGCAGTGTCCTATGGTCACGTGATCATACTTTGTGACCTTCTCACAAGCAAATGTCAACGGGGAAGTCAGATTCATTTAACAACCGTGCTACTAATTTAACCACTGCAGTGCTTCACTTAACATATGTGGAAAGAAAAGGCATAAAATAGGGCAAAACTCACTTTGCAAATGTGTCACTTAGCAACATAAATTTTGGGCTCTGTTATCATAAGTTAAGGACCATGTGTATAATAAAACTATACATTAAAATATATGTTCTCTAAAAATTATTAACAAAAATAATTAAGCAAAGTGTTAATAAGAATAAGGATATTTTTTTTGGAATTTTTACCAGTTAGAATAGAATTCTTTATTGTCCAATTGTGATTGGATACACAATGAATTTGTCTAGATGCATATGCTCTCAGTGTACATAAAAGATACATTTGTCAAGAATCATGAGGTACAACACAATGATTGTCATAAGGATCAAATAAACAATGAGGAAACAATCAACATTAATAAAAATTTTAGGGATACAAGCAACATGTTACAGTCATACAGTCAATTGGTGGGGGAAAATGGGTGATAGGAATGATGAGAAAAAACTAGTAGTAATAGTGCAGACTTAGTAAATAGTTTGACAGAGTTGAAGGAATTTTTTGTTTTGCAGAGTGATGGCATTCAAGAAAAAAACTCTTATTGTGTCTAATTGTTTTGGTGTGCAGTTCGCTGTAGCGACGTTTTGAGGGTAGAAGTTGAAACAGTTTATGTCCAGGATGTAAGAGGTCAGCAAATATTTACACAGCCTTCTTTTTGACCCATACAGCATACAGGTCCTCTATGAAAGGCAGGTTGGCAGCAATTACTTTTTCTGCAGTTTTTTCTTATTATCATTGCAGAAGCACAAAAAATTGCCACAGCACGAATGGTCCATGGATTCAAATAATGAAGTGGTTGCAAAGAAATTATTTGATTTCTCTAGAAATCTAAGAAGAATGTACATTGATGTCCCTGTAAAATGTGTAGCGCAATAAGATGTGATATTTCTTCAACTTCCTCATTGTCACATATACATATTTGTTCAACTATTGGGATTTTATGCAAAGCAGAGACAAAAACATGGAATAGGGTCTATCAGAGATCTAGCATAGTCTTACAGCAGCCCAGCAGTCCTCATAGCATGTACTGCACAGTCAAAACTGGATCATTTTTTTCCCTGTTAAACAAACTGGTAGCAACTTTGGGATTTTCTAAATAGCAAATATTAACATAAAATATTGATTCTATTAATCTTTGGGAAGCCAGTTTTTTATAGGGTTGGGCAATCAAGAAATTTAATAAAAAATAAAACCATATCTGCAGATATTAACATTTTACATTGATTATTCCCTTCATGAGAGGTTCTTTGTTCAATTCAAAGAATTTAATTTTTTTAGCAAATCCTAATATAGTGATATCTAATACAAATTTAATCAGTTTGGTTATTTATGCATGCTAAAATCTTCATTAAAATTACTATATTACATTTCATCGTAATAAAGTTGACACTTTTCTATAATGAGTCAGAATTCTTTGTGTTCTGTTTTTTGGAACACTTAAAGGTATCTTAGGATAAATGTTTAGAAAGACTAAAGTAAATAAAGCGATACACTTAATATAATTAACTGCTTCATAAGCAGGGTCCCGACAATATAACTACCCTTTTGGAATGCAGGAAGAAAATCTACAGTTGATTATTGGATAGTATCATTTGATCTTTTGAATTTTGTATGGAAAATGAAGGTAGACTCACAACTAAAAAATGACCAATATCCAGTTATTGTAACTGACATTCCACTGGAAATTTCTGAGATCTAACTATCCACAAAAGCTCGATAAGTATAATATCCAGGTTAGAATTAAATGGACTGAGAAAATGCAATTACAGTCATTAAATAGATGCAAGCCTCAGAAACTCTAGAATTGTATGCAAATATCATAAAAAATAAATGTTAAGGATCATATTTAGATAGTTTTGAAGCTTTAATTGCCTATCTGAAATCAGTTCCCACTAATGGAACACTGCCTCAGTCCAGAAAGCAAGTTATAAAGAATAAATGGTTTGATCAAGACTGTGTACAACTGAACAAGGTGTATAATAAGGGAGTACAGAAAAAGTAAAAATTCCCCATCTGAAGATCAAATTCACTACCTAAACAGTGGTGGCAAACCTTTTTTCTTTGGGTGCTGGAAGAGCATGCACGTGTACTATCACACGTGCGAGTGTCCACATCCATAATTCAATTGCTGGGGAGTACGAAAACAGCTTTCCCCACCCATGGAGGCCCTCTGGAGGCTGGAAACAGCCTGTTTCCCAACGTCTGGTGCGACCAGTAGGCTTGTGTTTCACCCTCCCCAGGCTCCAAAGGCTTCCCTGGAGTCGAGGAGAGGGTAAAAATGCCCCCCTGCCCCCCTGGAGGCTCTCTGGAAGCCAAAACCGCCCTCCAAGAGCTTCTATGTGAGCCAAAAAATCAGGTGGCTGGAGCTGAGCTAGGGCAACTGCTCCCGTGCCAGCAGATATGGCTCCGTGTGCCATTTGTGGCACCCATGCCATAGGTTCGTCATCACCGACCTAAAATGTCTGAAGGCTCAATATATGGCCCTTTTAAAAGAAAGGAAAAGTGCAGCATTGAAGGAGTCCTGGCACAAATTAATAGGGTAGAAGACTCCCTTTTTTGACATTACGGACTCCGCCTGTGAAATGAATGAGAGTCAGATCAATCTGGACCCAGTCCCTTACTGGCTTGCTGTAACACCACAAGTGGTATCACGGTTGATCGGATCCCTTAAAGTTAATTGGGCTCCCAGTGCTGATTATGTTCTGGCAGAAATAATTAAAAAGAACCTTAGCTGATAGAAACCCCTATTAGCATCTCTCTTTACATTTATAGATCAGACTGGTTGCATGCCAAGAGATTAGGAAATTGCAATTATAGTACCTATATACAAAAAGCAATAAAAATTATGTACCTGATTGCAACTTGCTATCTACTGATGTTGATAGCAAGTTGCATGCTAAGCACCTAAATAGCAAACTTCAAGATTGGATAATTGCAGAGGGCATAATTAAAAACAAAAAAAAAATGGATTCAGGGAAGCAAGGTCAATAATTGATCATATTTTGGTATTTTACCAACTATACAAAAATATACGTTTAAAGGACATATTCTCCTTTTGTGGCCCTTCTTGACTTTAAATAGGCCCTGGATTCAATATCCAGATGTTCCCTCTTGGATAAATTAAAAAGGACTACTATTATTAAACGGCTCCTCTACCTCATACAAAAAATATATAGTGATACCTCTACTTAAGAAGGTCTCTACTTAAGAACTTTTCTAGATAAAAACCGGGTGTTCAAGATTCTTCTTAAGAACCATTTTTTTATTTAAGAACCCGAGCCTGGAAAAATTTCCCAGGAAATTTGAGAGCGGCACAAAGGCCCGGCCAGTTTCCATCCCCCCTGGGTTTCTCTCTCTGGTGCAGTGTATGGAAGGCAGCCTCACACCGGGTGTATGGGAGGCATGTGCTCCTCCTCGCTGCCTCAGAGTCCCTCTTATTTCTTTTTAATCCTTAAAGTTTTGGATTTTCTTGATTCCCCTCACCTCATCTTCTTCCTTCAGCAGCTACTGTCCTCCTTCCTTCTCTTCCTCCCACCCAAATTCTGAGCTTTTATTTCTTTCTGCAAACCTACACATTATTTGCTTTTACATTGATTCCTATGGGAAAAATTGCTTCTACAGTGATACCTCGTCTTACGAACTTAATTGGTTCCAAGAGGAGGTTCGTAAGGTGAAAAGTTCGTAAGATGAAACAATGTTTCCCATAGGAAACAATGTAAAACCGATTAATGCATGCAAGCAAAAAAAAAATCGCAAAAACGGTGCTCCGCTGGGCGCCGCCACCCAGCTGTCACCTTCCAAAACAGCCGGGGGACCTCTCGGCGTTCTCCCAAATGCCGAACCCGGAAGTTTGGCAAAAGTTCGGGTTCAGCGTTCGGGTTCGGGAGAACGCCAAGAAGCGTCGCCGCCCGGCTGTCACCTTTGCAGAAGAGCCGTGCAGCTGTCAGTCGGTCAGGAGGCTCAAATGGAGGTGGAGAATCCCAATAGGGAATTTCATGGGCAGAGCTTTGACATCACGAAGACGTACTTCCTGGCTGGCTGAAACGTGGAATGCTCTGCATCACAACAGCCTCAAGCGAGCATCAGATAAGGAATCGGGAGGCCAGATAAGCCTCTGATCGATCCCCGCCAAGCCCCTGCAGGCCAGAAAGATTGCCCGCCATTCCCTCGGCAATATCAGGGCAGTGTTTCTAATGCCGAAAACAGCACTCATTTTTACAAGGTGTTTTGACACCTGTTATAGTGACCGCCATTTTGGGGACATTGCCAGGAGATGGACGGAGGAGGTGCTTGATGCCTGGCCTGGCCTCATAGAGGCCTCTCATTACAGGGCAAATAGGCACCATTTTGAGGGCAGTAGCCTGGCGGGCGCACGCACATGGTCTCTTAACAATGGACAGCCATTTTCTGACAGTGCTGGGTATGACACTATGTGAGATCTTCCTCTGACAGTTCATGACAGTTAGCCTTTATTCCTCAACGATGTTTCAAGACCTACAATTCAGTCTGGGTGAGACAGTTGCCATGGTTATAGTACCCAAAGATAAGGACAGAGCTCAGATTTCCAAGACTAAAAGTAAGAGCTCACAGGCCTCCTCAGCCTTGAAAGGGGCTGAAAAACGTATAAAGGCCCTTGAGGAACAGCTCGAGGTGGTATATAAACTGGCTGCAACTAACCTGCTGGCCAGTGTTCCCCCACTCACCACTTGAGCCCAGTGGACATTGCTACCCCTTCAACACTGCCAAGCTCTTCGGGGAGTCCCTTGACACCGTCCTCATCAAGGACAGAGACAAAAAGAAAGTCCTTCTGAGGACCTCCCGGAGACAGGACAGGAGGATGAACCCATGTTGGTGATGACCTATAAAGCCCTACATGGCATCGGGCCAGAATACCTTCAGGACCATCTTCTGCCGCACGAATCCCAGCAACCGATAAGGTCCCACAGACTTGGCCTTCTCCGGGTTCCGTTGACAAAACAATGTCGTTTGGTGGGACCCAGAGGTGTTGGTCCCGACCCTCTGGAATAAACTCCCCCCAGAGATTAGGACTGTCCCTACCCTCACCTTTCGTAAACTCCTGAAAACCCACATAGTCACCAGGCATGGGGAAATTGATATACCCTTGGCTGTTCCGCTTTATGTGTGATTTGTTTGGATTGCATGATTGTTCTTAATAAGGGCTTTAAAAATTGTTTTTAATATTGAATTTGTATATTGTATTGTTGTGAGCCGCTCCAAGTCCTCGGAGAGGGGCAGCATACAAATCTAATGAATTATTATTATTATTATTATTATTATTATTATTATTATTATTATTATTTCCATAGACAGCCCTTTTGGGTTGACCCAGCCACTGCCATGCCGCCGGGTCGTCAGGTCCTACGGGCAAGAGTCCTATAACCAGGCTTCATACCGATCAGATAGAACTGGATTTGGAGATCGGAACAGACAGTTCCAATAGCCCTGGAGATCCTTTTGGGGGACAAATCGAGGTGGATGTCATAGGTCAAAGTGACTCTGAGACGATATTCCCATTGGAGGTCAGTTGCAGTTCTTCACCGCCTCTTGGGAAACTATATCTACAGACGCTTGGGCGTTGGACACTGGAGCACAGGGCCTACAGATAAATTTCCTACAGACTCCACCAAACAGATTCCTACAATGCCCGACACTGACCAACCCACAGAAACAGGCTCTTTTATCTCCAAAGGTCCACCATTTACTGGACATTGGGGCAATCGAACCGGTACCAGAGACACAACAGGGACAGGGGTTCTACTCCATAGTCTTTGTGGTCCCCAAGACCTCTGTCTGATGTCGCTTGATCCTGAATCTTAGACAGCTGAATATATACATCCGCTATCAGAGGTTCAAGATGCACTTCTTGTGCACAATCCTGGCATCTATCCAACAACAGGACTGGATCTCAAAGAAGCGTATCTGCATGTACCGGTCCACCCACAACATCGTAGTTTCCTCCACTTCTGTTTCAAGGATCAGCATTTCCCATACAACGCCCCGAGGGCATTCACCAAGCTCTTGGATGTGCTGACAGCTGACCTCCGGACTCGTTCTCTACATCTGACGGCATACCTGGACGATATCATTTTGTCCAGGAGTCCACAGCAGGCATGCAGAGACCTAACAGACACCATAAGGTCCCTAGAAATACAAGGGTTCACAATCAACTACGAAGAGTCACTTAGAACCAACCAGGCGCTTGCTGTACCTGGGTACCATGATAGATACATCGGTCTGCAAGGTGCACCTTTCGACAGAATGGCAGGAAAAGATCAAGACTATGGTGACTTATCTATAATATCGCAGCAAGGTAGCCTTGGCATTCCTATCCCAACTACAAGGAACATTCATTTCATGAATAGAGATCGTACCCTGGGCTGGACTCCACATCAGGCCATTGCAGTGGTTCCTGCTCCCCTTTCAGAGAGCACAGGTCAGCCATTCCAGACAAGCTATGGCGATCACATCAGAAGTCCGCTATTCTCTCCCCTGGTGGAATTCAGAGGCATTGCACAAGGGTTCACCCTTCCTGTTCCATCGGGAGGTTACTATCACAACCGATGCCAGTCTGTCGGGTTGGGGAGCTCATTCCAACTCTACCGTAGCACAGGGCTTCTGGACGACAGAAGACCTCCTGGACTTCAATATGAACCTCCTACAGCTCCGGGCGGTGTTCCAAGCACTTCTGAGCTTCGCGGAACTAGTCGAGGGCCAACATGTTCTCATTATGATGGACAATGTAGCCACACGCGCCCATGTGAACCATCAGGGGGGTACGAGGTCGGGCCACCTAATGCAGGAAGTCCACACTCTCTTTACTTGGGCGGAGCTATATCAAGCCTCGATTCGCACGGAGCACATCTCCAGCATATCGAACACACAAGCGGACTGGCTGAGTTGAAGAACACTTGACCTGAGGGAATGGTGCCTGAATCCAGATTTGGTTCAGGACATTGTTCGCTGCTATGGCAAACCAAAGGTGGACTTGTTCGCAACGCACTACAACAATCAGGTTCCACTGTTCTTCTCCCACTTTCCATCCCCGGGAGCAGAACCGGTCAATATACTGCTATCTCCCTGGCCGGGGGGCCTAATATACGCCTTCCCTATGATTTGCCAGATCCCCAGGGTGGTGACCAAAATACTCCTGGAACGAGCAGAGGTCCTACTTGTTGCACCTTACTGGCCCATACGAACATGGTTTGCGGACCTCATGGACTTATCAATCACCCTTCCATGGCTTCTTCCATACCATTGGGTTTCCCTCACTCAGGAGTCAGTAGTCCACCCACACCCTCAATGGTGGAGAGTTGCCATGTGGCAATTGATGGGGATCGCATGAGGAAAGAGCATCTTCCCGAAAACATCATTAATACCATTCAGGCTGCCCGTCGACCAGCGACAAAGTGCATCAATCAGGCCTCCTGGGCAACCTATTATCAATTTTGTAAGGCTCAGGAGATACGACCCCAATCGTCTTCTGTTATTCACTTACTAGTCTTTTTGCAGAAATGTCTAGATGGGGGGTTCGCGCCCAACACTCTGCATAGGCAGGTGGCAGCCATTGCGGGCCTTTCAAGCCTTTATCTGAGGAGCCGCCACTGCTTCCCTTGCCTGAAGCAAGCTGCCTGAGAGGTTTGAAGACCAACTTCCAAGTTGGAAGACCTGCTGAGTTAGGAGTGCAAGGGTCTTCAAATCTGGCAAGTTTAAGGCTTGTGACTGAAGAAGGAATTTTGGGAGTTGAAGTCCACAAGTTGAATGTGGGTAAGACTGAAGTCCTGATTTTTCAGTCTGATCATCCAGAGGCTACTTTTGAATATTCACCTATGCATCTACAGGACTGCTCGGTGGTCCTGGTGTCAGTGGCCTGGAATCTTGGAGTCTTGTTGGATGATAGACTGTCTCTGCACGAAGAAGCAAAAGGCGAAAAAGCGGCAATAGCATCGTGCCTGTTGCTTGGCTGATGGCGCTGCCTACACTGGAGCTCTCACCTCGCCCTCTCCAACTTTCCCTTAAGTTGACTTAACCTTCTTTGGGAATTCGCGGCGGAGCCTCTCCCACCCCCAGTGGGGGGAAATTAGGTTGGGGAGCAGGGAGAGAATTGGAAGACTGTGAATGGAGGGAAGGAAGGAGGAAGGGAAGTAAGGAATGAAGGAAGGAGAGAAGGGAAGGAGGGAAGGAAGGGAGAAAGGAAGGAAGGAGAAATGGAGGAAGGAAAGAAGGAGAAATGGAGGGAGGGAGGGAGGGAGAGAAAAAGCAGAAAAAAGAGGAGTTAATTGAGCTGTTGTTAAACACCCAAATACGCGTGCGCCCAGTTGAGGGCGTCCAAGTACTGTTGTAACTTAACTAGGGTGATTGTGTCCGGTAAAAAAAAGGTGTGGCAAGTAAGGAGCAGCTCTGGCTGCCAAGAGCCTATGACCCAAATATAAATAGGGCTCCTTGATCTGAATTTTTTCAGGGGAGACATGAAGTCCTGCAATTCCTAGGAGAGAAACAAGAGAATCTAAAAACTGCTGGACGGTACCCAGTAGTCCTGGGGTGGCCACAAGGATATCATCCATATAATGGTAAATTAAGAGCTGTTTATGTTGCAATCTGAAAGGTTGTAAAATGGCATTGACATAATACTGGCACATGGTGGGACTATTAATCATGCCTTGTGGCAAAACTTTCCACTGATATCGTGAAGAAAGTTTGGAATTGTTTAATGGTAAGACCGTAAAAGCAAATAATTGTCAATCCTTCTTCTGTAATGGGATGGGAAAAAAGGCATCCTTTAAATCAATTACCATAAGATCCCAGTCTCGGGGAATAAGATTGGGGTTTGGCAGGCTGCATTGAAGCACACCCATGGACTGTAAAATTCTATTAATGGCCCGTAGATCGTGCAAGAATCTCCATTTTCCTGACTTCTTTTTAATTACAAAAACAGGAGTATTATAAAGACTCACAGAGGGTTCGATATGACCCATTTGCAATTGTTCGTCCACTAGTGCAGTAAGGGCAGTTAACTTTTCCATGGGAAGAGGCCATTGATCCACCCACACCAGGGAGGAGTCAAGCAGGGTGAGTGAGAGGGGGAGGCATTAGTGCAAAACCAAGCGTCCGGCCAATTGTGAAATCAGATATCTCCCCCACAAGTTAACGTGAAGGGGTAGGACTAAAGGCTTGATGTGGGCAGTAACAGAGCACTCAGAGGAAGTGACAGTAAGCCAATCCTTACTAACCTGAGCATTCTGAACACCCCGCACACCTCGGACAGCGGGTGAGGAAATGACGGGTCACTGGGATGGCCATTCAGACTATTGAATTATGGAGACATCCGCCCCAGTGTCCAGAATTCCTGAAAAAGAACATCCATTCAACTGAAAAATTAAAATAGGGTGGGAATTTGAAATGCAAGTGTCAACAGTAAGGCAGTCCATTTGAGCAGCACCAATGCGAGTGCTTCTATGGAAGTCCTGAGGTTCCCTTTCTAAAGGGACTGGGACTGCTTGTGCAACAAGTTCACCCTTTTCCACTGTTAAAGGTGTGTCCACAAGACAAATAAGGGCAACATAGGCAAAGTCTGCGGGGTCTCTCAAAAAGGGAGAGGCTATGACTCTACGGGTAATAAATTCCTTCCTGGGGTATACAATCAATGGCAAAGCGGGGGGCAGACCAGATGGGTCATCCTCACCCGCTTCCAGAAAATAAAAATCAGGCTCTGGTTCAAGAGGTAAAAAATAAGCAAGGCCAGGGGTCATCATAGACACAGTTTCAGACGCATAGAGACCAAAAGAAAGAAGCATATGCCCAAAATCAAAAATTTCAGCCTTTGGTGCGGGACTAGCTGAATGCCCCCACTCTATTTTCCCTGGTCCTGGGGCTGAGGTTGAGGCTGTACTTTACATTGATTTGCCCAATGATACCGTTTCTTGAATTTGGGGTAAAGATTGCGTGGTTTGGCTGTGCTAGGGTTAAAGCATTGCTTTTGGGCGGCCCCCCCTCCTAGGGCCTGCACTGGTTTTTGAAATGACCAAATTTACCGCAATTATAACAGTTGCCAGATCGTGGATTGGGGTTAAACCTTTCCAATGCCATGGCTAGGGATTCCATATTATATACATTAGTGCTAACAATGCGGCAGGCATGGAGATAATCAGCTAATCCCGCATCTGGGCGAGAAAAAAGAGGTTGAAGAACCCGCTTAGTCCTCATTTGCACTCTCATAGGGTAGTTTTTTAATTTAATTTAATTTATTTAATTTAATTAATTCCTCCTGTGCTATCGGGTTGGCGATTTCTTAAAATCATCCAAAAAATCAGAATAGGGCTGATTTGGTCCTTGATGAATTTTTGCAAAGGAACTTCTGGAAGCTTGGGAAACATCATCCACTCTTTTAAGAGCGTCTAATGCTGCACGGCCACTATGGCCATAGGCAGAAGAGGGCAAATTAATCTGAGACACTGAGCTAGAGAAAACTTTCAATCCCATAATTTCATCAAGGGTAAGGGTCCCCCCGGGTAAGAACTGGTTTTTCACACTCCCTTTTCCATTCAGACTCCCATACTACATACTGCATGGGTGTTAAAATCATTCGCATAAGGTCTTTCCAGTCATTAGAACCCATTAAATAAAGACCGGAAATATTTTGCAACAATATGTGTAACCCATAAAGTGAAATTGCTTGTTCTAATTCATGAACTATTTTAATGGGCAATGATTGTACAAAAAGCGCGCCACCTTCATCTGTCTGCAATAGTGCACAAAGTGACATTTCCTCCAAGGTTATGTCTCCTTTCTCTTTAGCCTCCTGTAAACCCTTGGCCACCGCCCCAGCAGGAACTGGAATAACAACATGCGGAGTGGAGGGATTTTAAGACATAACCAGTAATATATCAGATTCATTGGAGAATTTTAAAGAGAGATTTTTAGAGTCAGGTTGATATGGCAGAGGGGGCTCAGATTCCCCTTTCACAGTACATTCATGCATTTTGAGGCATTCCATTATTATCCGCCATGTAGAAAGAATTTTGGGCGGGGCGCAAGGAGACTCATGAAAATACGCCCCTAATTTAATCCAGGTTGAACATTTTAAACTGCCACTTTCCGGATAAGAGGGACAATTTTGGTAAACATTTTAATAAATGAACTAAATCCTTTTTTGAAGGCAAAGGCAAATTTTTCCCATTATTTTTCAAAATTAAAATGGATGACCTGGTTATTTCCCTGAATTCCTTAAAATGCTCTATCTGCAACTTAGAAAATTCAGATCCCATATTCACGGAAGAGGGTGCTTTGTAGGCTCAGAGCCGGCCCTCAGTGCGCTGATGCTTTATTATTATTTTTCTTCTTTCTTCTCCGTCGGTGAGTCAGGACAAACCATGAAACATGTCCTTTATCTGGATCATGTCGGAAAGTCACCAGTTGAAGGAAAACAGCCCTTCACCAGCGGGTCAACCTTGAGGAAGGCACAGGATGCCGTAATTGCCACATCAAAAGGAAGCAACAGGGAAAGTTTTATCAGTGAGACAACCACGATTGAATCGGGATCGTTCCTTTTATTGTATTTTACTTTTTATGTCAGGTGGAACAAAATAACCAATCCATGAATGCCACATACATTAAACCATCCCCCAACTACCATTCAGGCAACCTCCTCGTGACTTCCCTTTAGATGATTACATGGAAGCTCCGTCACAGCGTTTGCCTGGATTGTGTATTTACTGGTGATTGGCTGGGGGATGACTGTAAGGCATATGTTTTCCTTATATGGTAAGTTAACTCTACGTTATCTTCATGCTGTATATCAAGTTAATTATTTTCCACGTGGTCATGGATTCTGCAGCTTGCCACTCAGCCTGGACTTGCTGCCTTTCTAAAGAGGAGAAATAAAGGTTTTATACACAGCACCCACTGGGTTAAAACACCACCCTCCAGTAATATCTTATCCCAGCGTTCAGTGCCTAAGAACCTATGATTACAACAGGAATTGTTCTTATTGGGAATAATTAAAAAAACAATATAGTAAAGCTGAAAAATATTTAATATTACATATTACGGCTGTGGCCAGAATTATCTTAGCCCAATATGGGGAAAATACAGAACCCCCCCCCCCGAAAAAGCAGTAATTGACACAATATATAATTGTTCTGAAATGGATAAACTGATGATGGAATTAAGGGGACAAAACTATTCCGGATATCATGAAATATGGGCAAAATGGCACAGATTGATTGAGTTAAGAAATAGAAATAAAAAGATCACAGAAGATATAAAGATTAGTAAAATAAAGAATATAAATATGTAAATATGAATGATTTGAATAGGGACTTTGTGATTGTATGAAATAATATGAATATAACTGTAATTAATTAATATGTATATTATAATAGGATTTAATGACATATCTGATGTAGCAATGCAGAAATACTTAATGTTTGCTGATATAAAAAAAAATGTTTATTTGTTTGTTTGTTTTGTTGTTTTTCCTTGTCTACCTTTGTCGGTATTTGTCTGTTTTAAAAATATATTTGAAAACTAATACTTTTTTTTCAAAAAAAAAAAAGTCAAGGACTACCTGTAGGTATAGGGATCCAACCTTCATACTGAGGGTGATGATGATGTTAGTTAATGAAATGTCTGCAAGCAAAGAACCAACCTCAGAGAGCACCAAGGACTCCACATTTCAGCCCTGAGATACAAAGATTCCCTTCAATTGGATCTCATTTTGCAAATGAAACAAAAAATGAAAAAAAAATCCACAGTATTTCCTATGTTGATGATGTTCTTTCATTTTTTTCAACAACTGTGATAATAAAATACTGAGTTAAATTGAATTCTTTGGCTAAAGGGGATACAGAGGTAGATACAATTTTCCCAAGAAAACCTTCTCTTGTTTCTGCTGCTTCTAGTGCTACTAGCCTCACGCTCATCAAATAAACAAAGAAGGAACATATCAGTAGCAGTTGTGGTTTGCAGAACTTCTTGTGCCATTTTGAAATGAGTGACATACTACGTGACATATCTAATGGAATAAGCTATTGCAACATGTGATTCACAACCAATGAATACTTATTATCAACAATAGTGATAATCTAGACAAAGCTTTAAGATGGGAAAGCAGGCAGGCAGGAAGGAAAATAACTATATGAGATCCCTTCTGAACAGGACAGCATCCTGATTGGTTTGATGCCTGAAGAGTTTAGTACATTGGCCTGAAACTTATTCAGTTATTTGTAGTTATTAAGTAATAAGAGAAGGAATGGTGAAGGGCTTATGACGTTTCAGGACAATTGCCCATTTGCGGAACTGCAAGTGATGCCTCCGGCCTGAGGGCCACCCTTTTGACAACCCTGTTCTAATCCAGCTGCCTCAAGCAGGCGACTCTATACCCATGATAGTGACCGTATGGCACACATGCCACAGGTGGCACATAGAACCATATCAGAGGGCACACAAGACATTGTCCTATGTCAGCTCCAGTGCGTGTTTGCACATTGGCCATCTGATGGTCGACCTTGGGGATGGATGTTTCCCCCTCTAGATGCTTAGAAATAAAAGATATAATAGTGGGAAGATCTTAAGAGGTTGGAGGGAACTTAATCAAATACTTAAAGGATAATAAAAGAATTAAAAAGAAAAGGAAGTATAGATACAGAAATAACGGGGGGGGGGGAGAGAAATCAACAAAATGGGGGGGGGGAGTTATGAGAGATGGAATTTTGGAGGGACCAAAAGAAAAAGATTGAAGAGGCATTCTAGTTGATTGAACTGAACTGTACTAATGTGATTAACTCTGTTTGGTTATTTTAAGTGGTTTTCATATAAGATTGGCATATATAGTCGTAATGTTTAAAAATAAAATGAAATTTTGATACTCAAATTAAGAAGAAAAAGATATAAATGTGAAAGATGAAAACCAGGATTATGGCTTCTTAATGATTTAGATATGATGAATAACATAGATATTAAAAAAACTAAATGTATTAATGTTTTTAATTGTGTTTAAATAATTATCTTGAATGGTTTTTATATAAACTATATAGAAATACAGAGGTATAAGGTTTTTATCAGTGGTTAACATAGTAAGAGATGAGAATTTAAGGGCTTTAGTGATATGGTTTGTATAAAAATAAAATGAGTAAAGATTAAAAAAATTAAAAAGAAAAAATATTCTTGAAATTAAAAGACCAGACCAGGGCACCATCTTTTTCACAATAAACTTATGAAGAAGAGGAGAAATAAGGTGAGCATTGAAAAAAAGAAGAAATATAAAATTAAATAAAACTAAAAGAAATGAGGATGATTATTATTGTCAATTTAATTTATATTAAATCTGCTTGCTTTAATAATATATTGAGAAATAAATTTTTGATGGTAAATAACTGAAAGTAACAGTGGGAAGAATGGAGGAATGGAGGGGATTGGAGAGAAGTACGGGAGAAGAGAGGAGGAAGGTCAAAAAAAGAAGAGAGGATGAAGGAAGGAGGAAGTAGAGAGGGAAAAGAAGCGAGGGAAAGAAAAGAAATAGAAATGGCAAAGGAGAGAAATAAAAAGGAGAGGAGAAGAGGAGGAAAGTAGGAAGGGAGAGGAGGAAATGAAAGAGGAAAGAAAGAAGAAAGAAAGAGGAGGAAAGAAGGAAGGATAGTTTTGATTGTAAACGGGGGATAAAATTAATTTTAAAAATTAATTGAGCTGGTATTTTAGAAATAGGCTAAATTCGGATCCCCCATCAAAATCAAAACTGCTGAAACCACGTTTTACATGAGGATTTGGCTTTAAGTAGTAAACACCTCTGATTGGAAAAGCAGTAGCAATGACTCTTCTGTTCTTGACAATGTAGCCTTCACTTAGTTTAAAAGTCACTTCGGAACCTATATCTTCATTTAGGCGATATGTGCTGAGTATGTTGCTTGTAGCTTGTGGAATATATAGAACATGTGGAATCATCTGGTCTAATTCTTTTATGTAGACAGTTCCTTCTCCTTCAACTTTGCATAAGTGATTTGACACTGCATGTAATTCTTTAATATCAGTCTTATAAAATTTTATGAACAGTTCTTTTTGGTAGGTGATGTGAAAAGCTGCTCCGCTGTCTAATGTCCATAAATGTTGAATGTCGTACTGTGGACTCTTTTGTCAAACATTGTTCAGGATGAAAGAATTGATGTAAGGACATGGCTCACCTCTAGAACCTCGTTGAGATGATCTGTAGTTGCTGGAGCTTCTGCTTTTGGAACCCCTAGGATCTGTTCCTCTGAGCTGAGCAGGATATTGGGAGCATTGAGAATCACCAGATTGAGAGCGTTGAAAATCACCAGATTGAGAGCGTTGAAAATCTGTTCTTCTAGGCTGATTGTGCCGTGGATATCTTGGAGTGTAGCCCCTTTGTTGGTAGCTGTGACTCATTGTAGGTTTGTAACCAGGTGCTGTAGTTTTGAGTCTACTTTGCATAATCACTTCTTCTTCTGTTAACAGCTTACATATTCTGGATGTAGTTCTTTGAGCTAAAGGTATGTTATTATACTTTGTAATAGCATCTTTCCATTCATAATTTAAAGACGTGATTATTGCGGTTGCCATCTGTATGTCCTCTATTTGATAGCCTCTCTCTATCAGATCCTTTTGCATTGCTAGAAGTTTAGATAAGTGTGGAGCAATTTTCTCTCCAGGCTTTAATTTTGAAGTAAAAAATTCAGTAAACAATAAGCATGTTCCTTCAGCTGAAACTGGTCTATAAAGTTCATCTAGAGCTGTGATCAAGTCATTTGCAGTGATATCATGTGGAAATCAAACTGATAGATCTGTGTCGAGAGACATAAGTATCAAGATGGTCGCTCTAGTATTAAAAGCTTTCTTCTTCAGTCCACTGTCTATAGGGTGAATCAAAAGCCATATGATCTACCCCTTCAGCAAGTAAAATCAATCTTATTTCATGCAACCAAGTTTTATAATTTTGTCCATTATTTTTAAATCTTGACTCACCTTTCAATGGTGATAGAGTAACGGCTTGCCTTTGAGCTGCAGCTAGTACTGCTGCTGGTTGTGGCATCTGGGGTGCTTGGACCGGTGGCGGTTGAATCTGAAGAACTGGAACTTATTGTTGGTCCTTTTGCATCTGCGCACCTTGGCTTGCTTGCGGTACTTGTGGCTTAATTGAAGGATAATGATGAACAACGTGTTGTCCATATTTCAAAGATTGATCTGGAATAAAACATGGTATTTGTTTGAGATGAGAAACAGTTTTATATTTAGTATCTTATATTCCACTAGGTGGTGCTGCAGGATAACTTTTAGATTTCTCTGAACTTATTTTCTGAACAGGCTGCAATTTTTTTAATTTGGCCACCAGATGGTGCTGCGGCATAACTTTTGAGATTTTCTTCTTTGTTTATAAACGTGGCACTTAGACTTTCGATTTCTGGTTTGTTTACATTTACTGGTGGCTTGACAGAGAGAATTTCCAGCTCTCTCTCTAATAGGGTTATTTGAATATCTCTTAGTTTATTTAATTGTTTTCTATATTTACAAATGTCATGCAGACAACTGTGCATTGTTTGCTTTTCTTTTTCATCTAGATTAATTCCTCTCTGCTGATAAAAATCTGAGACACAGGCTTGGGTATCTTGGAGAGATTGTTCTAAGCATGCTATTCTGCTATTTACTTTGTCAATATCATTGATTGAATCCAGACTGCTAGCTAAACTTCTTACAGACTCTCGTTCATCAGAATGTCTCAGTTTCATCTTTGCTTTTAGCGAGGCGCCATGTTGAACGGACGCACTGCTTTCGGAAATTGCCTGGCTACATGACTCAGAAGGGATCATGACAGCCTCTAAGTTGCTTGGGTCATAAATCGGCTGACCTGAACTGTCTCCTAGTTTTTCAGCATTCACAATAGCAGTTGAAATTGGGTTATAAATCTTACACTTTGGAGTGTTTCACTTTCTTCGTCTCCTGCAGAGAAAAGCTCTTGTTCGGCTTCAGTTTCCTTTTCATCAGAGTTTTGTCCTTCCATGGTTGGAGACCATTTTTCTTTAGTTTTATTTATGAGAGACTGTATGTCTTCTATCTGATCTTCTGACATTTGGGTGAAGAAGGACTATGTAAATAATTCTTTGTTTTTACGCTTGGCAGGCATTACAGAGATTCGTTGCTTTTAGATTTAAAAGAGATTACTAACTGACCTCTGCTGCCATGTCAGAATGAGGGGAATTAAAGTCCGTTTGAACCTTAAATCATTCTGGAGGTGATGGATTGAGAGAGCAGACATTTGTTGTCAGAGCAAGATTTTTTTTTATCATAAAAGTAGAAAATTAAATATGTCATGAGAGACAAATAAAAAATACATCTTCACATTATGGCTGCTAACACAGGACTGACTTAATTAAAATGGAGAGGAGGATAAAGATGGATGTGAGCTATAATGACGTGGCAGGATTTTACATCATAGTAGGAGGAGCTAATAAAACACACACGCAGTTAACTATTTAATTACTGAATGTCTCTGAATGTCTTTGGGGCTGTCAATATTCAGCGTGACAAGGTCTGCGGCATCTCTCAAAAAGGGAGAGGCTATGACTCCACGGGTAATAAATTCTTTCCTGGGGTATACAATCAATGGCAATGGGGGGGCAGACCAGATGGATCATCCTCACCCGCTTCCGGAAAATAAAAATCAGGCTCTGGTTCAAGAGGTAAAAAATAAGTAAGGCCAGGGGTCATCATAGACACAGTTTCAGAAGCATACGCCCAAAATCAAAAATTTCAGCCTTTGGTGCGGGGCTAGCTGAATGCCCCCACTCTAGTTTCCCTGGTCCTGGGGCTGAGGTTGAGGCTGTACTTTACATTGATTTGCCCAATGATACCGTTTCTTGAATTTGGGACAAAGAGTGTGTGGTTTGGCTGTGCTAGGGTTAAAGCGTTGCTTTTGGGCGCCCCCCCCCTCCTAGGGCCTGTACTGGTTTTTGAAATGACCATATTTACTGCAATTATAACAGTTGCCAGATCGTGGATTGGGGTTAAACATTTGCAATGCCATGTACAGTAATACCTCATCTTACAAACCTAATTGGTTCCGGAAGGAGGTTCGTAAGGCGAACCGTTCGTAACACGAAACAATGTTTCCCATTGGAAACAATGTAAAAGCGATTAATGTGTGCAAGGGGGAAAAAATCCCCAAATGGTGCTTCACTGGGCGGCGCCGCCCAGCTGTCACCTTTTAAAAGAACTGTTGTACATACCTGAACGGTCTTCTCAATGCTCTGGAAGGAGATTCCAACATGGGTTAAAATCCAATCCTATTGGTAGAGACTGAGTTAATTTAAATAATTAGCAGGCACCGCCCCCTAGTAGCCCCCAAGAGCTCAGTTTTAAAAACAAAGACAATGTAAGGACAACAAGAATTTATTGAACATTAATAACATATAACTTTAAACAACCCAAATACTCCGGCGACTGGCCAAAAACCATGCCGGGTGGGTTTGGACTCTCCTTCCAGAGCATTGAGAAGACCGTTCAGGTATGTACAACGGTTCTTCTCCAGTGCTACTGGAAGGAGAGTCCAATATGGGATATACCAAAGATCAAAACCCTTGGGTGGGAAAAGGCTGCGTCAAGGTCGTTGGAGTGGTACACACTCGCTGCAAGACACGTCTGCCAAACGAAGCCTCCGCCGAAGCTAGAGAGTCCAGTTTATAGTGGCGGATAAAGGTAGAAGGAGAAGCCCAAGTCGCTGCTCGGCAAATGTCCTCGATGGATGCTTGAGTCACCCAAGCTGCCGATGCAGCTGCACTTCTGGTAGAATGTGCTGTCACCCCCGCTGGAGGTGACAAGAATCGTGCTTTATAAGCCTCCTCGATGCAATCTCTAAGCCAGCGACTGAGAGACTGAGATGAAACACCCAGTCCCATCTTATTCTGGGCAAAAGAGACAAATAGTGTCTCGGTCTTTCTGAAAGGTGCTGTCCTCCTAATGTAGAGCTTCAAGACTCTCCTGACTTCAATCTTGTGCCACCTGAGCTCCGAAGGATGTTGGCCATGCGTACAAAAGTCTGGGAGCACAAGTTCTTGTTTCCTGTGAAACCCAGAATTCACTTTTGGAATGAAAGAGGGATCCAACCTCAATACAACCCTATCTGGATGAAAGATACATAAATCCTGTCTAATAGACAGGGCGGATAGTTCAGAAACTCATCGGGCCGACGTAATCGCCACTAGAAATAAGGTTTTAATCGAGATCAATTGGAGTGGAATAGATCTCATGGGCTCAAAGGGAGGTCCGGTAAGCGCCCGCAGGACCAGAGAAAGATCCCATGTCGGGAATCTCCGTATTGGAGGGGAGTGCGTGTTAATGGCACCTTTAATGAAGTCCCTTACCCACGGATGTTGAGTCAGAGAACAGGTTTCTGACAATCGAATGATAGTTGAAAGAGCGGCTACCTGCCTCTTCAGTGTGTTAGGAGCTAGTCCTTGTTCAATGCCCGATTGTAGGAATTCCAACACTGAAATTATGGACGCCTCCTTAGGATCAGCATGATGGTCCAAACAGAATCTACAAAAAGCTGCCCACGTTGCTTGGTACACTCTTGTTGTTGAGGGACGACGGGCAGCCTGCATTGTGCTAATGACTTTATCTGGTAGCGACTGCTATTTCAGTCTATCCCTCTCACATGCCAGACGGCTAGTTGGAACCACTGGGGGTCCGGATGTTGAATGGACCCCTGGCTGAGGGAAATGTCTTGATCTGGAATCCTCCAAGGGGAGGTCACTGATAGGGCCGTCAGGTCTGCAAACCATGGGCGTTGAGGCCAGTGAGGCGCCACCACAACCACTTCTGCCCGTTCCTGAATTATTTTGTCCAACACTCTCTGCAAGAGGCATGTTGGAGGAAAGGCATACATCAGACCTTGAGGCCAGGGTGACAAAAGAGCATTGACCCCTTCTGCCCCCGGAGTCGGAAAACGGGAGTAAAATCTCCCCAATTGTGTATTGACGTTGGTTGCAAAGAGATCCACCACTGGAGACCCGAAGCAGCGAACTACTTGTTGGAATAGGCCAGGGTCCAGTCTCCATTCCGAGGGATCCAAGGCCGATCTGCTCAACCAGTCCGCCTGAATGTTGCTGGTCCCCACGATGTGTTCTGTGGTCAATGAGGCCAACCTGTGTTCGGCCCAGTTGAACAATTCCGTAGTCAAGGTCATGAGTCGGTGAGACTTTGTTCCTCCCTGATGGTTTAGGTGAGCCCTGGTAGCCACGTTGTCGGTCAATACTAGGACATGTCTGCCCTGGACCAAGCGTGCAAAGGTTTGTAGGGCCAGGAAAACTGCCTTGAGTTCGAAGTAATTGATATTTACAGGGCTCATGTCTTCTGGTGTCCAAAGTCCCTGGGCCAAATGAGAACCCATGTGAGCCCCCCAGCCTGACAGACTCGCATCTGTGATGAGAATAAGGCGGTCCTGGTCATGAAAAAGTGAACCCTGAAGTAAGGCTGGGGAGGTCCACCATTGCAGTGATTCCCTGACCACTCGTGGAATCCTTACTCATCTGTGCGAGTGACTCACTCTGGCCCTCTGCGAAGGAAGGAGAAACCATTGAAGGGCCCTGATATGGTGCCGAGCCCAAGGCACGATTCCTATGGATGACACCAAAGTCCCTAACACCTTTGAAAGTAGGGCCAGAGATACTCGATCCTGGTGTTGGATGTTGGAAACCAACGACCGAATGTTTGCTATCCTGTCTGGGGATAAGGTTACGATACCTTCGGTTGTATTTATGATAGATCCCAGATGGAGTAGCTTGGTTGTGGGGAGAAGATGACTTTTCTCCTCGTTTATGGTGAAGCCATGGAATTCTAAAATTTGTCTCGTCAAAGCTAGATCCTCTAGCGCTTTGGTGTGGGACCTGGACAGGATGATAATATCGTCCAGGTACGCCAGTAGTCTGATGGATTGAGACCTCAGATGGGCTGTCAAGATGTCGAGCAGTTTGGTAAATGTCCGAAGAGCCGATGATAGGCCGAACGGCATGGCTCGGTATTGATAATGAGATCCATTTAGGTAAAAGCGGAGAAATCTGCGATGAGCTGGAAGAATTGGTATATGCAAATAAGCCTCTTTTAAGTCTATCGATGTCATAAGATCCTGATGGCGGATAGAGGGCAGAATGGTTTGGAGGGAATGCATCCTGAACCTTCGGTACTTGATATAAGTATTTAGATGTTTCAGGTTCAGGATCATTCTGAAACCTCCCGATGACTTTGGCACCAGGAATACTCTTGAGCAGAAACCTGTACCTTCCTCTAGTATTGGCACCTTTTCTATCGCTTGAATATCTAAAAGATGAGTGATCTCTTGACGAAATTGAATTTTCCTCTGTGGATCTCGCAGAAGTGGGCACTGGATAAATCTTGCTGGTGGGGGATGGAGGAACTCCAAGCGCAGCCCTTGAGATACGGTGGCCAACGCCCATCTGTCGGAGGATGTGGTCCACCAGGAGGCACTGAAGTTTTGGAGTTTGCTTCCTAAGGGTTGGGGTGCAAAGTCATTTGGTACGCTTGAAGCCCCTCTGACCGCCTCTAAAGGAGCGCCTCTGTTGAAATCCTCTTTGCCTATCTTGAGAGAACGCACGGTCTCCTCTGAACGTATTCTGGTGGTATTGGTTCTGAGGATAGGGTCTTGCGTTCTGACCTGCGTTGGAAGAGGTGTCCCACCGAAAGTACTGTCTGCGCACATAAGGGCCTGCCCGGCGCTCCTGGCGTCTGTAAGCCTTGGGGAATGACTTTCTTTTGTCCTTGTCCTCAATGAGGACTGGCTCTAAGGCTTCCCCAAAAAGCTTATCTCCCTGAAAGGACGATGAGGCCAGATTCCACTTTGATTTTAAATCAGCCGGCCAGTTCCTCAGCCAGAGGAGACGCCTGGAGGAGAGTGTGGTTGCCATACTCCGGGCAGAAAACTTGGCTGCGTGGAGGGTGGCATCAGCTGAAAATTCTGCCACTGCCAGAAGTTTACCTAGGTCTTGCCGAAGGCGGCTGTCCTCTGGTCCTAGTCAGGCTTGCATTTCCTGCAACCACACTATCGATGCCCTGTTGAAAAATGATGCAACAGCCGCCGCTCAAAACCCCCAGCTCGCCATCTGGTGCGTTTTGCGCAAGAGGACCTCAGCCTTTCTGTCCTCTGGTTTAAGGCTGTCACCCATCTCAGAAGGAACTAAAGCCTTGGAAATCAGCTGCATTACTGGCTGATCTATGGGAGGAAATTCTAAAAGCTTTTCCACCTTTTCATCGAAGGTGTAAAATTTCCTCTCCATGGCTGAGGGGCCTTAAGCAGCTGCCGGGTATTGCCAGGGGCGCTTCACGCTTTGACAGAAAATTTCCGAGGAAGGAATGTGGTCTGACTCGGGTTGAGGCTCCTTAAATAACACCACAGAAGGTTTGGCCTCGCCAGTGGTCTCATCAGGTTTGGTAGGCCCAGGTAAGTCTACTGCCTGCTTGGCTTTATGGAGTAGAACTCTAAAAACTGATGCTTTGAACAACCCCGCAGTAACAGGCTGTTCAGGGGTCATTTCATCATCAGATAAATCATATTCCTTTTCAATTTCCTCAAAGGGAGACTCTTCAGTCCAAGACCCCAAACCTGAGGGGGGCGGAGCAGACCACAAGTTCCTAGATTGTAATGGGCAAGTTGGTTGACTATATTGATTCACCCCAGCTGCCATTCCTTGCGAATAGGCGTTTGTGATAATGTCCTGCAGCATGGGGGACATTTGTTGCCAGGCCTCTGGCTGTACACGAAGCCCTGCCACTGTAGGTGTGAAAGTTGCTGTTGGGCCTTGCATGCTCCTCACTGAGTGAGATGTAGAGCCTGGCCTAGGTATGCTGAGGCCTGGAGAAGGAAGAACCTGAGGCATGGATGATGTCTGTCTGTCTGGAGACCAATCCCTCTCAGATTAGGCCTCTGAATGTCTGGAGATGACCTGAAGAATTGAGGGTTCTCTGACCAAGCCCAAATGCTGCAAGGACAGTGAAGGGATGGGTGGGGGAACATGAAGAGCTGCCTCCAGCTTCTGTTCCAAGGCCTTGATACGCCTTTCCGCCTCTTTAAGGGAAGAAGATGAGGGGGCGTGAGATGTCTTGGCCTTATCTTTGGCCTTGGCCTTGACCTTTTCCTTGGAACTTGCAGCAGGAGAAGACACTGCCTCCAGAGCGGCGTGATCTTCCATTCTACTCACAGATTTATTGATCAACCAACAGAATAAGCCAGCAACCGTTCTCTCCTCTCACTCAGCTCAAATGGTTGCTGTCAAAATAGGGGCTTGCGCAAGCGTAGAATAGCCCAACGTTCATTCGCGCCCATTTGAGCGGAGAGGAACTTTCCCGCCTTTAAATGACAGCAGTGCAAAGAGACCGCCTAAAAATGGCGTTGCCCTGAGTCGTTATCCATTCGCCCGCTTTACTTCTCCACAGTGAGAAGGACAAGCCACTTGCTTCTTGTCCAGCTCGCAAGGCAACGCTGACAGGAAGGCAAAAAGCGGTGAAATCGGCGGCGGCGGCACAGCCGCCAAACATCTGAGAAGCACTGGCAACTTGCCAGCGGCTTCTCGCCAGGGCTCTCAGCGCTCATCGAGCCTCCCAGTGGGGGGGACGGACCCCCCCACCTTCGGCTCGCAGCCGGGTATGGCCTCGGAGGCCAGGGACCCCAGGCTGTGTTGCTCCTCGATCAGAATGGTACCCTCTGAGGGAAGAGGCTCCCGAGGAGATCTCAATGGGGTGGTGCCCGCGGAGGGCAGAGACCCCTCTGAAGAATTTTCATAACCTGTAGCAAAGACAAAAAGAGAAAAAAATTAAACAGATACAATTTATTACTTTAAACACATTTTAAACCATTTAAAACACATTTTAAACTCAGTAGGCAAAAACTACAGTCTCTACACTTGGACTGAGTTTTTAAAACTGAGCTCTTGGGGGCTACTAGGGGCGGTGCCTGCTAATTATTTAAATTAACCCAGTCTCTACCAATAGGATTGGATTTTAACCCATGTTGGACTCTCCTTCCAGTAGCACAGGAGAACAGCCATTATTTTTACAATATTTTCTTCTTTATTTTCCTGTATGTTCTGGAACCTCAGAAAGAAAGCAGCATTTTCAAGTTCCATGCTAAGTAAAGCTTCTTCCATATTTTTAATAGTTGTCAACCTGTTAGTTTCTGTTTCTTGCATTTTTGCCTCCATCTTTTCACTCTTCTCTTCTATTTCTTTTATTTTTTGCTCATTCTTTGATAATGTTTATTGAATAGACTCTATTATCCCATCCATTTTGACTACTCTATCCTCTACTCTTTTAATATTACCCCTCATATCTTCCATGTTTTCTGTCATCTTTTCGTAATTTTGATTGATTGATTGCTGCATCCTTACCATGGATTGGAATGTAGTCACTGAAGACATCGACATTTTACTACATTCTAATCCAAAACTGGCAAAAAGCCAGTTTTAAATTAAATATTTTAATTTAAATATAACCAGAATATAACTCCAATTAACCATATACTTCTATTATATTTATTTAAACTATTTCAAAAAAGAGTTGCTATGTGTCAGGTTTGTCTATTAATATCTCTGCCTCTCTAATATTGAATAGTTAATGTAATTAAAAATTAAAGATCTAATAATAATAACAAGCAAGCAATCTATCACTATAGTAAGTAATAAAGCAAATCAATCAATGACAGTTCATTTCCAAAGCAATGTTAAATAAAGTAGCCAATAAATAGTTAAGTAATTTTCATTAATTAGGTTTGCTCAGTACTGTATTTATATTAACTTTATATTTAATAGGGAGTCAATTTTAAATGAATATCAGAAGAGGAAAGAGAGAAATAGGAATTAGGATATACCTAGACAGTTTTATATTGATTATTAAATAAGATCAGTTTTGAACTCTTAATGTTATTAAGTTAGTTAAGAACCCAATTGTCTTCTAATTAATGTATCAGTCTGACCCAATCCTAAATTAATTCAACAATGTTCCTGAATGCTCATCAAGTTGCTTATAGTTCTAATCCGTTTATATCCAAATTAATAAACCCGCTGAGCTGGTGATACTCCTTTTATTTTCAGCGTGGGGCTTCCGGTTTGCCCAGTCACCTCCAAGTCTTCTGTTCTTTCAACTTGCACAAAACTTCATATACATTCAAAAAAACCACCGTGCCCTTTGCTATTCAAACAGCTCATCCGGAATGATTCCCAAGTAGGTCTAAATCTGGTATTAGGAGGAGGGAGTCTGTGGCTGGTCTCCTATCTCCGATCTCCGATTTCCGATCTCCAATCACCCGTCTGCCATTTCAACTCTTTCTCCTCACCCATCTTTCAAGTCCTCACTGTTCCTGATGAAATGCAATGACTGCTGCGTTGCCCCGATCAAATCAAATACAATCAAATCAATCCAACCAGACAGCATCAAGGGCTCCTCTCTCCAAGTCATTCTACTATTACCACCTCTCACTCCGAACCTTTCCACAAATCTGCAATCCCCATCGTTTTAGTCCCTTATTTGGCTTATTTTGGCTGTTATTTCTTGCTTCCCTTTTAAGTATAAGGCAGCTGCATCAGCTGTGGTCCTTTTTTTTTTTCCAATTTTTTAAATTATTTTTCTTAAAATAGACAAACATACTAACAGACATTAAACATAAAGTGGGGGTGTATTTCCCCCGCTTCTTTTGAAAGTATACATTCAAATACAAAAGAAGAATACATAATTGAATATATGTTAAGTGTTAAAATTCTTAATATATTGCTAATACGTAACCTAATATAACTTAGTCGTCAAAGAGTACCTTTAATGTAGTTTTAGCTACTGCACAATATGCCATAATCATCAAAGAGAACATTTAAGGTAATTACAACTACTATACATATATAAATCAAACTACTTAATATGTTGGTTATACATAAACTAGTATATCATAATCATCAAATAAGTCAACTGCTATACGTATATAAGCTAAAGTTCTTAATGTGTTACTTATACATATACTACTATATCATGGTCATCAAAAAATACATTCAAACTAATATTAATATTATCACCTAGGCAAAAACCAATACAAAAAATTGACTAAAAATAAATTTATATATCTTATTTTTTCTTATCTATCCATTTATAAACATTGTTCCATGTTTCATAAAATTTGGTATCTTCTTGATCGTTTAATCGTCTTGTCATCATGTCCATTTCAGCGCATTCTAATATTTTAAATATAACTTCTTCTTCCTTGGGGATTTCCTCCCCCTTCCAATTTTGCGCATATATTATTCTAGCCGCAGTTAATATATGTATAATTAAGTAAAGGGTTTCTTTCTTGTAGGTCTGATTGGTGATTCCTAATAGATAGAATTCCGGGGTATTATCTATATCTTGGTTTAGTATTTCTTTTAATATTTTCTCTACCATCTTCCAAAATATTTTAGCTTTAGCACATGTCCACCATTGATGGTAATAGGTTCCTATATCCTTCTTACATTTCCAGCATAATGGGGATGTTTAGGAAACATCTTTGCTATCCTGTTTGGTGGGAGATGCCATCTGTAGAACATTTCTCCCATGTATCTATGTCTATTTCCTTGCCAATATTTCTACACCATCTTATCATAGTATCTTTTAAAGTCAACTCTATGTTTTTATGAGCAATGAGGAATTTATATATTTTCCCTATCATTTTTGTTGAATTAATAGTAATTAAATTGCTCAACAAATTTTTACTTTTATTAAAAATATAAAGAGTTTTATCCTTCTGATATCTAGATCGAATCTGGGCATAATGCCACCAATCTATTATTATCCCTTCTTCTTGTAGTTTAATCCTAGGTTTTAGCTTCATCTGGTCATTTAGTAGTTCTTTATATCTATAAGATATTTTCTTGTCTTTTATGGACTTTGGATGGGTTATCGCTTCTAGGGGGGCAAGCCATTCTGGGATATTTAAGAAGTGGTTTTTCTTGATGTCTTTCCAAACTTCTAGCAAATACTTCCTTAATGTATGCCTTTTAAAATATGAGTGGTTTTTTTCCTTGTCGTACCATACAAATGCATGCCATCCAAGCATGAGATCATGTCCTTCTAAATTTAACATTCTTGTGTTCTCTAAAGTTATCCAATCTCTAATCCATGTTAATGCGGCAGCCTGGTAGTATAATTTCCAGTTTGGAAGGCCAAATCCTCCTCTTTCTTTGATATCTTCTAGACAATTTATTTTTATCCTTGCTTTTTTCCCTTGCCATATAAATTTTTTAACTAAATTTGTCAGTGTTTTAAAAAAGATTCCCCCTGGATTTATTGGAATTACCTGGAAGAGAAATAGAACCTTGGGTAAAATATTCATCTTAATTGTTGCGAGTCTTCCTAAAAATGATATTTTCAGGTTATTCCACATTGCTAGATATTTTAAATTTCTGTTAACAATTTTATATAGTTATCATTTTTTAATGTTATTGTTTTCGCTGTTAGATTTATCCCTAGGTATTTTACTTTTTTAACAGTCTTTATTCCAGAAATGCTTTCTAATTTGATTTCTTGTGCTTTGCTCATGTTTTTAGTTAAGAAGTGTGTTTTACTTTTGTTTATCTTTAAGCCTGCTACCTTTCCATATTGTTTAATAGCTTGCAATAAGGTAGGGACTGTTGTTATCGGATCTTCAATTATAAACGTTAAATCATCTGCAAAGGCTTGGACTTTATAATTTTCATCTCCTACAGTTAAACCTTTTATTTTAGGATCCGCTCTTATTTTAATTAGTAGAGTTTCAAGAATCATAATAAATAGCAATGGTGATATAGGACAAGCTTGACGAACTCCCTTGTTAATATCAAGTTTTGGTAATTGATTGTTATTCAATATTATATTAGTTGTTTGTTTTGAGTATATAGTGTCTATTAAATTAACAAACTTTGGGCCAAATCTCATTTTATTTAATTGCATTTTTATGAACATCCAATTGACGTTATCAAAAGCCTTTTGGGCGTCCAGAAACATTAAGGATGCTGTCTTGCCTGGGTATTGTTCATAATACTCTAGTGTGTTTATTACTGTTCTAAGATTATTTTTAATTTGTCTCCCTGGTAGAAACCCATTTTGGTCTTGGTGTATTATTCCGTTTATAACTCTTTTAAGTCTGTCTGCATAAATAGCAATGAATATCTTGTAATCTACATTTAATAATGATATAGGCCTGTAATTTTTAATTTTTTCTGGGTCTGTGCCTGGTTTATGTATTAGGGTTGTTAGTGACTCTAACCAAGATTTAGGAATTTTTCCCTCAAGTCTACACAGATTTAAAGTTTCTAACATGTGATTTCTTATTGTTTCATTTTCTATCTTATACCATTCTGCCGGTATAGCATCTGGGCCAGTGGCCTTGTTGCTTTTTTGTTTTTTAATTATTGTTAGGAGTTCTTCCATTGTTATTGGTCCTTCCATGGTGGCCTGTTGGTCTTCTGTTATTTGTGGTAGTTTTGAAGCTTGTAAGTAGTTAAAAACTTCATCTTTGCTAACATTATCTTTGGCATATAAATCTTTATAGAAATTGTACACAATATCTGCCTTTCCTTCTGTGTCATATTTTATTGTTCCGTCTTTGTCTTCTAATTTTTTAATTAATTTTGATTGGCTCTGTTTTCTAAGTTTATATGCTAGCCATCTGCCTGGTTTATTTGCATATTCAAAGTAATGTTGCTTTGCTCTTTTGATCTTTTCAGTTATTTGGTTTTGTTCTATAATTCTAATTTTATGCTTAGTTATATTTATTTCTGTTTTTAAATCTCTATTCTTAATGTGTTGTTGCGATAAAGATTCTAATTGTTTTAATTCATTTATTAATTGTACATACTTTAATTTCTTTTCCTTGTTATATTTTGCTGTATAGGATATTGTTAATCCTCTTATATAAGCTTTGACTGTATCCCATAAATTCTGTGGAGTAGTATCTGAAGTTTTGTTGATTTCAAAAAATATTTTTAGTTCCTTTTCGATCCAATCCTTATATTTCTTATCATTTAATATATTTCTATTCATCCGCCAATTATTCTGTTTATTATTCATTCTCATAGAGACCACTATTGGATTGTGATCGGCCCATGTGTTGACGTCTATCTCGACCTCTCTTATTTGTTCTGCGACCATTTTTGGTGCCCATATCATATCTATTCTCGTCCAAATTTTATGGGGGTTGGAGTAGAAGGTATATTGTCTCTTATGAGGGTGTCTTTCCCTCCAAATATCATTTAATAATAGTTCTGCTTTCATTTTTTGGAAAGTACTAGGTAGCAAATTCCTTCTTGTTTTTTTACTTTTTTTCCTTTTTTTATTACCTCCCCCCCCTGAATGGTCTAATTGTCTGTTCGCAATAGCATTAAAATCACCTATTATTAATGCATTTTCAATAGCTAGGTCTATTATTATTTGATGTAAATTTTTATAAAATGTCATTTGATCTTCATTGGGGTCATAGATAGAAACAACAACTAGAGGTCTAGGTTCAATATCAACTTGTACAATCAATATTCTACCCTCATTGTCCTTATATATTTGTTTGGAATTTATAGAATTCTCAACATACATCACTACACCTCTTTTTTTTTTATCTGCTAATGCAGCGTACATTTTTCCAATTTTGGGATTCAACAGTAATTTTTGGTTGTTTTTTTTAATATGTACTTCTTGTAATATTGCAATTTGAACATTTTGGTTTCCGATTTTAGAAAAGATTTGTTTCCTTTTCCTTGGTTCATTAAGTCCATTAACATTTACAGAAAATATTTTTAAATCTTTACTTGTTGTCATTTAGTAGGTTTTTTGGTTTCTCGCTGAGGTTGAACTCTTCTAGCACCTTGGTCCTGCTCTATTAGTTGAGCAGTAGCCCCCAGATCTTCTTCTTGCTGGGTTGGTAATTTTTCCCCTGGTTGCTGTTGAGCTAGTTGTTGTTGGACCACTTGTTGTTTATTTGTATGATCCAAATGGCTGATACCACTATTTTCAAAAAATACATAGCTTGTTCTACATTTTCCAGTTTGTATCTTGTAGAACGCCATGTCAGAGAAAGACCTTGTGGAATAAGCCAGCGGTAAGTGATATTTTCTTTGATCAAAATTTTAGTTAGAAAGTGATAATCTCTTCTGCTTTCTCTGACACTTCTTGGAACTTGTTTTAGTATTTTTATGTCAACTCCTTGGTGTTGAGGTTGGGAGTTTCTTGAATAGTGGAGTATGTCATCTCGCAGCGCTTTTCTTGTGAACTTGATGTGTATCTCTCTCGGGAGGTTGTGGCGACGGATGTAGCTATTCGAGATTCTGTATACTTCATCGATTTCTTTCAGTAGTACTGCAGGATCCTCTTGGAGTATTCCTCCAATAGTTTCCGCCATAGTCATTTTTAAATCTTCATCTTTTTCCTCTTTTATATTCTGAAATCAAAGTCCATACGAAGCTCGTTGCATCTCCAGCTGAATGATTGATTCATCATATCTTCTGTATCTTTCATCAGCTCTCCCTTCAAGGTAGTCCATTCTTTTTTCATTTTTATCAGATTTCACTTCAACTTTTTTGACTCGGTCATCACTTTCTTTCAGTGTTTGTTGAATCTCCTTTATCTGGTCTTTCATCTCACCCATGTCAACTTTCAATTGGGCCATCTCCGCTTTGAATTCTGCCAAGTCTGCTTTTATAGCTTCTCTTTGTTGTGTTGCATCCTCTTTTATGGCCTCTCTTTGTTGAGTAGCATCTTCTTGAGATTTAAACATAAAGTCCTTCAAAGTATTTAAAGTTTCTTGTAATGTTGCGAAATTGGACTGCATTGTTTTATCTTTGTCTTTGTCCTTGGTAGACATGGTTAACACCTGGTGCGACGGGGAAGAATGCGGTGACAGTTGTGGAGAGGGAGTTGTTGCTATAGTTTGTTTTTTAACCGTTTTGACAAAGGTTGAAGTACTTGACATTATCAAATTGAATCCACTATTTCAAATTTAGATTAGTTTCAATTTATATGTAGTAAAAAGGAAAAGAATTACTATAAATTCCAAATCTGTTCAATCTATTTTGTTAACAATTTCCCTTAAAATATGACTATATATGCCAATTCAATTACCAACAATTACCAACAAAATTATTATTATTATTTTTAAAACTTTAAATATGCAATGCCAAAAAGAACAGGTGTAAAACTTTAAAAATAAAAAAAATAAATGAAAAATAAGAGTTAAAAATAAGTACTCTGGTAGAAGGACAAAGTAGATAAAGGAAAGAAAAAGTATTAGCTATTCATAAGAAATAAGAAATAAGAGAGAGCATGTAAAAGAAAAATTATGGAAAGAAAAAAGGAGAAGGAGAGAAGAGAGAGGAAAAAATTGATAAAATTAATAAGAGAAGTGAAGAAAGTTGTTTTAGGGGAAAGAAAAAACAAAAAGGAGGTAATATTTTAATTTAGCTAATTAAAATAGAGCAGGGAACCAAGGTTTGTTAACAATGCATATGCTTCAAATCAGATTTCTTTTAAAGGTAGCAGTGCACAAAAAAAAGAAAAAAGAAAGAGAAGAATCAAGGAGAGATCAGAAGAAAAAGAAGAATAGTTATTCAGGAAACACAATATGAATACTGTATACTTATGTTCTTCTTATCGGTCCAGTAGTTGTGCTAGAGAGTAAAGATGTAAATCCAAGTATCAAAGAATAAGGTTATGATTAGTTCCAATTTCAAGTTCAAAGGGAAAGTCAAAATGGTAGTTTTCTTGTGTTTAAAATGAAGTCAGTTTATTTTCCAAGTTTAAGATAGAAGCAGAGAAACAAATCCCAAGATGGAGTCAGGTTAAAATTCGTACAGCAAGGCAGATGTTAAAAAATTCTCAGCAAATAATCCAAGAGCAATCAGCAAATAATCCAAAGAGACTCAGCAAATAATCCAGATAGGTTGATCCAGGAGTAAATAATAAAAAAAAAAAGGTTTCAATTCCTTCTATTATCCATTTATTTTGTAATTATTGAATTATTTCATTGTTGTGGGAAAAAAACAACAAGATGAGAAAAAAGGCAGCAAGACTGTGTTCCTCTGCTATCAGAATCTAAGCCCGGAACACTATATTCTTAGCGATCTGTCAAAAACAAATTCTAGTCACCCTTACAAATTTCCTTTAGCAATTTGAATTTTCTAAATAATCATATCAAGTTTGAATTATTTTGTTAATCCATAAAGTAAAAAAAGATATCTTTAAGTTCCAAAGTTCGAAATGGAAAAAATGAAAGTGAAAAGATTAGATCCGGCTGTTATTTGCGGATGAATCCACAAAAGGAAAAAACTTTCACCTTCGCCTTATTGAAAAAACTTTCACTTAGAACTTTCACGATCAAGTCTTCTGCTTTCAAACACGAAACAAAAAGAGGTTTTTTTCTTTACCTTAGGTTTTTTCTTTGATGTATTCTTTTTCGGTCCGATTGCTCTGGATACTTTCACTTCTTAAGCTTTTTCGTACTTCCCACTGGGTGAGGGGAGAAAGCGCTGGCCGATCCTCCTATGCAGAGAGGATCGGTTCTCCCGTCTCCGAAGCTGCGGGTCGATCCGCTGCCTCCGGAGTCTCGGCGACGGCTCCTCGGGCAGAGGGGAGCCCCCTGTTCTGGGATCGGGCCATCCGAGCCCGATCCGATCGCAAATGCGACCTTCGGAGGGGGCAGAAGGGGTCTCAGGACAGAGCACTGTCAAAGAGATCCCGCTGCGGTCTCCTCCAGATCGGAAGTCTGCATCAGCTGTGGTCCTTAGGGTATTTCTGGCTTTCTGGGGGATAACCACAGATACACGGGAAGTTCCTCTTTAAGTTGTGGAGGCTCTCCAAGCTGCAACTCAAAAGCAGAGAACAGCCCTGGAGTTCACTGGAGGCTGCCTTGCCATGATGCAATGTCAAGTTGGAAGTAATAATAATAATAATAATAATAATAATCAGGACTTTTTAAAAATGCTGCGGGATGTGGGACAAATTGTTAAAAATTGGGACTGTCCTGCCCAAAAGTGGGACATCTGGTCACCTTACCTAAAGGATCAGAGTAGAGGAATTATAGGGCAAATATAATTTAAAAATTATGTGCTATTCTGGACACTGTCTCTCAAGTCTAGATTCTAATTTTGGAAATAAAAATGTCAAGGCTGTTCTGCATTCTCACCTATTACTTTGTCTTCTAGTTTCCATTACTGATTTTGCGATGGAAAACAATTTGTTGAGAAAATTAAGAGAAAAGATGAAACGTCTCATAAAGGAGGTAAGAGAAAACATTTGTTCATACGCTGTCACAGTAAATGTGTGATGGAACATATAGAAATTTTAGGCAGGTAGCTAGGTAGGGATAGATAGATAGTATAGATAGAGAGAGACAGACAGACAGACAGTCAATCAGACAGACAGATAGATAGAAAGAACAGTAGGTAGTTGGAGAAATACAGATAGATAGACAGAATATGAATTGTGATTTCTGTTTATCCTCAGTTGACCGTTTAGGTTTTTGTTTTGACCTTTGAAATACATTGTTAGCTTGCCTTAGCAACCCAAGAAAGCCAGTTTGGTATCGTGGTTAAGGCATCACCCTGCGCACCCAGAGACCGGCATTCCTTGCCCCACTTTAGGCACACAGCCAAGTGGGTGACCCTGACCCAGTCACCTTTTCTTACCCCTAGAAAGGAGGCAACACCAAACCACTTCTGAAAAATCTTGTTAGGAAAACAGCAGGAACTCATCCAACCAAGACGAGACTGGACTTTCCTTTTTGTTTGTTTGGGGGGTTTTTGAAAAATTTTAGACCGTAATCCAAGACGTTTCTTCAGTTTTGGAAGAATAGTAAAATGTTATTTTTTTCAGTAGTGTGAATTTCCAGGCATGTGTCAAAGATTAGATGGCAGAGATATAGTTGGTAGCCCAGATTTGAAGAGGAAACAATGTTTAACATCAACCCAAGTCATTTAGAATTGTTGATAGGAAAATTAGTGTCTTTAATCACTGTCAATTTGCTTTTTAAAAATAGGGTATTTTCTCTCTGGAAGAAGAAAGTTCGAGACTTCCTCTTCTGGTACAAAGACATGCTGAGGTATATAATGTATACTTGTAGCTCACCTTAGAATATAATTATGAGAAAAATGAAAATAAATGATTTTTTCACAATTGGTAATGGCTAATAATGCATGTGCAGCATATTTTATGTAGTATATACCGGTATGTTCAATTTATATTTCTATTGCATATATGAAATCCATACACACATCTATACAGACTAGTTTATTTGTAATTTCTCTGAAAGAATGGCAATTATCAGAGCTGATGCTAATTCTTGGTCGGTTCCTTCTTTGCTACATTAGCTAGTTTCTTTGGCCACTTACAATACCAATAGCAGTGAAATAAAATTTAGATGATTCATAATTGTTTTGAACCACTGTGTTTTACATTTCCTAAAGAAATTAACTAAGGCTACTTTTTTTCCTAGCCCAGCATAAAGTTGCGTTCCCATCAGGTAAGCAATCTAGTACATGAGGAACCTGTTGAGTGTGCATGACCGAGACATAGTTCATATCATAAAAAGAGGGAGGGAAAGCCCAGTGTAACTGATTGGGTAGTGAGGGGTAGCAAGTGGGCTGCTACGGAAATATATTTCTGACTTATGATTTATTTTGGCTTCTCTAGATTTTTCAGACAAAAGCGGAAAGAGCAGATGTTAATTTGAAGAGAGTGAGCGAGCAGAGTTATATGTAAGTCTTCACATAGTTCATCAAATCTTTGCACAATCCTATTAAGTTCACCCTTTCTGTATGACATTTATAATTTCATAAGGTACTTTTAATGTGTATTTAATAAAAATTGAATAAAAAGGTTGATAATTCAAGTAAAAAAAAACCCTAGGGGCTAATTTCTCTCTGGTCTTCATTATTTGCAGAAAGACAGTGGAAATTTCTAAACTCCTGAATGAAAAACAAGAATAAGGGGAAAAAATTAATGAACTTGTAAAGGAAAATAAGCAACTTTGCAAAGAAAAAAAATGAAATTTCTGAAGAGTTTGAAGAAAAGTTGAGGAGGTGAGAAAATTTTTGATAGCAACTCTGACTTTCTCGTTGTTTCTTCAATATTTCAATTACCGTATTTTTCGCTCTATAAGACGCACCTGATGATAAGACGCACCTAGATTTTAGAGGAGAAAAATAGAAAAAAAATATTTTGAGCCAAAAAGGGGAGAGGAAGAGAGGAAGGAGTGAAAGAAGGGAGGGAGGGAGGAAAGAAGGGAGGAAGGAAAAGGAAAGCAAGAAATGGAGGGAGGAAAGGAAGGAAAGAAAGAAAGAAAGAAAGGGGGAAGGGACAGGAACAGAGGAAGGAAGCAAGGAAACTTATGAAAGGGGAGAGTAAGAGAGGAAGGACTGAAGGGAGGGAGGGAGGGAAGAAGGTAGGAAGGAGAAAGAAAAGAAGAAATAGAGGAAGGGAAGGTAAAAGAGAGAAAGAAAAAGAGCAAGAAAGAAAGCAAGAAAGAGAGAAAGAAAGAAAATGAAAGAGAAATTAAAATAGAGAGGGGGAATGAAAGAAATGGAAGGAGGGAAGGAAGGAGAGAAAGCAAGAGAAAGAAAGAAAGAAAGCAAGAGAAAGAAAAAAGAATGAAAGAGCAAGAGAGAAAAAGAAAGAAAGAGAAAGAAAGAAAGAAAGAAAAGAAAGGAGGGAGGGAAGGAAGGAAAGAAAGGAAGAAAGAAAGAGAGAGAGAGGGAGAAGAAAGGAGGGAGGGAAGGAAGGAAAGATAAACGGGTAGTGTGGGGAAATACCGGGGTAAGACCTGAGTTTGATACGTGTGAAGGGAAGCCCCCTTTCCCTCTCTCTCTCTCTCTCTCTCTCTCTCTCTTCTTCTTGAGAAAGAAAGAAAGAAAGAAAAGAAAGGAGGGAGGGAAGGAAGGAAAGAAAGGAAGAAAGAAAGAGAGGGAGAGAGAGGGAGAAGAAAGGAGGGAGGGAAGGAAGGAAAGAAAAACGGGGAGTGTGGGGAAATACCGGGGTAAGACCCGAGTTTGATACGTGTGAAGGGAAGCCCCCTCTCCCTCTCTCTTTCTCTCCCCCCTCTCCCTCTCTCTTTCTCTCCCCCCCTCTCCCTCTCTCTTTCTCTCCCCCCTCTCCCACTCTCTTTCTCCCTCTCCCTCTCTTTCTCTCTCTCCTCCTCTCTCTTTCTCTCTCTCTCCCCCTCTTTCTCTCTCTTCTTCTCACTTTCTCTCTCTTGTTTTCTTTCTGTCTGGGCAGATGGCTTTGCTGACCGGAGAAGCCAGCGATCCGGGAGTCCGGGACTGTGTGGCTTTGCGCCATGGGGCGCGATCCGCCCCCTCTCCTCCGCCGCCGCCTTCTGCCTTGGGGCGCGATCCGCCCCCTCTCCTCCTCCGCCGCCTCCTGCCTTGGGCGAACAATTCGGGAGTCCGGGACTGTGTGGCTTTGCGCCATGAAGAGGAAACGGCTCCGGCAGCAGGGAAAAGTCGGCCGTTTTCTCTTCATGGCGCAAAGCCACACAGTCCCGGACTCCCGAATTGCTCGCCCAAGGCAGGAGGCGGCGGAGGAGGAGAGGGGGCGGATCGCGCCCCAAGGCAGAAGGCGGCGGCGGAGGAGAGGGGGCGGATCGCGCCCCATGGCGCAAAGCCACACAGTCCCGGACTCCCGAATTGCTCGCCCAAGGCAGGAGGCGGCGGAGGAGGAGAGGGGGCGGATCGCGCCCCAAGGCAGAAGGCAGCGACGTTGGAGAGGGGGCAGATTGCGCCCCAAGGCAGGAGGAGGCGGCGGAGGAGAGGAGGCAGATCGCGCCCCAAGGCAGGAGGTGGCAGAGGAGGAGAGGAGGCGAATCGGCCGGGCAATAGGGCAAGGTGGAGGCACCGTGGGGAGGCAGGGGCGGCCGCGGCTCCCTTTACCCCTACTGCCACACCTCCCCGCCCCTGCCCACCTCCCTGCGGGCTGGCAGGGGGATGGGGAGCCCGTGGAAAAGGGCACGCACGGGTGTATTTGGGGGTGTGCGCAGTTTACGGGGAACGCTGGGCCAGGCAGCAGCTAGCCAGCCAGCCGAGGGGATGGCACTGCCGAGTTCGCAGCCTCCCCCCCCTCCCTGCCTGCATCTTCGCTCCATAAGACGAGGCTGATTTTTCAACCTACTTTGGGAGGGAAAATCTGCGTCTTATGGAGCGAAAAATACGGTAGTTTTTATTTTAAACAAGTTTTACAATTTGAATAAAAAAAACAAAGGGGGCTAACTTCACTCTGCTCTTGATATTTTACAGGAAAATTAGTTCAGATAAACAAGAGGAGATTGAAAAAATTATAAAACAAAATGAAAGTCTCAGCTCAAAAATTAAAAAATATGCCATCGAGAAAGTAGAGCTCCTCCACGAAAATAATGAATTAAAAGAAGAACTGTAAAGGTGAAAAATTTTTACTTTTATTTTATTTATTTTATTTATTGGATTTATATGCCGCCCTTCTCCAAGGACTCGAGGTGGCTTAGAACATATAAAAACAAATACAATACAAATACAATAGCAAATCCAATTAAATTAAAACTATAGAGACAATCTAAAACCCCAATTATGTTAAAAATCAGTCATACCCATTCAAACAACAGCCATACAAACATTTGGTCGGCCAGGGGGACTGAGATCTAACTGTCCCAAGCCTGGTGGCATAAATGAAGTGGGGGGGGGCAGAGCGAATCTCCAGGGGGAGCTGATTCAGAAGCCCCCACAGAAATGGCTCTTCACCTACGCACCACCAAACGACATTGTCTAGTTGATGGGACCTGGAGAAGGCCAACTCTGTGGGACCTCACCAATTGCTGGGATTGATGCGGCAGAAGGTGGTCCCACAAGTACCGCCAAGTACTGATGCCATGTATGGCTTTATAGGTCATTACCAACACTTTGAATTGTGTCCAGAAACCAATCACCAACCAATGCAATCCACGTAGTGTTGGAGAAAGAGGGGCATGTCTAGGAATGCCCATGACCATTTGCACGGCCACATTTTGCACAATTTTAATTTTCCAAAGACTCTTCAAAGGTAGCCCCATGTAGAGAGCTTTGCAGTAGTTGAATCTCAAGGTGATAAAGGCATGAGCGACTGTGAGCATGAGTGATTGTGACTGTGCCACAGCTGAAAGATGATGGTTCCTTCCCCCCCAGAGTAATGGACCAGCAGATGGAAGTGTTCTCTGAAAGCCCCCTGGGTCCATCGCACCTGGGAAGGAATCACCTAATCAGTTCCATCTCCCTGCGGAGGAGGATTGAAGCCTTTAAATCAAGCCGTAGCAGAAAATGATCTGACTATGACAAAGGCAACATATTTAAGACCCTTAATTTCAGATCATTGCTCAACTGCTCTGTGGGGAATACCATGTCAGGAGCATGCCCCCCTCATGAGTTGCACCCTAAATTACTTCGCTCAGGTCCCTGGTTGCCATGGTGGCCATAAACTCCTGCACCAATCCAGAGGATTCTCTGAGCAACAGGTTAATGTCCACCAAGACAATAAGCTTGGGGAACTCCACTGCCAGCCCAGCTACCTCCTCGAGTAGCGCAGGTAGGGCTGTTGACATGCAGCTGGGAGGTAGGTACATGAGCAACAAGCCCACCTGAACCCCTAGGTCCAACTTCACAAAGAGGGACTCACAACCCGTAATCTCAGGAGCAGCGAACCTGCGTGTGCTGAACGTCTTTTTTGCTATAATAGCCACTCAGCCCACCTTCCCTGGGGTCGTGGCTGGTGCCACACCTGCAACCCAGCTGGGCACATTTCAGAGAGAGGGACTCCTCCTTCTGGGCCCAGCCAGATCTCAGTAACACATGTCAGGTCAGCCTCCTCATCTAGGAGTAAATCCTGGATGAGGGGAGCTTTATTTACAACTGACCTGTCATTGAATATCAACAGCCTGAGCCTAAGGTCCGAGATTCGCTTGTCGCCAGTACCCCGAGCTAAGCTCATGGGGCCGGAACAAGGGATCGCTTTCAAGCAGCGAGCTCTTGTTCCCCGAGAGCAGCCTACCCCATGTCTCCCAACATATCTGCCTCTCCCCAGCAAAATCAGGATATTCCGGGCCTGTGCTACCCTAGATATGGGCTCCTCCACTCCTCCCACCTCTATATTGCAAGAGGGCTAATATCTCTCTGGTCCTTATATTTTACAGAAAAACGGCAGTAATGGAAGAAATTACAATAGAAAAAGTACAAATGAAAATTGAAATGGAAAAAATCACATTCCAAAAAATGGATACAATTGATAAAAATGAGGAGCTCTGCCGAGAACATTACAAATTGCAGTGGAGGTGAGAAATTTTTAGATAGCCACCAGAAACTACAGAGGAAAGGCTCGTAAGTCTTCACATAGTTCATCAAATCTTTGCACAATCCTATTAAGTTCACCCTGTCTGTATGACATTCATAATTTCATAAGGTATTTTTAATGTGTATGTAATAAAAATTGAATAAAAAGGTTGATAATTCAAGTTAAAAAAAACCCTGGGGGCTAATTTCTCTCTGGTCTTCATTATTTGCAGGAAGACAATGGAAATTTCAAAACTCCTGAATGAAAAATAAGAATTAGAAATAAAAATTAACGAACTTGTAAAGGAAAATAAGCAACTTTGCAAAGAAAAAAATGAAATTTCTGAGAAGATTGAAGAACAGTTGAGGAGGTGTTTTCGTATGCGTCGAGGAATGTAGACGCTACGCTGAACACTGAACGCTCCTCAAATTATAAAAAATAAACATTGGATTTTAAACCCCATTGAACCTCTTGGAGTCTCAAATAAATTGGACTAAGTAAAAAGCTAAAACTTTGGAACCTGGAAATACCTTGGGCTTATCGGAGGAGAGCAGAAACAACCGGAAAACAGCCTGCTTTCCATTCGGAACTGTGAGTAAACAATAAGTTAATTGGGGGAGGGAAATGGCGGAGGCAGTTGGGGCAGAACTGACAGAGAGAATGGACGCTTTGATTAAAACTTTTGTTATGGTCGGTCAGCAGCTAAAAGAAATGCAAGATGTGGTGGCTAAGACTGAGACCCAGCTGCAAAAAGTGAAAATAGAACAGCAAGAAGTGAAAATAGAACAGCAAGTCCAGGGTATTAGGGTTTTAAAGATAGAAGAAGGAAGGGAACAGGACCGCCAATGTATAAATATGCTGGAATACAGATTAAGAAGAGCAAAGTTACGTCTGAGAGGATTTAAAGCAGATTTTGCTGATGGCAGAAATATGATCCAAAATATTCAGCAATGGTTTAAGGAGTATAAGATTGAAATTCAGGATCATCAAATAGAACGTGCACATTGGGTTTTTGGAGCGCGAAGAGACGGGAATCAACGAGACATCGTAATTAAATTCCTCTCAGAAAAAGCAGCTGAAACAGTCTACAAAGAGTTAAGGAAAATTACTAACGTTACTTTTAAAGGAGCCCCGATCCAGGTTTTGAAGGATTTGTCGGTGCAAACTTTGCAAGCTAGGAGCCAGATTTTCTAATGACATTAATTAAAATGATGCATTTTGGAGATAAATTTAATAATTTTATAGAAACTATATATTCAGGCCAACAGCTAATATAATAATAAATGGAGATAAGACAGATATAATTAATATTGAAAAAGGAGTTAGACAAGGTTGTCCAATCTCTCCGCTACTATATATTTTGTACATTGAAATCTTATTGAACTTTGTGACAACAAATCCAGATATTAGAGGTTTGAAAATTAAGGAGCAACATTATAAGACACAAGCCTTTGCTGATGACCTAGTCTATATCATACCATTAAATTCGGGATTGGAATTGTTAAGGGAAATGGAAAAATTTGGAAAAGTAGCGAGGCTCAAAATCAACAAGGATAAAACAAAGATGTTAACTAAAAACTTGTCCAAGAAACATATAGAGGAATTAGAGGAAAGAATAGAAATTAAATCAGTTTAAAAAGTTAAGTATCTGGGGATTTGGTTTACAGCCAAATGTACTTCGACAAAAAAAGACAACTACCCAAAATTTTTAAAGGATATCCAGAAAGATTTAATGAAATGTTCTAAATTACAAATATCCCTGTTAGGGATCTCAATAATTAAGATGAATGTACTTCCAAAGGTACTTTACCTATCTTCCTTGATGACTTCAACCCACCTCACATTTCCCAGGAAAAAAAAAACAAGGAATATAAAATCTTACTGGAGAAGATTTGTCCAATGTCAGCTAAGTTATGGCATGCGCTGCACTCTTTTGGACTATTTTCAACGGATCTTCACTGTTGATCATTTTGTTTGCTTGGAATCAAATCAGCTGTATGTATAAATTGATATAGAGAAACATGTGTATCTGGCATTGAAAAGCCAAATTGAAAGCTGGACATTTTGAAGGTGAAAAGGAATCAACCAAAATCAGGATTGCTTCCCTGACTGCAACATTGCTAGCATAACAGTACAGCCTTTGTGGAAGGGAAGTGCTGCCTTATGAGGAGAGTTCTCAGACTTCCATGGCCATCTCACAGTTATAAGCCGTGGTCTGGTCTTGCCATGACCCTGGAATTTGGGTGCCAAACTTTAATTAAAAAGTTGAAATTGGATTTCAACTGGATTTCAATTGAAGGGCCATGAAATTGCCCTTTCAGCTCTGAGCTTTGCAGTTGAAATCCAATTTCAACTTTTTAATTAAAGTTTGGCAGCCAAATTCCAGGGTCATGGCAAGACCAGACCACGGCTTATCCAGGGCCACAGAATATCTCTGTTGCTTGAACTGGAGTTCCCAGCAACTAAAGAATGATCTTTGGACTTGATATTTCCTCCATTTAATTTGCCTCCTACAGGTACTTAATAAAGCTTGAAATCTCCTTATGAACTGGTGTGTTTGTTTGGTTTTGATTCTCAAAAAGCCATTCATTTGGCAGCTGGCCATTGCCTGACACTTGCACACACACACACACACACACATACACATACACACACCACAGAAACATATCAGATTTATTTACTTTGAATAACAAGGTAAATTTACAAGTCTTCAGAGAGGGGTGGCATACAAATCTAATAAATAATAATAATAATAATAATAATAATAATAATAATTATTATTATTATTATTATTATTATTATTATTATTATCATTACAAACAAACCAAGGAGCCACCCACACATTTAATGTTCAGAAGCAATTGTGCCAAGAGAACAAGATCACTGGTAAACCAGGCTGTCACCAGAAATCCATTGTATCCGTAAGGTACCTGGGATGGACCACCAAAATGGATCTGGCCTTGCATAGGCAGTCCAAAGCAGGCTGCAGCACTACCAAACCATCAAGCCACACCGTGCCAAGGATAGGAAGCTTTGCTTGCTTTCCTACGCAGTAACCTCCCCGGCTGAGCAAAGATGCTGGAGAGGAGCACAAGCCCCTTGCCACTTTGTCTGAAAGGGAAGAAGCCAGGCTCTGCTCACCCCTCCTGAAATGGAGCACATCATCTCCATGCCAGGAGAAGCCTTCCTCCCAAGTCATTTTTCTAGAAAGAAGAATTCTGGGCTGGCTCCTGGTTTTACAGCCATGACAGCTGGTATTTGGGCACCAGCAAAGAAAGCCTTCCGTTCCTTTCATTCTAGGTTAAGCTGAAAGAAAAGAGCCCATAAGGGACCACATAATGCTATACTACACCTGCCAAATGACCTCACCTAATGGTCTCATCTACTTTTAGTATTAAAAGGAGCAGGAACAAACCCTGATCACTCAGACCATGCTATTCATGTGTTCACACAGTGCTTGGAAGCTTTGAATTTTGGATGAGGGGAATTTTGTGGGCGTGGCTTAATTTGTAGAAGTTGCTTGTCGGTCATATAACTGGGTGGGAGCGGCTTTGTGGTGGGGTGGTTTGGTGATTATTTGACTGGGTGGTCATGTGACTGGGTTGGGGTGGTCAACTTGACATCACTAACATCAAGGGTTAGTTAGGGTTACGGTGTCTGACCTCGCCTCAAAGAAATACAATTTCCCTATTTACTATTACTCAGCATGCAAACTAGGTTATTTAATCCTATGTATATATGCCTTATGTAGACTTACATATTACATACAGGCACACAAAAATATACATTATCTACTATGTGTACTGTATGTGCATGTACACGTGTGCGCACACACACAAACACACCTCTTCTGAAACTATGCCGCTGGCGACTTACCGCCGGCGAGGGTTGCGGCGTGGGCCGGGGAAGGAGGCCGCCATGTTGGGGCGGAGCCTGCAGCCCCCACGTCATCCCCGGGGGCCGCAGCGTGGCGTTTGGGTGCGTTGGTCACCCACTTGACCGGGCAGGAGGGAGGCAGCCCTATAAAAGGGGCTGCCTCGTGGCACAGTGCCTCCTGTCTGCCGGCGCGGGACATCTCTTGCCCCCGATCTCGCCGCAGGACGGACCGGCGAGGGGGGGACCAGCGAGCCTTTTCTCCCCGACGGGAGGAATGAGGAAGCGGAGGACGGTGCCCTTGCGAAGCCCCTGGGATTGATGGCATCGCCAGGGGAAGCTCGGGTTTGCGGGGGGCGGGGGGCGGCGGCATCCAGCACCCGGGAACATGCTGTTCGCCGGGCGCCCATCAGGATGGCGACGTCGCCTCTCCTTCATCGTTGCCGGCAGCGTGCAGGACGGCGCCGGCGGGAACTTGGGGGATTCGCTGTTTTTTGCCTGCCGGGTTTTCTTGCTTGGGAAGGGGGGAGGGGGTCAGATGGCTGCCGCGGGCCGGCACCCCCCCAACTTTGTATATATGGCGGCAGGGCGCACGTGGGCTGCGACGGCTTGCCGGATGGGTTTTTTATTTTCCAGGCCTCTGTGCCACCCAGGCAGGTGAGCCAGGGCTCTCGTGGCCCTGCGGGCTAAGCGCCTGGAGCGTTTTGGTGTGGGGAGGCCGGGGCGATCACTAGGGAGTGGGCGACAGCAGCAGAGAGGCCGATCGCCCTTCCTCCACGTGGCTGGACTTTGCGCGGCGCCGGGGGGGGGGTTTCTTGCCTCCCGCCGGCCCCCTCCCCCATTAGCTCTAGACAGGCTGACACTGAGTGGGGCCCCGTTTCCCCTGGTGGAGGAGAGGTTGACATGGTTGTTGCTTCTTGCCAGCATACATTAGTACACAGCGTTTGCGGTGAGCCGCCCCGAGTCTTCGGAGAGGGGCGGCATACGAATTTAATAAATTATTATTATTATCATTGTTATCATTATTATTATTATTATTATCACGTATAAATCTGTTTTTAATGGTAGTGATCAGTAAGGCGAAGTTGTTTGGTTCGCTGAAACCCACAGGATTAATTTGGTAGAGACATGGCAGCCTGGATTGAGGACGGGGGATTTATTAATTGGTCATAAAATTATAATTGGATTGTCTCCCCCTCCCCCGCATTTCCGGACAAAGGAGTAATTTATCGATTATAATGCCAATATTGAGCTATTTATTCCCGATTAATTTTGCATATATATAATATGGCACCCAGTTATTGGATAAGATGCATTTCATTCTTGACTGATTTATTGAACAATGAATTATAAAAACAAATAATTAAAGTACTAATTATTATTACTCCACTAGAATCAGGAGGACCTTACACTGGAGATATGGATTAATACAGTGGTTGATGGATCTAATTCCTCCCCTTTTAGGAAGCTTCAGCTGAGGAAGTGGTTGGATTAATTGAACCTTCAGTTTTATTTAATATACTATTAATTTATTTTGTTAGTTTAATACTAACGGTGGGTTTAGGTATTCCGAATGAGAGAAACAAGGCTCCTGCCTGCAAGCTAATGGTCTGGTATAGGCCAAAGGTTGGGTTTCTCAACTTGCTGGATGCATAAAAAAGTCAATCAACGCTACAATGATATATATATTGTCGGTAGAGGGGGGTGACATGGAAAATTAATGAATTGTTATTATGATTATTATTACTATTATTATAAAAGATATATTTTTATTTTTATTTTATGGGATTTATGAGCTAGACACCAGTAATTTGGCTGGACAGCAGCATTACTATGCCCTCATTGCAAGGAGGGGGATTGCCCATATGGCAGTTCCCACCTTTCCCCAGTTTAGGGCAAAGCCTGGAACACACACATACACACCCTGGCAGTAAGCAGCCTGGGCACAGTTGCTCACTGTAAAGGCGTACGTCTCTAGCAGAGTGGAGTGTATCTGTGAGCACTGTCCGTTTGGGTGCCTAGTGTGTTATCGTTGTCATTGTCATTTATTATTTTATGGTTTTATTGAAAGAGTGGTTGATCCTTGGGACGAACGTACAGCAGACAGGGGCAGTGGATCTGCAGTGGCTGAATTTGAACGTGCCTGGGATAAACATATCCATTGCAGGATAATGTACGGGAAGTAGTGTGGGGCAGACTGGATGGACCTTGGGGTCTTTTTTACTGCCATCAATCTTCTATGTTTCTATCATTGGCCAATTCGGCCGGGGCACGTGGTCCATACGAGGTACTTGTTGGCCTTATTACATTGGGAGGTAGTAAAATTGGCGATGGCCATTTAGGCAATGGGGGCCAATAATTCGGGATTCCCTGAATCTGTTGTATGCTATGGCAGTTCTATTCAGGACAAGAGCCTTAAGGAGAACCAGGTATTGGTAAGGGAGACATTACGCCAGGGAAGCATTTTCTTCCCTTATACGATGTTTTAAGGGTAAAGCATTAATACTGTCCTTGACACTGGGGGGTAGATCTCCACCACTATAGGCATGACTGTTGGTGGCTCCTCCCTACTAATGTTCTGAATTTGGCCACATTTCCAAATGTCAATTTGTACTGAGGGCCATAACAGTACGGGTGCAGTTGGTAGCAGGCCTTTTTCTATACCAACTAAACTGGGAGATACTATTACTGTCATGACTACAGCCGGCAGACCCCCGGGTCATTACCATGCTGAAGTTTGGAAATCTCCTACTCTCTGGTTAATCCACTCAGGAGTAAGCAATGAGGAACCGGTTTGTGGGGGCAATAGCCTGGCTTTGTGTGAAAAGTGCTGTGGCCGACATGTTGTGACCCGCCATGGGTCTAGGGAAAAGGGCGGCATGACAATTGCATAAAGGAATAAATAAATGAATTAGTCAGTTTATCGCAGCCCCTTTAGTTGTTCAGAGAAATGGTGTAGTCATTTCCTGGAATGGGGGGCTTGCACGAATGCTAGGTTTTGCGGTCATCTGAATCAAATTCACGCTTGAGTTGATTTTACCTTAAGATGAGTTATTAAGCATTATACTAACTGTTTCAGGGACGGGTAGTTTATAAATGGTTATTATTGTAAGCTATATCGACGTTGGGAGTGTCAGGATGTTACCATTAAGATTATGGTTATATTGATCTAAGTCATGTTGGTCAAGCTAATTCATGCGCTAACGGTAAAGAAGGCATTTGCATGGGCCTTTGCTTATCCGCATAAATTTCTCGCAACTATTCTACTCCCTGGGCGAGCGAGCAGGGCCACAGAGCATATTGGCTCATCTCCCAGCCATCTTAAGGCTGGAAGAGGAGTATTGTGACTTCCTGAGAGGAATACAGGAGCATGGGTCTGCGACTGAGGCACAACTGGTCCAGCGGCCGGGAAGCGAGACAGCAACAGGAGGCCCAGTCTGTTACCAGGGAGTATGGGCGCATGGGTAGGTGGTCGGCAGCCACAGGGCATAGGCTGGGGCGCAGGGTATCCAGAATGGTGGGCGGCGCCATCGCTCAAGCAAAGGGGTGCAGTTGGGACCACACGGTTACATGCCATCGGATAGGGGCATCTGGGGGGGCTTAGCTCTCCTAACAAAAGACCCTGGGGGCTAACTATTTGAGGACAGGGGGAATGATCTAGGGATGGTCCAAAGAAAGGCGAAGATGGGGGAGAAATCAGTACACCGCTATACCTTACCCAGTCTCAGGGGCAGCGGGCATTGGATGGGACCCAGATTCTCACCCAACGAGGCGAGGCCGTTTCATACGACAGCCAAAAAATGGCCTTTGGGACATGTTAGGTATGCAAGGTGCTGTCATGGTCACATAGTAGTGGATCATGTACGGTTCCCTGGGCCAGCAAACCGATGTTAATTTGGGGGCTGCGGCAGCCGCGTTGGTTGCGCTTGGAGTCCCCAGTAGCGCAGATGGTTAATTGATCACCGGCCAGGCGCATCAAACAGGACATAGGCCTGGGTGTGATGGACTGAGTCCCGGTAAAGCGAGGAAGCCAGGGAATGGTGCCCTTTGTAGCATATGACGGGCCTCCACTGAGCAAATGACAGCTAGGGGCCGTTACCGGAGGATTAGCAGGATATCGGGTGGTATTCCCTCAGCAATACTGATTGCAGTTTCCAACAAGTTCTCAGCAAAGTAACGAATCCGGTGGCGGATCGAAGTCAGTGGGTTTTCATGGCGTAGATTCGAGCACCTGCGTACAAGCGTTTTTGGGAGCGGGTGGCTAACTCTGTCTTGTTATTCTTATCATTTCTCTAGGTCCTGGCCCTGCTCCACTTTATTACGTGCAAAGTGCGAAGGAGCTGCCCTTCTGTTGCCCACAGTAGCGAACTGCGGCCACAGCGTGGCATGTCGGCTGGATGTACAGCTGCAACATTATCTTCAGGAATGTGGAGGTTGCTGAGTCACTGGGGCTTCAGTGGAAGGGATTGAGCTCGGAGGTCTCCATTTGAGACGGGCCTCTTCCGTTGGGAAAGTGGGGAGCGGTGAGGGGCTGGACCCAGATTGTTTTGTGTGGCACACTGGTGGCAACCACCTGTTGCTGGTGAAGTGGGAAAGGTGGCCTGACACACGCGTGTTGTGGTACCATATTTTACCACGGAGGTGCTGGAGGCATGCCAAGAACCAAGGGCGGTGGAGGATGCCAGGTAGAGAGTCAGCAGAGTAGCGAAGGAATGGGTACTCCAGACGGGGGGTGGAGTGATAGATCACCCCAACATCAGAGCATCCCAGTTAGCTTTATTCAGAGGGGAGGGGGTACATTTGACAGACGAGGGGAATGACAAATTCATAGCGGACCTGCAGAGGTGCCTGCACATTCATGTGCAGGGGGGGAGCAGGGGGAATAAATTTATAATTTCACCCCCTGCTGTGGCCGATAGGGGGCGGAAATGGGCATAAGCAGCAACTGTGTGATCTCCTTTAGGGGCACCTCTACTGAGGTGAGGGGCGATCTCCTTCTCGGATTACAGGGCTCGACCGGCTTGGGTTCGGGGAGGGGGTCGCTCCTGTGGCTCGCTGCCTGGGGCATATCAGAGACCAGTGGCGAGCCATCCCACACGCCGTGGGGGCGTGGCATTGGGCAGGGGGCAAGTGTAATTTTACCTGACCCTGCACCCAAGCAAGGAGCTTTCGCCCTAGAGTTGCTCAGTTGAGTTTGTTGGAAAGTTAACTCCGCCCCCATTTGATTTATGCACCTTTGCAGGTCACGTGGTTTAATTGGTTAAATAGTTAATTTGAGTTTGGTTTAATAAAAGTGACCCTATTTATACCCACACCTTTGTGTCCGACTGTTACTCCGCCTGCGCCGCAATGCCGCTGGCGACTTACCGCCGGCGAGGGTTGCGGCGTGGGCCGGGGAAGGAGGCCACCATGTTGGGGCGGAGCCTGCGGCCCCCACGTCATCCCCGGGGGCCGCAGCATGGCGTTTGGGTGCGTTGGTCACCCACTTGACCGGGCAGGAGGGAGGCAGCCCTATAAAAGGGGCTGCCTCATGGCACAGTGCCTCCTGTCCGCCGGCGCGGGACACCCGCCCACCCTCCCTCTGTTACAGGGTGCATATGATGGGTCGCCCTTATGGGGGCCGAGTAGGAATTTTTTGCAGTCACAATGAATTGGCCGAACTGTGGCTGTTTTTTCGCCTACTCCACTCTGTGCGTGGGAGTGTGGTTAGGGGGTGGTCTCACCAACTAGTGCCCCCCCCTCAAGGTCACTGGGGGGGGGACGGCCGATAGGGGGCGGAAATGGGCGTAAGCAGCAACTGTGTGATCTCCTTTAGGGGCACCTCTACTGAGGTGAGGGGCGATCTCCTTCTCGGATTACAGGGCTCGACCGGCTTGGGTTCGGGGAGGGGGTCGCTCCTGTGGCTCGCTGCCTGGGGTGTATCAGAGACCAGTGGCGAGCCATCCCACACGCCGTGGGGGCATGGCATTGGGCAGGGGGCAGGTGTAATTTTACCTGACCCTGCACCCAAGCAAGGAGCTTTCGCCCTAGAGTTGCTCAGTTGAGTTTGTTGGAAAGTTAACTCCGCCCCCATTTGATTTATGCACCTTTGCAGGTCACGTGGTTTAATTGGTTAAATAGTTAATTTGAGTTTGGTTTAATAAAAGTGACCCTATTTATACCCACACCTTTGTGTCCGACTGTTACTCCGCCTGCGCCGCAATACATATTCAATCTCACTTATTGCGTTTGGAAAAAACATACCCAGAGTTCACGCTCTGCCACACATTTAACTCTGACTTCTGTACATTAAAACATTCCACATGCCTTCAGATTTACTTCCCTAGTTTGCACATCACTATTAGAGCCAAGAGATGTCATGGATTGAATAAAATGTGGCGAAACTCACTTAACAACGCTCAATTGGGCTCAATTGTGGTCATAAGTTAAGGACTATCTCTGCCTTCCTCTGCATGGCAGCCTTGTCCTAGTAAACTCCTTCTTCTTTCTGGCAATTGTTCTCTGTTAGAGGCACCAAAATAATCCAGATAGTGTAAGCTTTCCTGCTGTAGCAGGGGGTTGGACTAGATGACCTCCTAGATGTCTTCCAGCCCTAAATTGCTGTGTTGTTTCAAAGTGTCTTCTGAAACGATGTCTAGAACCACAGTTTGTGGTGCTTCCTTCCTCTTCTCTCTCTCTCTGTTTTCTCCCTTTTCCCCCTCCTCTTCCTTCCTTCCTTCCTCTATTTATTTTTTCTCTTTTTCTCTTTTTTTGTCTCTCTTTCCCTTCATTCCTTTCTTTCCTCTTTGATGATTTCTTACTGAATCTGTGGTGATTGTCCAGCTCCAGAATCTCCAACTACTTTCAGCAATTTTTGCCAATGTTTTTATTAAGACCTAAAAGAAGGGGAAAAGGTACAGAGATGTTATCCAGCTGCACAAAAATATAATAAAGAGAAAGAAATCAAAATGGTCCCATTTTATAAATCAAACAAGATCTATTGATCTAAAGAAAATAATTTTAATAAAAATAAGTCACCCTGAATAAGAAGTGCAAGGTTAGAAACTGTACAGTTAAAAAACCCCAAAGAATTAGTGGGGATAATCACAATTGCTCACTTTACAAAAGTATAACTAATACCAAAGTTATCTTATGCACCATTATTTTAAAGGTTCACTGGTATCTTTATTCCTCAACCCTCAGAAAGTTTAAAATAAATCAGTAATTGCTTTCACTTTTAACCATTTGCAATTCTGAAAAATGGGTATCCATCTATCTATCTATCTATCTATCTATCTATCTATCTATCTATCTATCTATCATCTATCTATCTATGACATTGAGGAATCATGGGGATCCAGAGCAGCTTTCAAACCAGCGTAGGGTCACTAGGCTTATGAAAAAGTGCCTACAGTTTCACTAGATTCAAGACTGATGTTCTGTTAACCTGCTTTCTGTTCTCATAGCAGCCAACTTAATTTAATATTGAAGAAACCAAGCTGTCAGATGATGCATCTGTCACCCAGACCTTTAGTCACCAACCTTTTACACCAACAGAAAATATTTATAGGACTCTCCTCTTCTAATCTGTATCTTCCAGAATTTGGCAGGTCTTTGCACTGGGCTATGAATGAATGAAGTTCTGTCTCCGGAAAGCCTTCACGCTGGTAATGCTAAAAAAAAAAGTTGTTATGTAGTACAACTCCAGTGAATATTATATGGCTATGAAAAACACAATTTTTAAAGAGAGGTGAGGGAAAATAGGAAAGGTCAGGTTTCTCCTGGTGAGTTAGAAGCCATTAAATAAGTAGAAAAGTGAGGTTCTTGCACCATATTTCTCATCCACCTTCCCCCAAGTTTCCACATGAGATTGGGAAATTAGGGTGAACTTGTAATCTGCATTTTATCGGTCTTTAAACCCTGGTAGAAATGACAGGGGAACACAACTTTGAGCCTCAGGATTCCAGGCAGACTCTAGTAGCCTTGGAGGAAATATTCAGATGTCTTCCAAATGATGCTGCCAAATTATACTTTTTCATATGAGAGAAGAGGAAAATGCTGAAATCAAAGAGCAAAGCCATCTTCTCTGGACCCTTGTGATTTACATGGATACATCCATTCAGTTTTATTGCCCAGGAATGGTAAGAAAGTGATGTGGTTCTGCCATCTTCCAGGATGGGTTTTCAACCTCCCACAGCACTAGATTTTTTCAACTTCCGATATGAAAGCTAACCAGAGCCAAATCTGCTTTGTCAAATCGTACGTTAGCTACCTGAAGATGCGGATGGCTGCTAAGGCAGTAATAAAATAATAGAGAGGGAGCAAGGCCTTTGAAATATGGCGCTGGAGAAGACTTCTGTGAGTCCCTTGGACTGCAAGGCGATTAAATCGGTCAGTCCTAGATATCAACCCTGACTGCCCTTTAAAAGGCCAGATGCTGCAGATAAAACTCAAATACTTTAGCCACCTAATGAGAAGGAAGGACTCACTGGAGAAGAACCTAATGCTGGGAGAGATTGAGGGCAAAGGAATAAGGGGATGATAGAGAATGAGGTGGCTGGATGGAATCACTGAAGCAGTCAGCGTGAGATTTAATGGACTTCAGGGGATGATAGAGGACAGGAAGGCCTGAAGGAAAGTTGTCCATGGGGTCACGATGAATTAGACACAACTTTGCATCAAAAACAACAAAAATCATAGGAATTGTGTTGAATTGAATATCCTTGTAATTCAATATAAACATAACATTAACTTAAAATCTTGTCTTGCTCCTGGGGTCTTCTCACGTCAGTATTGCAAGAAGAGTGCTTGAGGGCTTTTCATTTTTTTTTTTTGTCTTTAGGGCCTACAGAGGACATTAGGAAGTTGGAGCACCCAAACTATCTTCTGAAGAGATTCCCTCATATTATAGGCAATGGGAAGGGAAAAACAACTGTTATCATAGTACATGTCCTCTTGCCCAAGGGAAATTAAGCATAGTAGTTCAGATTAAAGTAGAGTTGGAAAATTAAGCAATAGGTTATAGCCTTAAACTTCAGTCTTGGTTGTTCTAAAGAACTTGCTCAGTTCTTTAGAACCAGATAAACCATGCTAACAAAAAAAAATTAAACAAAAAAAACTTATCACTCAGCTATGGAATAAATCGAACAGATGGCCTATGATTTGGATGCATTATGCGCAGGCCAAGCCCACCCCAGTTCCGCAAAGGGGGGAAACATTGCAATACATTATATGACGGTAACATGACTCTGTGAGTTTGACATAGACCGAATAAATGATGATACTGCATCATGATGTCATCATGCAAATGGCCCTTTTTTGCTTACTTGCAGTAAATATGAACTTATCAGAGCTCTGTGTCATTTGTATGATGATGTCATGATGTTATGCTGACTTCTTGCAAAGGTGTACAATATCTCTGTTTGCACAAGAGACTAATGAAATGAACAAAATCATTTGATATTCAGAAAACTATTTCAGAACTTTTGGAAATTCACATTTCAAAAATTAAACGTAACATCCTATAGTGATGTTTATGTACCTTCACTGTTTCATACGTGTCTGTAATTAAGGCAATGAAGAGACTCAGAACCATGTAGATAAAGAGGCTAATGAAAGAGTAGAGGTAGATCCGGTTGAACAGCCACACCAGGTAGCTTTTCTGTTGCATTTTTGCAAAAGTAGCAAACATGTCATCTCCATTTATCAAAGAGAAAAGACATTCAGAAATCATATTCAAGGTATGGAACTAGAAGTGAACAAATATTCAGGAACAAACAGACAAAAGAAAAGAAAATTATTTCCATTTTTTGCTCAAGTTGTTTAAAAAATACTGGTCAAATACAGTAAACTGCAAATAAATGTTACATGTTTTACTCAATACCAGCCCTTGAAAATCTCTGGATATTACAATATTTTATTAATGTGCATCAATGCCTCAGATAATGCAGAATATATACCTATACGTGACAACTCCATATTCTGGTGATCATGTATAGTTACATAACTAAAGTGATAAACTGACCCTTTCAGATATCTTGGCAGCGTGCTCATTTTGTTAACATTTGCACAAGACCCTTCAGATACAAAACTAGATGGCAAACATCCAACTCACAGTACCTTAGCATGATATGGGCCCAGCACAATCCAGCCACAGAAGCAATAACCCAGATAAATCATAGCCGCACAGGAGCAAAATCGAATGACATTGGGCAATGCTGCACGGAGAGTCAAAATAAGCAGCTGAAAAACAAGGCCCAAGAAAAACCCAGAGATGCTCATTAGACTTTCCAAAGATATTCAGCATTGCCAGGTAATAAAAGAAAAGAATACCAAGAGCATGAGTGTTCCAGAAGATCCTTACATTATATTTCTTAAAGAAGCTGAGGTAGCGGATCACTCCAAGCCACACAAGCATGGTGGAAGTTCCTAACAGGATACTGCAGACGTCATAGCTTGTCAGACTCTATATGAAGATTAAGATGATGTTCAATAAATTACACTAACGGAATTTCAGGTGGGGTGCCCATAAAAAAAGGACCTTTTATATTCATTTTAACTCTTGGGGATACCATATTTTCTTTTCTTTTGACACTGAGATGGGAGACATAAAGTTCTGCTAGATTAGGAGACCGTTCTTGGGAGGTGAGTAAACCTTATTCCATTAAAAAGAAATGGGCTAAAAATGTCAGGGCTGTTTCCTGGTGGACAAAGAGCACAAATGCATTGCACAGCAAATTAATAGACTTTTGATGATATGCACAGATACTGCTCATTTCTAATTTCTAATGATATTACCATGGATAGGTAAAATATACAGCTAGAAAAATGCCTTCTCTGGAGCAGCAGTTTTCTAAATGTGACCATTTTCCCCAGTTGAAGACTCAAGTGAACTATAAAAATACCAAAATTCAGGTTGGTCAATAAGATTTCAATTGGGACTTCCAAAACTGGAACACAGGCCATCTAATCAGCATTCAAGTCACTTACCTTAGCTTGTATCTCCATTTTTAATGTAGAACCAACTATGGTAAGAAGGTCACTAACGATGATCATGATATACCATCCATTGACAAATTCCACTAGATCATAGAAAGATACTTCTTTCTTATAATGATGTTGGAAAAAAGTCACAAATTCCTAGGATACGTGAGAGGGCAAGAAAAGAGAAATTGCTATTGAAAAGCTGCAATTAAATTTATTAAGAGATACTGACAAACATAAGCTTACCCTTTGTAGATAAATTCCATTAATTACAGATCGTGTGCAGAGAATCAGTGATGCAAGACATGTCAGTATGACAAAACCATCAAAGATCATCATATAATGGGTATTCTTCTGTACTGGGAAAAAAAGATTGATTTACTTGTCTATGCATAATAGTTAACCTGATACTCTCATAGAACACATACTCATTTGTGTCTGAGGGGAAATTTTCTTCGTGAAATTGCCTTGAGAGAGTGCTAATAATGGAGAAGAGGCCTCCATCTTACTTAATTTTTCAATACAGGGAGAGGTGGATAATTAAAGTATTCAAAGCCATCAAAAAGAATGAATGCTTCATACTTTGGGTAGTCTAAAGAGGACCCCTCCTCCCTCACGTTATATAGTTATTTGCACTTGGGGCAAATTTCCCATTGTGGGGAATTCCCTTCTAATATACTGTAAATCAGAAGTGAAATTCAGCAGGTTCTGACAGATTCTGGAGAACCAGTAGCGGAAATTTTGACTAGTTAGGAGAACCGGCAAATACCATCTCTGGCTGGCCCCAGAGTGGGGTGGGAATGAAGATTTTGCAGTATCCTTCCTTGCCACGCCCACCAAACCTCACCCACCAAACTGGTAGGGAAAAATTTTGAATTTCGCCAGTAATGTAAATATTAACCATATAGAAAGATACTTTTTTAAGGACTATAGGTGAAATGATGTAACACACATATTCAAATTGCATGCTCAGTTGACAAACATACTTTAAAAAATATAGTTACTACAGATCATAGCAAATATTATATTTAACTTCATGCATCACTAGGCCTTCAATAAAACCTAATAAGCACTAAATAAGTAATAACAAAAGTATGTTTTTTAAGCTTACTTGATCCAGAAACATGCCAGTCTTTACATTCCTTGATGGCAATATCATTGTCTAGGCTTATTTTAATTCTTCCACTATGAGCTTTGTTATCAAAGAGTATCTGTAGATATTGTGGAGATAGAAAAGATGCTATTATTCTTATTTCTAAACACTCGTTAGTTCAGATAGAATCTGAATAGTTTATGCCTAATGCTTGGTAATAAAATCAAAATCTATATCTATCTATCTACCTACCTACCTACCATCCATCCATCCATCCATCCATCCATCCATCCATCCATCCATCCATCCATCCATCTATTTATCTATCTACTATTCTTCTCAATAAAGCCATAAAGTCTTATAGTTAGCTTGAAGTATAACTTTGAAGCAGTGATGGCATATAAAAAGCATGTTTTGTAGAAAACAGAAAATGCTTGGAGTTAGTTTAGTTCTGTCAGTGAACCATTCTCCCCCAAATCTAAACAGTTTAAAAATAAGGTGGAAAAATAGAATAAAGGAAGACTATATCTGAATAATCCTCGAATAAAACTTAACAAGAGAACATGACCCAATGTCTTCATCTTTTTAATATTGTTTCAGAAATATTGCTATTCTTATCACTATTTGGGTTTTATTGCACTTTTCCATCTGAGGAGTATTCAAGTTGATCACCAGCCACAGTCAACCAAAAATAAATAGAAACAATTTTTAAAATGTACAATTACAATATAGTTACACGCATAATAAAAGTATTAATATTATTGTTAATATTTTATTTATTTATTTATTTATTTATTACTTAGATTTGTATGCCGCCCCTCTCCGAAGACTCGGGGCGGCTCACAACATGTAAAAACAAATCATAAGCAATCAGACAAATTTAAAATATTTAAATATTTTTAAAAAACCCCATATGCTAACAGTCACACACACAGACATACCATGCATAAATTAAACATGCCCAGGGGGAGATGTTTCAGTTCCCCCATGCCTGACGGCAAAGGTGGGTTTTAAGGAGTTTACGGAAGGCAGGAAGAGTAGGGGCAGTTCTAATCTCCGGGGGGAGTTGGTTCCAGAGGGCCGGGGCCGCCACAGAGAAGGCTCTTCCCCTGGGGCCCGCCAACCGGCATTGTTTAGTTGACGGGACCCGGAGAAGGCCCACTCTGTGGGACCTAATCGGTCGCTGGGATTCGTGCGGCAGGAGGCGGTCTCGGAGATATTCTGGTCCGATGCCATGAAGGGCTTTAAAGGTCATAACCAACACTTTGAATTGTGACCGGAAATTGATCGGCAACCAATGCAGACTGCGGAGTGATGGTGAAACATGGGCATACCTAGGTAGGCCCATGACTGCTCTCGCAGCTGCATTTTGCACGATCTGAAGTTTCCGAACACTTTTCAAAGGTAGCCCCATGTAGAGAGCATTACAGTAGTCGAACCTCGAGGTGATGAGGGCATGAGTGACTGTGAGCAATGAGTCCCGGTCCAAATAGGGCCGCAACTGGTGCACCAGGCGAACCTGGGCAAACGCCCCCCTCGCCACAGCTGAAAGATGTTGTTCTAATGTGAGCTGTGGATCGAGGAGGACGCCCAAGTTGCGGACCCTCTCTGAGGGGGTCAATATTTCCCCCCCCCAGGGTGATGGACGGACAGATGGGATTGTCCTTGGGAGGCAGAACCCACAGCCACTCCGTCTTATCCGGGTTGAGCTTGAGTCTGTTGACACCCATCCAGGCCCCAACAGCCTCCAGGCACCGGCACATCACTTCCACCGCTTCGTTGACTGGGCATGGGGTGGAGATGTAAAGCTGGGTATCATCCGCATATTGATGATACCTCACCCCATGTCCTTGGATGATCTCGCCCAGCGGTTTCATGTAGATGTTGAATAGCAGGGGGGAGAGGACCGACCCCTGAGGCACCCCACAAGGGAGAAACCTAGGAGTCGACCTCTGGCCCCCCACTAACACCGACTGCGACCGGCCAGAGAGGTAGGAGGAGAACCACTGAAGGACAGTGCCTCCCACTCCCAACCCCTCCAGCCGGTGCAGAAGGATACCATTATTGTCAAAAAGCTAATACTATACAGAATTATGTTTTGAACTTAACTAAAAGAAGAGTAGGTGAGTTACCGCGAGAATTAATGTGAATTGTAGGACACACACACACACAAACACACAAAGAATAGCTGATTTACCAAATGGGTATTTGCAGCTGTGGGCAGGCAAATCTCTGGTAGCAGTAAATCATTGGTGCCTGCCTCTTGATTAGCTTCAGCGTTATCATTTCACTTTATTATATACTTCTAAGTTGCTAATGTATATACTGCAATAGTCCACTTTAAGAAGAAGCTGACACAATTTGGCCCATTTCTCCCATCCCAAACCTGCCCTTCAGAAAATGATTAATTACAAGTCTTCATCAGTTCAATTTTTTTTACTTGCTTCCTAGTTTATCTGTACATAAACAACCAAGCTCAGAAAGTTCCAAGGACTCCACCTTTGTACTTACTGTAAGTGTGAAATCATAGCAGTCTGGGAGTTCATGTTGTCGAACGGTCTGGAGATTAATGGCCTTCAGTTTGAACGTGAGTGTCAGAGTTACAAGTCTAGAACAGAGACCGGAGCTTTATTTCACCATTACCAAAAATATTCAAGAATGCCAGCACCTTTCATTTCTCCTCACCTCTGGAAGTCCAAAGTGAAATTGAAAGGAGTCTTCCTCAGTGTCCCATTTTCCAGAGGTAGTATTGGCTCCACATAAAGACACTCTGTGGGAAGACAGATGCTTTACGGCATATAGAAAATACTCAATATTTAATAAGATGAGGAAGACAGAAAATCAGTAATAAGGAAATTAAATCCAGTCTGGTCACTAGTAGTCTTATCTAAATAATACGAGATGTAAAATCTTTCTTCATACTTGCAAGAAAAAAGCAGCTATGTTTTTTCATTAATTTAATGCATATATTTACTGAACTTCTGCCTTATGGGAATTCTTATTTGATAAAGAATCCCTGAAAATATCTGCTTGTTAAAAATAAACCCAAAAAGGAAATTTTATACTTGATCCACAGATCAGTACCCTAATACCCTAATTTCTATGGTTACAGGCCCTTCTACTTATGACTGTAGAATGATGTTTCAATGCAGTTATGAATTACTTCCATCTGAATAAAATGAAGAAACAGTAATTCAGAAAGTGCTTGTACTGTAATTATTTGTGTATATTACACATTGGTTCATGTAATTGCATACATATATCAAGAAAAGACCCTCAATCTTTCAACAGTCCTTTAATATCTTTCATACCCAAGAGTTTTAAGCTAAGATATCCTTACAGAATTCAGCTTTTGGTATTGTTTGGAAATGTTGTGCACATATGTTTACTACATTAGTTCGCTAAGAGATTATTATTTATGTCACTATTTCCAAACTCCAAAAATAAGTCACAATGCTTCTGAATTCTCATAACAGACACTACCAATAATTCTATATGTTCAGTAATCAATATTCATGTTGAACAGTTAAGACGGTCCACTCAAATTTATTCACAAAGTTTCAGAGGCCAGTAGAGTCAGCCAATATATTTCGGTATTTGCCTAAAGCACATAAACATGAATGGCTCAGGCAGGTAAGCTAACTGGATTTGTAAGTGCATTGTAAGGTGACATTTTCTTCAATACTTCAGGGCAAAAGTAAGAGCGCAAAATAATCCACACAGCAAACATTTATGTCATCCAACAGGTTACTAATGCTTTCTATCACATGTCTACAGTCTGAGGGCACTGCCTCACTTTTCCTAATAGTAAAGTTCACCATGAACCTGAATCACCAATTGGTGTTGGTGATGTTTGCAATGTTGAGTTGGCAAGACACATTTGTGGATGAGGGACATCAATTGCTTCAATTTTGATTATACTACAGTATCTTGCAAGTAGATGCACACTTAACTCTGTTCAATAATTACCAGTATGAAGAACCTGCTTCAGATACAATAAAGTCAACACACTGGGCTATGAGTCAGCCATTTTTATCAGTAGGGTATCAGGCCACTTGGAAACTAAACCACGTACACCCTAAAGGTGCTTTTTCAAGAGGCACCTGGACTTTCTGGTTTTTCTTTCAAGATGTTCTGTTTCTCATCCATGAAGCTTCTTCAGCTCAGAGTTGAAGAAGCTTATTGGATGAGAAGCAAAACATCTTCAAAGAAAAACCAGAAAGTCCAGTTACTTCTTGAAAAAGCACCTTCAGGACAACCATAACCTGGATGACTGAGAATCTCCATAGATATAAACAATGTACATCTATATGGAATATATTAGGTCTGACGGAAGCTGACATCATTTGAATGAAATGGGGCAAGGAATTAAATGAAGCACCACTACTGCAGTTTTCATGACTTAAACAAGACTCTAATGTACAAGTAGTCCTCACTAATCACAGTTACTAAGTGATATAGTCATAAAGTGAAACATCCCATGACAGTTCCACTGCAGTCATTAACCAAATCCCCTCAGGTTGTTAAGCAAAATGGCATGTGACTTTTGTGACTTCCTGCCATTTTCCACAATGATTCTGCTTGTTGGAAACAAGCTGAGAAGGTAACAATGGATGTTGCAATAGCTGCAAGTTCAGGGATTGGTCTTAAATATACCTTTTCACTGTTGTCGTAACTCTGAACTATTACTGAATGAAGCAATTGCTAAGTGAGGACTATCTGCAGTAGTTGAATTTCTTCCTGTACAAATAAAATATCTGAAGTGTCTACCCATTATATTGTAATGATACTGGAAATTACTATGTGTTTGCTTTTAAACACTATGACTTTGCTCAAGTTGTCTCTCTTTCTGACCTCCGCCCACCCCACTCTCATTCTCCTTTCTTTCTCTCTCACACACAGAAACAATCTATCTGATTTGAGTTGTTCAGTATATCACCAGTTTCAATTTCTGGGTCAATATCGAAAGTGTCATTTCCAGGGCTGATAATTCCTCTCTTGTAGAAGTACTGACATATTGCCATGGGCATCTCTTCTGATCCTTTCTTTTCGTAGGCGTGATTTTCAACCGAATTAGCACGCAGCTGTAAGAACTAAGTGACAAGGTACAACCAGTTAATGGAGCGGCCTGATAATTAAAACTGAACTAATTGGAGACGCAAGAGAATGTCTTCGATGGAACATACTGCTTTTCAGATTTATTGATCTCATGAATAGAATTACAAAGACTAAGGTTCAAATAAAACTCGGTGAAATGGATTCAATCATAGAAAACCTCATTTTTATGGGCCAATTGCCTGTGTTACCTTTATCTCATGAGGTTACTATGGAATTAAAAGGTCTGCATCTCTTGCCTCATTAGAGCCAATGTAAGCTCTATGGTATAGGAAACCAATGTGATTTTCCTTCCATTCATATCTGCTTTACATATAATGACTTGGCTTTTTCAAGCTTAGTTTAGGTTCAGTGTACAATATTTTATAAAATACTAGCTGAAAACCCAGCGCTACACGGGTATTTATAGACCTCAAAGCATTTGTCTGACAGGGAGCCATTGAGAAGGGTTTTTTGCCCCCTACTCCCATGCCTCTCACCCCTGCCCTCCCCTTCCCATGTGATCTTCTTTCCGCTCTTTCTACAATCTTGGCACTTTGCCCCAAATCCACCAGGGGGCGTCGTCTGCCTCTAACAGGGAGTCATTGAGAGGGGCCTTTCTTCTCCCTACCCCCATGCCCATCACCCCTGCCCTGTCCCTCCCCACTCCAATGCACTCCTCTTTCCCACCCTTTCTACAATCATGGCACTTTGGCCCACCTTCTGTCAAGAGAAGGGAATATCAAGTGCTTTCCCATTGGCCCAGTGGAGGGCAAATGTCATGGCTGGCTTCCTAGAGGAAGCTGTGACAGAAGTGAATCATAGACAATGTCCACTCTAGGACGCTGCACTCGCTCTCATTAATGGCCCAGATGTATCAGAGTTATGCTGGAACACACACACAGTAAGGGATACTAGGGTGTCTTACTCCCACAGTATTTGTTTCCAGAGGGTAAATCATCTGTGAACCAAGTTTGTTTAAAATTGCTTGAGTCATTCCAGACTTATGCTGGAACATACAGCCGATAGATAGATAGATAGATAGATAGATAGATAGATAGATAGATAGATAGATAGATAGATAGAGATAGATAGATAGATAGATAGATAGATAGATAGATAGATAGATAGATAGATAGATACATAGATACATAGATAGATAGATAGATAGATCTGGTCATAGACCTCTGTTTGCATGTACACTGCATAGGTGTCATCCATGCTGTCCATATAGCCTTTCAGGAATAGATGCTTAAAGGATACCGTGTTTTCTTCTTTAAATGTAACCACCATTTGATTGCTTAAACCAAAAACTACAAGCTGAAAATATCAATAGAAAGGGAATTCTTCAGCTAAAATACTCAAAAAGTCCATTCTGACCACAAGTACATTAAATTTTTTAATTGAGGGAGCATTCGTAGCTACCGTATCTTTCAGAGTATAAGACACACTGGAGTATAAGACGCACCTTAGTTTCGGGGGAGTAAAATAGAGGGGGGGAATCTACCTATCAGGTATTCATCTGGTTAGTGTTCTTAGTCAGTTCAGCTCGAACACATTATTTAATCCTCTGGTTAGGGCTTAAAAAGCCTTTTTAGGAGGGGGTAGGAATGAAAGCAAGCCTGCAAAGACGTAGGGCTGGAAAAAACCTTCTTCGGAGGGCATAGGAAGCAGAGAAGATTGTCAGCACCTTGCTAGGGCTGGGGAAAAAAACTTTGAAAAAGTAACATTCAAAGTATAAGTCACACCCAAATGTTCAGCCTCTTTTAGGGAGGAAAAGGGTGCCTCTTATCTGTATATTCCGAAAAATACAGTAGTTCTACCACCATTCCCTACTCATTCTCTTGGTAGTTTCATTTTACCCTGAGAGTGTGAAAGGTAAATAAATCAGGAATTGAACATATAGGAAAAAAGAGCTGGGTACCATCACTCTGATTTACAACTTTTATTTTCATTCAGTGGTCAAAGACTCCTCCTATATTTATGTAACTATATTCTTGTTACACTTATAATTTAGCCCAGTTCAATATCATGACTATTTTATTCTTTTTGATCTTGGATCTGTTTTGCTGAATAAAAACATAATATAATATTAGTATAGTTCATATTGGACATTTTCATACTATATTCTGAACACACAGATTTCCTTATACAGTAGAACCCCGACTTACGAGACTAATTGGTTCCGGAAGGAGGCTCGTAAGTCGGAACGCTCGTATGACGAAACATTGTTTCCCATAGGAAACAATGTAAAGTCAATTAATCCGTGCAACAACAAAAAAACCCGCTGCCGCCGAACGCGGAAGTTAGTGTTCAGAGACAGCTGCGAAGCGGGGCGGGTGTTTTAAAACGTGGCAGCCGGCCTGGGGGGCTCGCTTCGCAGCTGTCTGCTGAATCCGGAACGCTAACTTCCGCGTTCGGATTCAGCAGAGAGCTGCGAAGCGGGGCGGTTGTTTTAAAACGTGGCAGCCGGCCTGGGGGGCTTGGGGGCTTCCCCCCGAGCCCCCCAGGCCGGCTGCCATGTTTTAAAACACCCGCCCCGCTTCGCAGCTGTCTGCTGAATCCGGAACGCTAACTTCCGCGTTCGGATTCAGCAGAGAGCTGCGAAGCAGCGCGCGTGTTTTAAAAGGTTGCAGCCGGCCTGGGGGGCTCGGGGGCTTCCCCCCGAGCCCCCCAGGCCGGCTGCCATGTTTTAAAACACCCGCCCCGCTTCGCAGCTCTCTGCTGAATCCGAACGCAGAAGTTAGCGTTCCGGATTCAGCAGAGAGCTGCGAAGCAGCGCGCGTGTTTTAAAACGTGGCAGCCGGCCTGGGGGGCTCGGGGGGAAGCCCCCGAGCCCCCCAGGCCGGCTGCAACCTTTTAAAACACGCGGGATACGAGCGCCAAGGAGCTGTCTCCTGAAGCCGAAAGCGGAAGTTAGTGTTCGGCTTCAGGAGACAGCTCCTTGGCACTCGTATCCCGAATGTGAGCTCGGGAGGCGAACAAAAATGTCGCTCCCCTCCCAGCTCTTATCTCGAGTAGCTCGTAAGTAGAGCTGCTCGTATGTCGAGGTTCCACTGTAGTTGGTGAACAATGAGCATTTAATTAGTAGGAGGCTGAAGAGTGACATATATAATAATGAAATGAAACTGCAACTATAATCTTGATATTGTTCATTGTCTCCACTTGACTAATAGCCTATTCTGTTCATTACCCCAATCCAGCATCCATCAAATATTTGGACTAAAAATTCTATAATTCCTAAACGAGATGGCACTTATGAAAGTTCTTTTGCAACACAGATGGAGAACATATGATGAAGATACATATAATATTATTAAATTTGTCAATACTAAATACTTGACAAAAATATTTTCTTCCAAAATATTCAGTGTGTAAGAACACAGGTCATTTCAATACTTACAGATGGTCCTTGATTTACAATCACAATTATGACCAACATTTACGTTGCTAAGCAAGGCAATTATTACATGAGTTGTACCTGATTTTATTTTTAAAAATGGGGGGGGGGCATGGTTTTTAAATGAATCACTGCAGTAATTGATTGAATTATGCGGTTGCTAAATAAATCCAGCTTTCCCTATTGACTTTGCTTGTTGGAATGACTTTGTTGGAAGCCAGCTGGAAAGGCTGCAAATGCAGGTCACATGTTTCTAGGATGCTGCAACCATCATTAGTATATGCTGGCTGTCAAGCGCCCAAATTCTAATCATATGACCATGCCCTTGTAACTTTAGACAGTTGCTAAACAAATGGTTATAAGTCGAGGACTGCCTGTATTAAGGTCTGAAAGTTTCAAATACCAACCGTACAGATGGTTCTAAAAACACAAGTCTCTAAAGAAGCAGTAAATCAGAGGTTGTCACTCAACTGGTTATAATTTCTTGAATTTATATAGCAGTAGCTAAAAATGTGTAAGTAATAATTGTACTGCAGCTGTGTATCTCACCTGGATAGTGACCATAGCTATTTTCAGAATTTGTATGCCCAGCTTCCACGGTTTCCTTCCTCGGGCCCAGAATTTTTCACAGGGATTCATAAAGAAAAATTTAAGGTTACTTCTTAACTGATCTTCCAGAAGCTGGCACATTGATGCATGATCTTTTACACTGTATAAATGTTCATCATCCTGAGTACTGCAGCTGCCTACAAGCACTTCAATATTTTCCATTGCTGGAACAGAAAAAAACATTAGCAATATTGGAATGATTAACCAAAAATGCTATGCATGTATTTGTGAGCATATCTAAAACTCAAGGTGTGATTGTCTCCTTTAACAATGAGAGTTTCAACTCCAAACTACAAGTATTATAGCACCTTCCATGCCAACTTATAGCTCATCGATGTTATTTCATCAACTAATCACAGCAGTGAAAAATATATTAACAGTGAATAAAAATGAGTTCTCCCACAGTTCTCATGTTCCTATCATAGAAAGCACTATTTTTGGAACCAAACATAAGGAGGTTTTTTCCATAAACACATTATTTTGTTTATCAGTTTTCCTGTTAAGATTTTACAGGATATTGTTTCAAGAGTTATTTCTCAAAAAAATCTTCCACATTTCTCCCATCCTCCCCCTCTCTTACGTGCAAATTTATCCTTGGCTCTTGCTTGATTTCTGCACCATCATAAAATGGCTGAGAATCACGACTTCTGAATGGTCTAGAAGTCCAATAATGAATAACTGTGGGTTCTTTAAGACATGTGTATTATATGAAACTCCATTCTATGTCTTACCGTCATACAAATCACACTTTCAGAGAAAAGTCACAGAACCAATTTTTAAGTCCAATTCCTTGAAATGCTGTGAGCTAAGAAACTTTAGCACATTGAGGGAGTTCCATAAACTTCCTGGGCTTTTTAATATTAGGAACCCTAGAAATTACAATATATTCTGTTTGCTCTTAGAGTACAGATGTCACAGAATCTGCTTAAACTTCCTTCTAGTTCTATTGACCCTCTAGTTCCACAGAAGGCATGTGAATTATTTAGTTCTGTATTTGCAACATTGGCCTTAATGTATTACAAGTTGTTGGTAGAGGACAACAACAATGTTAAAAGCAGGTGTAGCTCCATTCCAAAATAAGTGTGCTCAGAGGCAGGTCTCTCATCTGAAAAATGGAGCTTTCTTCCATTCATGTCTGGGTAGAAAGACAATAGATAGGAAGTAGATCCACTGTGAGAATGAAGACAAGATATTATCAACATCTTCAATACTGAAGATACCAGAAAACCAGGTTAACTAAATTCAAAGAATTTATTATTGAGAATTGTATGATGCTCAAGAAATATAATTGCATTACTGGTATTGCTATGAAAATAGCGCCGGCGGACTCACCCCACTGGCACAGTTTGCAGGAGGGCCGGGAAGACACCGGACCCCTGGCGGCTGCCATTTTGGAGCTCGGCCGAAGTCTCGCGAGGCGAGACTTCGGCCGAGAATCAGGCCAAGCATGGCCTGCATGCTGACGTGTCCGGGCGGGGCTTACCGGCCCTATTTAAGGGCGCATAGGCCCGGGCTCGGCCTTTTCGCCCGGACAGTCAGCAAGTAGCAGACACTCGGCTGAGTGCTGCTTGCGGCGGCCATTTTGGTCAGCCTCGTTTTGCGGCCGCCATTTTGTTGGCCTTGCTGAGTCCGGCGAGAAGGCTTTTCATCCAGCGGTGTCGGCGGTTTGGCGGCGAGCTTTGTCAGCATGGCGGCGTGCCGCTGGTGGCCGCTTTGTCCCTCTCAGGCCCGAGGGGGATTGGTAGTACTCGCGGCGGGGGTTTTCTCTCAGGGCAAGGGCTTGGGGGCCATTGGGGAGGAGCTGCTTGGCGCTTCCCTCCCAAGTGCGGGGGGGCTTGGTGGCCAAGGGGGGGCTCTGCTCAGTGGTCGTTTCGCCCCTGGTGAACAGCGTCAGCTGGGGGGCCGCAGTGGGGGCAGTAGCAGGTGGGGGTTCTTCTTCCCCTGGAGGGGGGTGTTCCTTCAGGCTTTTAGTCACTCAGGCCTCTCCCTGGTTAGGCCTGTGGCCATAGTGCTTAGGTGGTAGATTGGTTAATTCTGATCATTAAACTTATATTTTTCATTTGGGATGGCTCCAAAGAAGAGGCAAGCTCGGCCCCCCCCGGCCCAACCGGTGGTGCGGCCTAGGAGGGCTTTGCGGCCTTCAGCCCGGGCTCTGGCTCATTTGGAAGGGACCCCTGAAGCGGTCCCACCAGTGGGGGTGGTGGGGTTTGTGCCCCCAGCCCCTCAACTTGATTTTTCTCCTTCCCTTCCTTGGGCCAGGGTCCTGGAGAGGCTCGACAAATTGGAGCATTGGCGGTCTGGATCGGGCCCGGGCAGGCCCCTCCCGCATGCGCCGGCGGCCCTGGGTTGGGCGCCAGAAGAAGAGGCAGCCCAAGCTGGGCAGATGGCCCAGACCGGGCAGATGGCCCAGACCGGGCAGATGGCCCAGACCGGGCAGGTGGCCCAGTCCGGGCAGGTGGCCCAGTCCGGGCTGATGGCCCAGCTGGGGCAGATGGCGGCGTTACAGGGCCCTTCAAGGATGGGCCCCCCGTGGATGTCTTCGACCCCCTATGGGACAGGTGAGGCTGCACCACACATGTCCTCCACATCGCTCCTCCCCTTACCCGGTCCAGGGTTTAACCCGCCGGTTTTGGGGAGTGGAGCTAGTTTCTTGGGGTCCCCTTCAGGCGCGTCCGGCCAGGTTTGGTCCCCACCGGCTCAGTCGGCGGTGGCGCCCCCTCAAGGTGTAACTTTGCCACTGGGGCCCGGGGTGCCTTGGGGCGGGGGGTTGGACCCATCCAGCACCCGCTATTATGCCCCCGCCCCCTTTCGTGTACCCACCGGGGCTGGGGGTGTTAGGGATGGGGCCCTCCACGGTGTGGGACCCATTGGCCAGTGTTAAGGTGGGTGCCATTCCATGCGGGTTACCAGCCACTCCCCTGGGGTTCCACCTCCACCCGTCTGTAAAGGAGACGATTTGGAGGGGGGAATATGTGGACCTCTTCTCCCTATTGAACAGAGAGGTCCCTAAGCAGGACAAGGATCTGGTGTCCGGGGAGAAGCCCAAAAAGACTAAAGTTAGCAAGTGTTTTAGTTCGTGGTTATACGCCTTCCTCACTTATGCCTCAGTCGTGATTCAGCGGCAGCCGGTTAGGGCCGCTGCTATGCTCAAATATGTCGACCTAATTGCTAGGGCCCATTTTGAGTATAAGGGTACCATCTGGCGCCATTATGACAAGGGTTTTAGGATGCGGGTGGCTTTTGACCGCTCACTACCCTGGGACATAGTTGTGCCGGACCTATGGTTCCAGGCCACCTATATGTCCGGTAAGGAAGGGTGTGATAGGACCGATACCGGTCTTTATATGGAGGAAGAACCCACGGCTTCCACGCCGGCCAAGGCGGCCACAGGGGGAGCGGGGAAGGGAGCCTCCCCTGCCTGTCATGAGTTTGCGGTGAAAGGGGCGTGTTTTCACCCCTTTTGCAAGTACAAACACCCAGACGAATTCGAGCTGTTGGGCTTCCATTTCGAAGGTGGTTTTTATGTGGACAGGGCTTTACCCATGGGTTGCTCTGTCTCATGCTCTCTTTTTGAGAGCTTTAGCACCTTCTTGGAGTGGGCGCTCAGGAGGCGCAGTGGTCTGGGCTCAGTCGTTCACTACCTTGATGATTTGTTGATGGCGAGGCCTGCGCGTTCAGAGCAATGCTTTGCTCTAATGCGGGACTTCGAAGCCCTTTGCGCTCAGTTGGGGGTGCCTTTAGCCTCTGAGAAGACCGAAGGCCCCGCCACCAAGATTACCTTCCTCGGTATTGAATTGGACTCAGAGGAGCAATCTTCTAGATTGCCCCTGGATAAGTTGACTAAAATCAGGGGTAAGCTCGATACAGTTCTGGGCTGCAGGAAGGTCACTCTTCGGCAGCTCCAGGAACTAGCTGGGATACTTAATTTTGCCTGCCGAGTCGTGGTGCCGGGCAGGGCCTTTTCTAGGAGGTTATATACTGCGATGAAGGGGCTCCGTTTGCCCCATCATCGTACCCGCTTATGTGCAGGGGTCAGGGCTGACCTCTGCGTGTGGCGGGAGTTTTTATACCTATTTAATGGGCTGTCTTTTTGGAGGTACGAGCTTCTTTTGGAAGCTGAGTTGCAGCTCTGCTCCAATGCCGCGGGGACTTGTGGTTTTGGGGTAGTGTTAGGTGACCAGTGGTGCTGGTCGGCTTGGCCTCCGGAATGGAGTGCCTCTTCATTGGTTAAGGATTTGACTTTTTTGGAGCTCTTCCCCTTGATAGTGGCCCTAGAGCTTTGGGGGGAGACTGTGCATTTTTGGTGCGACAACCTAGCGGTTGTCCTTGTTGTGAACGCCCTGTCCTCTAAGAGCGACAGGGTCATGCGGCTTGTCCGCCATTTTGTGCACAGGTCCTTGTCCCTAAACACATTGTTTTTGGCTAGGCATGTCCCTGGGTTAGATAACGGGGTTACTGAAACCTTGTCCCGTGGTCAGTTGTCCAGGTTTCGGACCCTGGCCCCATGGGCCCGAGAGTCGCCAGAGGCATTCCCCGTCCACCTTTGGAGCCTGGGCGGGCTCCTGAGCGGTGGAGAGATGAGGCCTCCAGGGCTATCGCCCTCTCGGTAGCACCGGGCACCCTGAGGGCTTACCAGCATGCAGGTAAGGAGTTTGGGGACTTCAGGCAGGATAGGGGTTACCCCCATAGTTGGCCTGTCCCAGTGGAGCACCTGGCAGAATTTTGCCTTTCTGTCCAAGGCGGGGGGGTTTACAGATTTTTCTGGTGACTTCCGCATTCGGAAGATGCTGGAAGGCTGGATGAGGGAGCGACTGGGAGCCCCTTGTGACACTCGTCAGGCCCTGACGGTTCAGCAGCTGTCCTGGATTAATCAGGCTTTAGACAGTCTGTGTGCCTCCTTGTACGAGGCCCGTCTTTTTAGGGCAAGGACTTGTGTCATGTTTTTTGGGGCCCTCAGGGTCAGTGAGGCCATGGCCTACTCTCAAGCTGACACGTCGCTCCGTGCCTTCCAGTATGCTGATCTAGCCATTAGGCAGGGGGGGTATCCCTTGTAGTAAGGCATTCTAAGACTGATCAGCTGCACAGAGGGGTTTGTATTGAGCTCAGTGTGGCCACCGACCAGTCTGTGTGTCCGGTGGCCACCTTACAGCATTATTGTAGCTTGCGGGGATCGGGGCAAGGGTACCTTTTTAAACATCTGGACGGTACCCCTCTGACCCGTTATCAATTTTGGGTGTTAGTGTCCAGGGCAATGGCTCAAGTAGGCATGGATCCCGCCGGCTATGGAACGCATTCGTTCCGTATCGGCGCCACCATTAGCGCGGCACTTTCTGGTTTCCCGGCCCAGCGGATTCGGGAGATCGGCCGCTGGCGGTCAGTGGCATATTTGGGTTATGTTAGGCCCGCTGAGGATTCTGGGCAGGGCTTAGGCTAGGTAACCTCTCTGTGTCTTCTTCCAGGTCCCCATGCTAATACGAAACCGACGGCGCTGCTGTGCAGCCACAGCATGATATTTTGGGCCGGCCGCTCAGCAGCCAGAAGCGCCATCGGGACCCAGTTGTTAGTGGGACGGTGGGTCAAGGTCGTTTGGATGGGCCGAAGAGGTATGCGGTGGGAGGGACTCCTGCCGATGTTGCTGGGAGGGCGGCATCCCATTGCTGCGCCCAGATGGCTGGTCTTGCAACTTGGTGGCAATGACCTGTGCCTGCTTGGGGGTCTTCCATTGATCATCCAGGTGAGCGAAGACCTGTGGCGGCTTCGCACGGTGTGGCCAACCACGCAAGTGGTGTGGTCAGAGATCCTCCCGAGGATCACGTGGAGGGACGCCATTTCCCTTAGGGCCATTCACCAGGTCAGGCGTAGAGTAAATAAGGCCCTGGGCAGGATAGTCAGGGAACTAGGTGGGGTTGTAGTGGCCCATCCCCTCATCACTGTAGATCGGCTGTGGCTTTACCGGGCCGATGGCGTTCACCTGTTAGAACAGGGGGACGCCATTTTCTTACAGGACCTGCAGCGGTCTCTGCTTGAGCTGGCGCAGCTAGAGGGGGGAGTCGGGGGGCCAAGATAGAGATCTGACCCCCGCTCCATGGCAGGTTAGGGGCGGAAAACTGGGTGGTGGTTTAGCAACTGCATGTTCTCCTTTGGGCATCTTTGGGGATGATTGACAGGTTCTCTCCAAGCTTGTGGTGGAAGCGACCTGAGCAGTTGGGGGGAACCTGTCTTTGGGTCCTGCACCTTTAAGTCCCCTGTTAGGGGTTAGCCGGCGGGACCCCCCTCATGCAAGTTCATGGCAGGGTCTCAGGTGAGGGAGGGGTCCCTCACCTGGACTATCAGGGAGCTACGCCCATAAGTTGCCCAGGAAGTTTATCTGACGTCATCTTTCCGACCCTGAAGCAATTGTTTGACCCTGCAGGTCCATTGTTTGGGTCATAGTTGGGTATGTTAATTTATGCTAATTTAGTTGAATAAATTATGCTAATTTATTATTAATTAAAATGACCCAGTTTAAATCCAGCTCTTGTGTCCGTGTCGTTACTCTGTCTCTTCTGCAAACAAAAGAAGCAATATTTGGAGAACAGATTCCTGTGCATACGAAGGACAAAGAAGCTAATCTATAAAGCAGTAGCTCACTTCCCTTATCTTTCCCTCCTCTTCCCTGGTCCAGGATCTATATTATATGTGGCAGATTCCTCAATTCATCTCTTTCTCTTTCAAAAAGCACCAATGCACAGTTGATATATTAAGATAAATGGGAGGAAAATCATTGTTATCTCATTTGACACTGGCATTTAAATGGGACATAATGTTGTGCTCATTTTAAAGCAGTACAAAAATATTTTCATATATAAATTATTTTGTGGGACCTATCATATTTGTACAAGGTGACTGTCTATTCCACAGGATTATTAATGTCATATCGATCCTGTAATACTGCCAACCCAATAGAGATGCTCATAATCTCACAAGATACAGTAAAACCCATGCAAAACCAAATTATTTATATAAATGTTGCAGTCAACTTATCAAATATAATGCTAAACATTCTCTTTATTGACTTCAATTGCCAAATCAGAGCCAGAGGAAGTAAATGTATGCATAGAGTTAATTAGTGAATATACAGTCCATTTTTGGTATCATCATTTGAAAGTAATACGCCGCCTCCGAACTGATTTAACTGTTGCTCATAAAATCATATATCACAATGTACTCCGTTGGCAACTACTTCACCTTTAACAACAACAACGCAAGAGCATGCAATAGATACAAACTAAATGTAAATCGCTCCAAATTAGACTGCAGAAAATACAATTTCAGCAATAGAGTGGCCTGGAATTCACTACCGGACTCTGTTGTTTCTTCCCCCAATCCCAAAATCTTCAACCTTACATTATCTACAATAGACTTCTCCCCTTTTCTAAGAGTGCATAAGTGCCTACCGTTCCTGTCCTAATGTCTCTTTATCTTTTCTATCTCTACTTTATACTTATATTATGTTAAACATACTACAATACAATACTATATTTGTATGATAAATAAAATAAAACAAATAAATAAATAAATAAATAAAATAATCAGAATTCAGAAAAATTTTCAAAGAACGGGAAGGCAATAATATACCGGTAATCAAATCCTTGAGTTGAATTTTATTCCTGATGACAACATAGGTAGATTCATAAAGTGGGTTTTTTTGCGGGGGTGGAGGGCTACAATCAGTGAAGGGCTACCAAACTTTTTACTACCACACTGTGGGCGTTGTTTATGCAGGACGCCCTGCATTTTCTTTCATCATCTTTCAGTGCAAATTGGATGTTCTGGGATGGAGCTCCATTTTGCTACCCCACTGCATCTCCCCCCCTCCCAGTCCGGGCAGTAGCCCACCCCTGGCTACAATATGGAAATGGTCTTGCCATTGCCTTCTAGGATTTTTTTTCAGCTAGTCTACACATGAGATCCTTCACAGACCAAGTGTTTCTAAGTGCTAAATACAAGTACGCCCTACTCCACTGTTCATGTAGACAAGATTTGTTGAAATTTTGATTTAGTTGGCCAGACTTTTCAATTCAATACAATTAGTATATTTTTCATGTATTTATTAGGTTTGTGTTTAGGAAGTTCAGAGTAGCTTTATAAATTAAATTAGAGTGGTAGATTTAGCTGGCCATCTATGGTTTGTCAACACTACTATACGAGTCTCTCATAGAAGCAGAATCTAAATTTCTGACACTGTCTCAATACTAGCCACTGATGATTATATCATACCCTATAACTAAAATCCATTTAAAAAAACTGAACTGTTCCAAGCTAAAATTAAAAAGCCAGATGAATTTGAAAAAGGGGCTATGATTAACTTGCACCACTCAGTTGAAATTAAAAACAAAGTTCTAGAAAGCTTTTGTTCATTCACTTAGATATGCAAGTACAGTATTTTAACTTTTTCCACAATTTTGAAAATTATTCAACTATCCTTCAAATAAAAAATAGCCTCCAGAAAGATGTGGATTTTTTTTCTTCCAGTTATTCAGCATCATCATGTTTGTGGGAATGATAAATAGCCATGATTCATCTGCATAACCAATAACATAGTGTCATTCATTAAAATTAACATTACCTCTATAATGTAACATAAGGCAACAATAATTCCATAGCAATTTTAATCTGAATGGAAGGAACATATTTTAGCATCATCCAGAGTTTTTTTTAATTTAAGAACTCTCTAAGTTGTCCAGTTGAAGAAACTTAACACCATTTACCTAAAAAGAAATCTACTGTACAAAGAAAGGGCGTATAGATTTAATATTACCTCCACAATAAAACATACGACAGCAACACATTCATATAACTTTCATATAATTTATTTGAATGGGAAGGAAGGGATTTGATCATTATTATTAATATTTATTATTATTATTTATTAAATTTGTATGCCGCCCCTCTCTGCAGACTCCAGAAGACTTCCCCAAATCCAGAAGACTTCCAATTGAAGAAACTTTTTAAAATGTTCATTTATCTAAGGAGGAATCGAAAGCAATGCCCATCTATCTAAGACCTTAACCTTAATTAGAATAATGAATATTTCCATTAAGTCAACATAGGCTTCTACTGATGAATTAAATTAGTTTTTAACAGTCGATTGCTTCTATACACATTGCTATCGGAGTGAAAGTATAATTTCTGAAGGAAAAAAGGATGCCACCTTCATGTTTAGATGGCATATGCATTTACGCCCAGAGTCCTTCAGGAGTTGGGCATCGTATTATTTATTTCGTATTTATTAATTGGACTTTTATGCCACCCCTCCCCAAAGAGTCAGGGTGGCTTACAACACATAATGAAACAATGTATAATGTCCCAAATCCAGTTAATTTAAATTATAATCTTATTATAATTTATAATCGAGTCTGTGGAGAGGGGCGGCATACAAATCTAAATAATAAATAAATAAATTTTTAAAAAAACCCAAACCATAAAAAGTCAGTCAGTCAGTCAGTCAAATCAATCAATCAGCATGCAATTTTAGAAAAACCATTCCCTTCACATAGCAGCAAAAGTGGGAGGATGCAAACTTAAGAGTTTGTCCCAAATAAAGCATCCCTTTTGAGAAAAATGAACAAACATGATATTAAATAAATATTAAATTCTTATTATTATTATTTTAAAAATACTCAAAAAATCACCCAATCAAGAGGGAGAAGAGGTTTTTTAGTTCAGCAGAAAGGCTTAGAAAAATTCAATTCAGTTCAATACGTTGCTCTCTTCCTCCTTCCAGCCACAGCTCTCAGTCCTGGAATTTTACCGCTTCGTCCTTTATTGGTCCTTTGTCGAAAGATTATCGGGGCCACCACAAAAAAGCAAGCTTTGTCGCCGGGAAGGGTCTGCCTTAAAAACACGGTCAGACCCTCTCGATGGCCTAGTTCCATAATTCAGAGGCGGATCCCATCCGAAGCAGCCCCATTTTTTTCGCCTCTCTCTGTGCTCAGGAAGCCCCTTCCTCCCGCCATCCCAAGGAAGGACAGAAGCAGCCGCCGACCCCAGACTCACCTTCCCAAAAGAAAGGCCGCCCCTTGAACTCCTAGAGCCGGGCAGGGGAGGGCCTTTTTTAAAAAAACTCCTACTTCAGCCCTAGCAGGTGAAGCTGGTTCCTCGAAGCCAGCGAGGGAGTGAGCGCCAGGCTTGTCTTACATCGCCGCCGGGCAGAAGAGTCACCTGAGCCGCGCGGCAAAGGCGAAGCGACGCAAGACGGCCTGACTCTGCTACCACACAGCCGCATCTGGCGAGCATCCCCAGAAAAAGCCGGGCGATGAGCAGCCGGCGGAAAATTGCAGGCGGCAGAAGCTGCTCCTCTGCGCCGGCACCACGTGACCGAGGCCGGCTTCTGCCGCCCGCCTCGTCGGCCGCCTCCTCCTCCTCCTCGCCCAAAGGCAAGGAGAAATCCGAGGCCGGTCAGCCGCCTCGCCCGGGCGCAAACCGCAGCAGGCCTGACGGGTTGTTTGGAGAGAAGGCGGTATCTGAGTTCCCTCGCCCCAATTCTCAGCTGCCTTTGTCTCTCTCCGGATCAAATCTCAACCAACAAATGCTCTGTCCTACACATTGGCAAATAGATCACCAAATACAGGCTGAATAAACAAGACCTTGCAGACAACCCTCACTCGCTAAGGACCTTGGAATACTGTACTCATATTCCAAGGCTAGTATGAAAGGCTAGTATGAAAATAAGGAACACAATACTGTATCAGTCTGTCAAATATAAATTGAGTGAGGATAGGAGCCACTCAGGAAATGGACAAAATATATAAATAAAATAAATAAATATTAAATGGCCTAAGTGTCAAAGCCCACTGCAAGGACATCGCCAAAAAGGCTTCAAGAGTTGTTAACCTAATCCTACATAGCTTCTGCTCCGGTAATCTCATACTAGCCAGAGCATACAAAACTTTTGTCAGACCAATCCTTAAATACAGCTCATCTATCTGGAACCCGAATCACATTTTGGACATAAACACTCTAGAAAATGTCCAGAAATACTTTACTAGAAGAGCCCTCCATTCCTCTACTCACAACAGAATACCCTACACAACTAGATTTACAATCCTAGGTTTAGAAAGCTTAGATCGATGTCAGCTAAAACACGACCTAAGTATAGCCCATAAAATCATCTACTACAACGTCCTTCCTGTCAACAACTACTTCAGCTTCAAACACAACAACACATGAGCACATAACAGATACAAACTTAAAGTAAACTGCACCAAACTTGACTGCAGGAAATATGACTTTCATAACCGAGTAGTTAATGTATGGAATTCACTACCTGACTCTGTAGTATCATCATCTAACCCCCAAAACTTTACCCTTAGACTATCCACTGTTGACTTTTGATTGCTAAGATATCAGTAAGAGGCGTGCATAAGTGCACCAGCATGCTTTCTGTCCCCTGTACTAATGTTTCTCTCTTATTAGTATCATGTATATAAATATTGTTATATCTTTGTATACTACCAATATGTACTTGACAAAAACAACCAAATAATAGAATAGAAAAGAAAAGAATAAAATAGAATAATAGAGCTCCACAAGAAATGATAGTTAAAAAAATAGCAATATTTTAAGAATAAAAATTGAATTAATTGGTGGTTGGCCCAGGAGACAAAATTAGGGGATTAGGTGACATTAGAGTCATGTAACATATGCCAAGGTTGTAGAAATTATAAACATAGCAATGAAACAAAAATAATAATTTGAGAAGTGGCACCGCAAGTATGAAAATAAGGAACATAATATCAGTTTGTCAAATATAAATTGAGTGCGGATAGGAGACACTCAGGGAACGGTATTAGAGGGAGGAAGAGGAAGTAGAAGGGGAAGTTAGAGGAGTGAAAAGAAGTAGAAAATATAGAGTGTTAATAGAGGATGAATGGAGGGAAGGAGAAAGGGGAGAGAAGGAGTAAGAAAGTAGGAAGGGGATGAAGTTTGAGAGAGAGGAGTGTTGGGTCAGACTGAAGAATAAGAGTTGAAAAAGGTGCAAAATAAGATATTGGCTTATGAAATATTGAAAATGTATATATATCTTATTGATATATTTTAAGGCGTACAGTGATCCCCCGCTCGTTGCGAGGGTTCCGTTCCAGGACCCCCCGCAACGAGCGGGTTTTCGCGAAGTAGCGCTGCGGAAGTAAAAACACCATCTGCGCATGTGCAGATGGTGTTTTAAACTTCCGCAGCGCTAGCGAGGAGCCGAAGATTGGGGGGCGGCGCGGCTCTTTTAAAACATCGCTGCCAACATTGGGGGCTCGCTAGTACCCCCCCGAAGGTTTGGGGGGGTGCTAGCAAGCCCCCCATGTCAGCGGCGATGTTTTAAAAGAGCCGCGCCGCCCCCAATCTTCGGCTCCTCAGCGGCGAGCGAGCAAAGCCAAGCCGGCAGCAATGTCGCCGCCGCTGCAGCAGCCAACGCGCGCTACGATCTTCCGGGCCAGCCCGGCTCAGCGGATCAAGCCCGGCTCCTCTCGGCCCAGCATCCCGGGCCAAGCGGCTGCCTTCCGTGACTGAGCCTGGCTGGCCCGGAAGATCATAGCGCGCGTTGGCTGCAGCGGCGGCGACATTGCTGCCGGCTTGGCTTCGCTCGCCGCTGCAGCCAACGCGCGCTACGATCTTCCGGGCCAGCCAGGCTCAGTCACGGAAGGCAGCTGCTTGGCCCGGGATGCTGGGCCGAAAGGAGCCGGGCTTGAAGATCGCAGCGCGCGTTGGCTGCGGTGGCGAGGGCTTGCGATGGAGGGTGGAGGAAGCGGCCATGGGAGGGCGAGCTGCCTCAGGGAGGAGGATCGGGCGGGACCAGGTGGGGGCTGGAATTTCTCCGCCAGGGCGAAGGGCGGGCGAGCGGGTGCTGGGGAGGGCTTCTCGCCCTCCCGCCAGCAAGAGGGGGAGGGAACGGCGTGGGCAGGCGAAGGGCGGGCGAGCGGCAGCGAGGAGTTTGCGTGGGCGGTGGGGAAACTCCTCGCTGATGCCAGCAAGAGGGGGAAGACCCAGGGAAGCTGCCCAGCAGCTGATCTCCCGGTTGCCATCTACGCATGCGTGCCCATAGGAAAAAAGGGCACGCATGCGTAGATGGTATTTTGACTTCCGGGTTGAAAAATCGCGAATTACCCTGTTCGCAATGGTCGGGGACGCAATAACCGGGGGATCACTGTATATGTTTTGTTATAAAATGGAATTTGTGAAGAGAAAAAATAGAATAATAGAGCTGGAAGGGATCTTGGAGGTCTTCTAGTCCAACCTCCTGCTTAGACAGGAAAGCCTACACCGCTTCAGACAAATAGTTAACAAATCTCTTATTTGAAACTTCCAGTGTTGGAGCATTTACAACCTCTGGAGGCAGGTTGTTCCATTGATTGTTTTAGGTATCAGGAAATTTCTCCTTAGTTCTAAGTTGCTTCTCTCCTTGATTAGTTTCCACCCATTGCTTCTTGTCCTACTGTCAGGGCTTTGGAGAATAGCTTGACTCTCTCCTTTGTGACAGCCTCTGAGATATTGGAACACTGCTATCATGTCACCCCTAGTCCTTTTCATCAGACTAGACATACCCAGCTCCAGCAACCATTCTTTGTATGTTTTAGCCTCCAGTCCCCTAATCATTTTGTTGCTCTTTTTTGCACTCTTTCTAGAGTCTCAACATTTTTTAAAAATTGTGGCGACCAAAACTGAATGCAATATTCCAAGTGTGGCCGTACCAAGGCATTATAAAGTGGTATTAACATTTTGTATGATCTTGATTCTATCCCTCTCTTTCTGCAGCCTAGAACTATGTTGGGTTTTTTGCTCACTGCAGCGCTCTGCTGGTTCATATTTAAGTGATTGTCCACTAGGACTCCAAGATCCCTCTCACAGTTACTGCTGTTGAACAAGGTACCACATATACTATATCTGTGCATTTTATTTTACTTGTCTAAATGTAGAACCTTACTTTTTTCATCTTTGAATTTCATTTAGTTAGATAATGTCCAAATTCAAATCTATCAAGATCCTTCTATATCTTAAGCTTATCTTCTGGAGTGTTGGCTATTCCTGCTAGCTTGGTGTTGTCTGAAAATTTGATGAGTTCTTCATCTATACGCTTATCCACATCATTGATGAATATGTTGAAGAGTACTGGCCTTAAAACAGAGCCATGGAGTACCCCACTGTATATGTCCCTCCATGTAGATGCAGTTCCATTGAGGACTACACGTTGAGTGTGGAGTACAGTGATACCTCATCTTACAAACGCCTCGTCATACAAACTTTTTGAGATACAAACCTGGAGTTTAAGATTTTTTTGCCTCTTCTTACAAACTATTTTCACCTTACAAACCCACCGCCGCCGCTGGGATGCCCCGCCTCTGGACTTCCGTTGCCAGCGAAGCACCCATTTTTGTGCTGCTGGGATTCACCTGAGGCTCCCCTCCATGGGAAATCCCACCTCAGGACTTCCGTGTTTTTGTGATGCTGCAAGGAATCCCAGCAGGGGAATCCCAGCATCGCAAAAACGGGCACTTCACTGGCAACGGAAGTCCAGAGGTGGGGTTTCACAGCGAGGGGATTCTCACTGAAATCGCAGCATTGCAAAAACACAGAGGTCCGGAGGTGGGGTTTCCTATGGAGGGGAGCCTCAGGGGAATCCCAGCAGTGCAAAAACAGGCGCTTCGGCTGGCAAAAGGGGTGAATTTTGGGCTTGCACGCATTAATCGCTTTTCCATTGATTCCTATGGGAAACATTGTTTCGTCTTACAAACTTTTCACCTTAAGAACCTCGTCCAGGAACCAATTAAGTTTGTAAGACAAGGTATCACTGTACTGGATTAAAGTGACTTGTCATTAAACATGCTGCTAACCCTGTTTGGCTAGTCTTACTAGTGCCCATCTGACATTTGCCCCTGGTGTTTATGGGTTTTCTGCTGTATTGCTCAGTGTTGGTAGACTTACACAATCTACAACAAAGGAGTACACTTTCAAGCAACTAATGAACATGACATAAATCAATAAAAACAAAGCATAGGCGCCATGTCATATTTAATAAAACAGTTAAGGTCATATAAAGCCTAGGGTTTTTTTAGAGAAGCTGAACCCAATCTGGTGGCCTCCATGTGCACTGGACTTGTAACTCCAAGACACATCATACATGAAGGGAATTCTCCATTGTAGAAGCCTGTTCAAAAATATTGAGGACTTTCATCTTCCTGAAATGTCCAATGAGCCATTGAGACTCTGAGCTATTATATGGATGAAACATCCCAAAAAGGCAGATCAGAGAAATGCAAGGTAAATAAGGCCAACCAACAGAGTTGACTTTTTCCTGTCCTGTCCTGGATTATAATTCCCATACTCAAATGAAAATACAAATTATAAAAGTGGAATTCTTCAGGCAAAATAGATGGCTTTTGGGACTATTTAACTTGCTCATATTGCATTTTAGGAATTGAATATTTGACTCATCGTGCACACAAAGTTCCATATAATTCCAAGAAATTTTATTTTATTTCAGATCTTTGGAGCTAGACTTCACAATGGTTATTGAATGATAATGAAAGACACATTAGATTATAATTACTATTATTTTCTTTGGATTATCACATTAAATCTAACCAATATCTGTGCCAAAGAGCTTATAAACGTTCAATCTTGAATCTTGGCAGAGTTAAAAATTGTACAAAGATTCACTTCAAATAAATCCAATAACTCATCAACAACTTGACCCAGAACTGGGCATATCATCTGCTCGGATTAGGATTGATTGATAGATGTGTTCAGTGAAGGGCTACCAAAATTTTTACTACCCCAATATGGGCATTGCTTCTGCAGGACACCCTGCATTTTCTTTCAACATCTTTCAGTGCAAATTGGGTGCTCTGGGGTGGAGCTCCATTTTCACTACCCCACTGTGTCCCTCCTCTCCCCGTCTGGGCAATAGCCCACCCCTGGATGTGTTGCCCATCTCCTTCCACTCTGTTGTGCAATCAATTGTGCAGACTGGGGGCACTGTTAGATTTGCTATAGCTTCTGGGTGTTCAAATGATAGCATTGTCTATTTTATATAGCAGATAACTCAACATAATCTTACACTTGAAAACTATAGTTATTGCAAGGCCTGTGAATCAAAGCCATATGTATTGTGAACTGTCATTTTTCCATTTTTTTCTAAATCCAATTGAGAATTCTAGTTCTTACCTATACAATTATAAATATTTTATGACTAGAATTTCTGAAAAACTGTTTCCACACATTTGAATCTGAATGTAATTTGGAGCCCAGTTGCATATATCAATTACTAAACTGGCTAAATTGGGATTAGTGGAAAACACCTTGTTGAAATTTCCTTCTCAGAGATGATAGATAATTAATGATAGGCAGCCCAGTTACTTCTTGGCTACATAAATTTGATCAATCAATCAATAAAATAAATCAGCATTCTCCAAAAGGACTCTTGTATCTTGGCACTTTAATTTCTCAATTCCCAGCATCAATTTCTGACAATGTGTAATTTAGCCTAGATTATTTGAAGTGTTAAATGAACAGAAAAGCAATTTTTATAACAGCTCAAACATTACAAAAGAGTTTAGAAAACAGCTTCATTAGCATCACAAATCATCTTGTTAATAAGGGCTATGAATTTTAAGTATGGCTACTAAATGCCGTAAGAAAAGTATCCTAAAATTTACTGGTGTTATACAGAGGCTACATGTTGCAGTGTTAAGAAATTATAAAGAGAATTTGCCAATCTTGATTGATCATTTATCAGTGATCTCTTTTGGCTGTACTATGTTGCATAGCAATTTGTGAGTCTAATGAAATCTTGTTTTAGCACTGAGAAAGATCTACTGTACTGTACTATCTTTGACTGTATCACTACAGGTGAAGCCAAAATAGAGCCAAAGTGTATTTAAGTTATTAAAGTGATTAGATCGGTTTAAAGGAAAAAGACAGCCATGTATCTGAAGAGATTTCCCCCCCAAAAAAATAATTATTAAAAAACCTATTATAAAGTTTTTTTATAATTCTTTTTATTATAAATTATAATTTTTAAAAAAAAACACCAAAAAACTTTAAAAGTTTTTTATCCTATATCCTATATCGAGGGCTGGCAACAGAACAGAGGGAAATGATTACTGGAAAGCAACATCGGTACATTCATTTCGCACTTAACAACCAGTGATCCGAATCTTACATGGATTCAGAATCCAACAAAAGCAAATAAGCACAGTTCGCTCTTACACACCGACCGTTCATCGGCATGCTAAAGGCAAAAGCATGCTGGAACCTGTAGTTCGCTCTATGCTTTTGGCTCCATTCTGCAAGAGGGGGAGGGCTAAGCGTAAAACAGTGTCAAACAGCTGAATGAACCCTGAGACTTGCTGGTAGTATTTTTGCAGCATTGCTGGCTTTTTGTCAATGGGACCCTAGGGCAGTGTTTCCCAACCTTGGCACCTTGAAGATATTTGGACTTCAACTCCCAGAAGGAAGGAAGGAATTCTGGGAGTTGAAGTCCAGCTGTCTTCAAGTTGCCAAGGTTGGGAAACACTGCCCTAGGGCATATAAACTGCTCAAAAAATAAATAAATAAAGGGAACGTTCAAATAACACATCCTAGATCTGAATGAATGAAGTATTCTCATTGAATATTTCATTTGCACAACTATTCCATTTGCACAACAGCATTTGAAATTGACTGTAAATCACTGTTGCTTCCTAAATGGACAGTTTGATCTCACAGAAGTTTGATTTACTTGGAGTTATATTCTGTTATTTAAGTGTGCTCTTTATTTATTTATTTTTGAGCAGTGTATAAGAAACTGAAACAAAAGAGTTGGTTCACCTTGATCAGGACCATCCTAAATCATTTTGCTACCTAAAGTAGAGCCTATTTGCTACCTAAAGTAGAGCCTATATGTCCTTCCTTTGCGGAAGGAAGGAAGGAAGGAAGGAAGGAAGGAAGGAAGGAAGGAAGGAAGGATCATGGCATTCTAAACCAGCTAACACTGTAGCTTATTAGGTAAGCCACCTCGAGTCTTCGGAGAGGGGCGGCATACAAATCTAATAAATGATTATTATTATTATTATTATTATTATTATTATTATTATTATTATTAAACTAATATTTCAAATTCCTGACTTAAAAGTGTTTCTTAACCATGACAACTTCAAAGTAAATAATCTTCAATTCCCAGAATTCCCTAGCCAGTATATTCTGGGAACTGAAGACCATCAAGCTTAAAGTTGCAAATATTGAAAACCACTGATTTAGTGTGATGTGTAAACCCAGGTGTTATCTGGCTCTGACGGAGTTGAATAAACTGACAATCAAGTGGCAATATTTAGCTGACTTGGGCCCTGGTGCGTATTTGGATGGTAGCCCACTGGAAAATCCCAGGGCTATATGTTTTTTCTAGGAGGTGGGAAAATATCTTGGAGAAGACAGGAACAAATCACTTCTCTATTACTGATGAGACCATTATATAGACATTTTCCTGGAATCATCAGGAGTCAAATGTGACTCAAAGATGACTTTACATTTTCCTTAATGGAATGCAATTGATTGTATTAAAAGTCATTTCCTTCTGATTGCTTATTACCTCCAGGATGGAAAGGATTTGTGCAATTTCTAGATTATACTTTCATCTTCTTGAGGAAATATCTGGAGACACAGATGAGGGAAGAAATATGAGGAATTGGGCAAATTCTGCAGCATTTTATAGCATATTGAAAGCTACATATAATAAGAAGGAACAGTAATTTTAAGGTAGGAGACTAGAGTAGCATCTATAGGTTCGGGGGCAGGCTACCAACCACAGTCCTACCGGAACACACTGGGAGCGCACCACTGCAAGTGCACCCGGCATGCACCCATGCCCGGCGCACAGTTTGGCTTCTGTGCATGTGCAGAAGCTAAATATTGTGCAAAGATGTGTGCATTATTTCCGGAATTTTTTGCTTCCATGCATGCTCCCCTCGCTGCACCACTCACCCTCACTCCCCCTCTGCATTGCTCACCCTTGCTCCCTCCGCCGTGCCCCTTGCCCTCACTCCCCTCGCCAGGCCCCTCGCCCCGCTTACCTGGATCACCTCCTGCAAAGGCTATGGCACAGGGAGCAGGGTGGGTGGCCCCAATTCTGGCCGCACGGCCTATTCTGTGCTCTCCCACACTGCAGGCATCTCTCCTGTGGCCCGGGAGATCAAAGTGCAGGCCACATGGCCGGAGCTGGGGCAGGACGCTTTTGCTGCTGGCCCCAGCTGCTGCTCTAGGTGTGGCAGCGAGAAATCTCCTTCTGCATGCGTGGAAGCAAAAAACCCGTTAATTTTTATCGCAATCACGCCATTGCGCATGCACAACGCATGCATATCCGACGGCAATGGAGTGAGCCTACACGCTCCATTTCCGTCAACGGAATGGCATGCCCCCCGTTCCTCCTGGGTGGGTTCTTCCCAGTTCGGACCAGATCACCCAAACCGTTAGCAACCTGCTGGTAATGTAATTTAGGCATCATAGATCAGATTCTGTCATTGCCGGTCTGTGCTTTCCACCACCTCTCTTTTTTTGGAATTTTCAGTGATTTTTTTGGTTGTTATTTGCATGGCTTCTTCTCCTCTACTATGGAAAAAGCCACCCCTCCTGCCCGCACATTAATACCCACCTATATTTCTTCATCCGAAGAACAGCTGAGTGGGTCCACAGCTGTGTTTCGGCCTGAAACCACCTTCTGAGCATGTCCAGAAGTGAAATTGCAGGAAGGGACACGCGTGTACAAGTGTGGCACCTGCATTCGTGCAACATCACGATGCGCACTGGTAGCGAAGGTAAGTGGAACCCGTGCCTGATCCATAGATATTCTTAGTTTTCCCTTAAAAAAATAATACAGTGGTACCTCTATTTAAGAACTTAATTCGTTCCGTGACCACGCTCCATTTCCGTCAACAATTTTTTCCCATAGGAATCAATGTAAAAGTAAATAATGCGTGCAAACCCATTAGGAAAGAAATAAAAGCTCAGAATTTGGGTGGGAGGAGGAGGAGGAAGAAGAGGAGGAAGAAGAGGAGGAGGACAGTCACTGCCCAGAGTGAAGGGAGCATTTCTTTTCTCTGGGCGCTGGCAGAGGTTTATTCCTTCTCCAAGCGCCCAGAGAAAGGAAAATGCTTCGTTCACTCTGGACTGCCAAAGCCTCCTTAAGCGCCACCGAAAGGCTCCTCTGGCAGTCCAGAAAAGCCCGAGGTGGCAGGATTAAAGGGGGAATGGCAGGAAACTGGCCAGGCCTTCGTGCCGCTCTCAAATTCCCTGGGAAACCTTTCCGGGCTCGGGTTCTTAAGTAGAAAATGGTTCTTAAGAAGAGGCAAAAAGATCTTGAACATCCGGTTCTTATCTAGAAAAGTTCTTAAGTAGAGGCGTTCTTAAATAGAGGTACCACTGTACTTAAGTGTTGGCATTTACTGAATGCCCTAGTAATCTCTACAGAACAGTTAAAGTGAACCCACTTACAAAATTGCCACCATTTAGAAACAAAGTAAAAAAGTTTTTAAAAAATGTAAATGTAACAAAAAGCAATAATTAAAAGAACTTAATGCTAGACCCTTTTTAGATTTGGCCCAAGAGCAGGTGGCATCTATCCAGTGGAACAAACAGGGAACCCTAAAGGCTGAAACATCTTTTTTTTAAAAAAAAATTCTGATGCTGTTGTAACTGGCTTTTAGGGTTAAGACGGGATTTATTTTACACCTGTGTCTTTTGATGATTCAGGGTTTTTTTTTGCCCCAAAACAAATTGCAATCTTTAATCTTTAATGAGTAAAGTGCCTACATGGGACATTAAAGCAGTTCAATCTCAGTGCTAATTTATCATTCTTCCTTCCTGGAACAAACAACATTCATGTCTTTGCTGTTAACTAATTAACTGTCCCCATCCTTGCATACTTAGCAACATGCTGGTTCAGTTGTGTAAGGTTAAATATTTTACCCCATTAGCTAATTACAAGAATGTGCTCTTACTCTATTTCTCCCCCCTTTTTCTGGCCTAAGATAACTGTCAGTTTTCTAGCACAACAACCATCTGTCAGTCATTTTCCAATACTGGAATGAGGGAAGTTGAGAGCACAAATCAGTCCATACCACTTTACAAAGAAAACCAAAAAGATAGCTGCCTTTGGGCCAAATAAAAGGTGATTGGAAAAGTGGAATTATATTTTTGTTGTTCCAAAACATAAAATGTTGGCTTCTAGCTGATGTGGAAATTAACCAGAAGCCATGAGCCTAATGATCATGTATTTATTCAGTTTGTATAGTAGTGTAGCTCAACAAATCACTCTTAATGGTGAACAAAATTAAAATAAAAACATTGCAAAAATTAAAATACAAAGCAGTTGAAAAACATCCAACCCAAATTATTAGTACAACAAAGAAGCTGGTTCCCTGAGCCCAGAACCAGGCCTTCATGGCTTTATGAAAGGCCAACAGGGTGTGGGGCCATCCTGATATCTGGAGGAAGAATGTCCACAAGGTGGATGCTATGGCAGAAAAGGAATGTCCTCTAGGTCCAGTGGTGGGCTACGAGCCAGAATGCTAAATTGCGCTCACTGCCGCGGCTCGTATGTTCTTCTACCTTTGGAGGTAGCAAAATTGTGCATGGGCCGCAGGTGTGCCTATGTTTCGGTGAGGGTTTTTTGCTTTCACGCATGCTGAAACACGGGTGCACCTGTGGCTCCATGCATGATTTTCCCTCTCACAGTTCCTGTTTTTGAGCCAGGTTTCACCTAGTCTGTACTTGTACCTTTGGGGGTTTTTGTTGACATTAGCAGTGGTGGATTCTAAATGGTTTTGTTACCAGTTCACATGCTCACTCACGTGCACAATCCTGGGTGGGTGGGCGGAGTCTCCCACTGCCACTGCTACCAGTTCAGACAACCAGGCTGAACCAGGAGCAACCCACTGCTGGACATTAGACCAGTGAAGGGCCGCACTTACCTTCTTTCCCTACCGTATCAATCCCGGATGCCGATGTGGGTGCACACACTCCCGTGCAAGAATTTGCTTCTGTGCATGCGCAGAAGCAAAGAAATCAGTGAAAATTGCCGAAATCTCAGGTGAGGACATTCACATGTGAGAGATTTCAGCTATTTCTTTGCTTCCGCACATGCGCAGAAGCAAAGAAAGGTTGAAAATCGCCAAAACTCGCCGATTTTTGCCAATTTATTTTGTGCTTCAATGTGACCATCTTTGGAAAAAGCAACTTTGAAAGGCAACTTTATCCTGAATAAATAAGAGTAGAAGGCAATCAAAAGAGAGATAAATATAGTCATAGAGGGGGAAAATCAACTAATGACTTATTTTTGTAATGACCACATAAAACCTCCAGGATTACAAGAAATGGGATTTCAAATATGGGTATGGATTGCAAATATGGATTGATGGAGAATATCAGCAGATGGAACCTGTTGCTTCTGTGTGCTGCTTACACAATACATTGAGAGGCTTCTGACTGGCCATAATGGAAACATGATCCTGGGATAAAAGTGCTTTTAGTCTGATCAAACAGGGCTCTTACGATTCTTTTTCATTTTCTATCTGTCTGCCTCACAGTACTGTAATATAGAGCAGGTCTTCAGCCAGAGGTAATATTCAGATGTGAGCGTTCTTCCATCATTGTTGCACTTGCACATGATGGTGACTCCAGGATTGCTGGGTTTACTTTGAGACCACAAGTTGCACACAAATGCAGAGCATTATATCTGTGGAGAAAGTAGCAGATGTTTGAAAATCACATGCACATGATCATATATCTTAGAGACTCCAGGTGCAGTCTATGATGTGCTTTGTGATAGGAGTACACCTATTTTTTGTTAAATATGTAAGCAAAAAGTTCCAATGCAGAAAAGTAGATATATGTTGTGACACGCACACACCCAGCAGCTTGTGCAGCTGGTAGCGGATCCCATCTGAGATGACGCCAATGAGGTGATGCTGGCACACAAGTTGGATAGTGAGGAGGCTGGTAAGGATTTGGTGCCAGTGGCAGAGGTTCAGCCAGGACTTCTGAACCTCCAGCACCTCACAGTAGAGATGAGGAAGAAGAGGAGGAATCCCTTCTTAATGCACATGTGCTAAGTTTTCTCTGGTCTGTAGTTGAGGCGGAGCAATATAACAATTAATTGTGGCACCACAATACTTGTTTTTTTAGGTTGCTAGCCAGTACGGGCCACACTGCGTACCGGTAGCGAAAAATAGAGCTGTGCTTGCAGCTCTGTGTTGCCGGCATGTGTGCGCCCCAGTGAGATTTTGCTTCTGCGCATGCGCGGAAGCAAAAAAAAATACGGAAATCTCACGTGCACATGCCCTTTCATGAGATTTTGCTTCCTTCCATATGCAGAAGCAAAATCTCGCTGGGGCATGCGATCATGCACACTGGCGACGCAGACCTGCGCACACATCATACCAGTAATGGCGGTAAATACCAACCCCACCTGCACTGCAACATTGTTTGAGCTAGGAAGTAGGCAAGGTAGGACCTGGTCAATACTTGATTAAGAAATTTCTAAAAAGCTCAGGATCTAGTTTAGGATCTAGTCAGAAAAAGATTATAATGTTAAGAATATTATAAATACATAGAGTAAATCCTATTTTCCTCTTGTTTCATTTCATTCACTAGATTTTATTATAGACCATAATCATCTGCTACTTAGTAAGTTTATTCTAACTTGTTATCTAACTTGACTCATGTAAAAGTTTTTACGTGTAACTTAAGTTATTCTGAAAATAATTCATTTTAACTTTGTGAGAGCAATCCCATAGGAATAAGTAGGAACTTTCTTCATGGTTTTGCAAATTGCTTTCTAAAAATAACTTGGTGATTAACCTCTGAAACTACAGTGTTGTCCATGTGACTCAAGTGTTTGGATGACTTGATAGAAGCAATCATATTTTCCAATCTGTGGGTTATTTCAGTTCCTTATTGTCAAAACAATAATCCTTGTTTCTACAATATCCGGTTTTTTATTTTCTATTTAGGAGCATTGAGCATTCTTGTGCGTTTCTCCCATTTTCTGAAATCTGCTGTTACATCAAATTTAGTACTTACTTTGATGGGATGTCTGTCCTGTAATATGCAGTTTCAGGAATGACATCCGAGCAAACCTAAGGTCTTTTAATTAAATGAATGCTAATGCTAACCTCAAAGTAAGCTAATGTCATTCGTGGGAAACTTTGGAAAGAAAACTTGTTTCCGTCCTATTTATTTATTTATTTATTTATTTATTTATTTACTTACTTACTTACTTACTTACTTACTTACTTACTTACTTACTTATTTATTTAGTCCAATACACAATGAGGGTTTTAGTGAGTATTTATCAATACAGTGGTCCCTCGAGTTTCGCGATCTCACCTATTGCGAAACGCTATATCGCGAGTTTTCAACCCGGAAGTAAACTCCACCATCTGCGCATGCGTGCCCTTCCACGCATGCGTAGATGGTGGAGTTTCCCCGCCGGGCAGAGGCTTCCCTGGGTCTTCCCCCTCTTGCCCCGGTAAGGCGCGAGCAACGGCGTGGGGGGGCGGGCAGCATGCGCGCGCGCGGGGAAACCCCACGGCCGCTTCTCAGCTGGGAAGCGGCCCCAGCAACAGCGCAGGGGGGCGGGCGGCACACGCGCACGCGGGGAAACCCCAGGGCTGCTTCTCAGCTGGGAAGCGGCCCCAGCAACAGCGTGGGGGGGTGGGTGGCACGCGCGCGCGCGCGCGCGGGAAACCCCAGGACCGCTTCTCAGCTGGGAAGCGGCCCCAGCAACAGCGCGGGGGGGCGGGCGGCACGTTCGCGCACGGGGAAACCCCAGGGCCGCTTCTCAGCTGGGAAGCGGCCCCAGCAACAGCGCATGCGCAGATGGTGTTTTTACTTCCGCACCGCTACTTCGCGACAAATCGATCATCGCGAGGGGTCCTGGAACGGAACCCTCGCGATGATCGAGGGATCACTGTATACACATAGTAAAATACATGATGAAGGTTATAGAGTAGATACTAATAGTAAAATATATCTAAGAAATAATAGAAAAGAATATATAGGAATAGAATATATAGGAATAGAATATATAGAATATATAGAATATAGGAGTAGAGCCGGGGTGGCGCAGCAAGTAGAGTGCTGTACTGCAGGCCACTGAAGCTGACTATAGATCTGAAGGTCAGCAGTTCAAATCTCATCACCGGCTCAAGGTTGACTCAGCCTTCCATCCTTCCGAGGTGGGTAAAATGAGGACCCGGATTGTGGGGGCAATAGCCTAGCTCTGTTAAAAAGTGCTATTGCTAACATGTTGTAAACCGCCCTGAGTCTAAGGAGAAGGGCGGCATAAAAGTTGAATAAATAAATAAATAAATAAATAAATAAATATATATTTGTTTTCGTAAATTTTCACGGGTATATGTATGTAGATTGTTCTGAGTTCGGGTTTTGCCCTGTGTAATATTTTGCATGTCTATGCGACGTTTCGGTGAAATCACATTCACCATCATCAGGCTGAAGTTCCAAGTCTCGTGCTGTTGTAAAATGGAATGTTTGCAACTGTCATTTCTTCATAGTATATAGTGTGGGGGTGGAGATTTGGTTTGAATGTAGCAAATAGATTGGGTGATTATGTTTTAGTGATCTGATTGGTTGGTGTAATCATAATTATTAGAAGGATTGACATGGTGATTTTTATGAAGTGTTTTTTGTTTAAGGCTGGTTTCCAAATTTCCAAATTCCAAATTCATAATTATTAGGAGGATTGACATGGTGATTTTTATGAAGTGTTTTTTTGTTTAAGGCTGGTTTCCAAATTTCTGGTAGGCGGGAGGTGTCATCTCTTTTATTTATACAAAGGGGGCTCCTCTCAATTTCTATGGCTTCTAGAGCAATTCTTCTATATAAATTCTCTGTTTTGTGAAGTAATTTAGTTTTTTCAAAGTCAATTTCGTGCCCTGTTTTTTTAATGTGCTGGACAAGGGAGGAAGTCTTTTCTTCTTTTTTAACTGCATTCACATGTTCTGCAATGCGTTGGCTCACTCTTCGGTTGGTTTGTCCAATGTATGTGGCTGCACATGTTTTGCAAGGGATTTCATAGATTCCTTGGTATTCCAATTGGATTTTATCTTTGGGGCTCCTTAGGATATTAGATATTTTTTGGTTAGTGCAAAATGAAGTTTTGATGTTATGTTTGTGCAGAATTTTACTAATTTTGTCTACCAGAAATTTGGAAACCAGCCTTAAACAAAAAAACACTTCATAAAAATCACCATGTCAATCCTCCTAATAATTATGAATTTGGAATTTTGAAATTTGGAAACCAGCCTTAAACAAAAAACACTTCATAAAAATCACCATGTCAATCCTTCTAATAATTATGATTACACCAACCAATCAGATCACTAAAACATAATCACCCAATCTATTTGCTACATTCAAACCAAATCTCCACCCCCACACTATATACTATGAAGAAATGACAGTTGCAAACATTCCATTTTACAACAGCACGAGACTTGGAACTTCAGCCTGATGATGGTGAATGTGATTTCACCGAAACGTCGCATAGACATGCAAAATATTACACAGGGCAAAACCCGAACTCAGAACAATCTACATATACACACACACACACACACACACACACACACACACATATATATATACATACATATATATATATATATATATATATATATATATATATATATACATATACACACATACATACTTACATACATAGATAGATAGATAGAATAGATAGAATTTTTTATTGGCCAAGTGTGATTGGACACACAAGGAATTTGTCTTGGTGCATATGCTCTCAACGTACATAAAATAAAATATACATTTGTCAAGAATCATGTGGTACAACACTTAATGATTGTCATAGGGGTCAAATAAGCAATGAAAAAGCAATATTAATAAAAATCTTAGGATATACGTAACAAGTTACAGTCATAAAGTCAACATGGGAGGAAATGGGTGATAGGAATGATGAGAAAAACTAGTAGAATAGAAGTGCAGATTTAGTAGAAAGTCTGACAGTGTTGAGGGAATTATTTGTTTAGTAGAGTGATGGCGTTTGGGAAAAAACTGTTCTTGTGTCTAGTTGTCTTGGTGTGCAGTGCTCTGTAGCGACGTTTTGAGGGTAGGAGTTGAAACAATTTGTGTCCAGGATGTGAGGGGTCAGTAAATATTTTACCCGCCCTCTTTTTGACTCGTGCAGTATACATACATACATACATACACATACATATACATATATATATAGGAATAGAATATATCAATGAAAGAATAGAAGAAGAGATATAGGAGATATAGGAGAGTAATAGGACAGGGGACGGAAGGCACTCTAGTGCACTTGCACTCGCCCCTTACTGATCTCTTAGGAATCTGGATAGGTCAACCGTAGATAATCTAAGGGTAAAGTGTTGGGGGTTTGGGGATGACACTATGGAGTCCGGTAATGAGTTCCATGCTTCGACAACTCGGTTACTGAAGTCATATTTTTTACAGTCAAGTTTGGAGCGGTTAATATTAAGTTTAAATCTGTGGTGTGCTCTTGTGTTGTTGTGGTTGAAGCTGAAGTAGTCGCCGACTGGCAGGACGTTGCAGCATATGATCTTGTGGGCAATACTTAGATCTTGTTTAAGGCGTCTTAGTTCTAAACTTTCTAGGCCAGGATTGAAAGTCTAGTCTCATAGGGTATTCTATTTCGAGTGGAGGAGTGAAGGGCTCTTCTGGTGAAGTATCTTTGAACATTTTCAAGGGTGTTAATGTCTGAGATGCGATATGGGTTCCAAACAGATGAGCTGTATTCGAGGATGGGTCTGGCAAAAGTTTTGTAAGCTCTAGTAAGTAGTGTGAGATTGCCAGAGCAGAAGCTACGTAGGATTATGTTTACAACTCTTGAAGCCTTCTTGGCTATATTGTTGCAGTGTGCTTTGGCACTTAAATCTTTTGTTATTAGTATACCAAGATCTTTAACCGAGTGGGGATTATCTGTGATAATTTGATTATTAAGTTCGTATTTGGAGTTTAGATTCTTCTTCCCAATGTGTAGGACAGAGCATTTGGTAGTTGAGATTTGGAGTTGCCATGTGTTAGACCACTCAGAAACAGCATCAAGGTCTTTTTGGAGAGTAGTTGTGTTATCAGTGGTGTTGAAGAGTTTTACATCATCGGCGAAGAGGACACTGTTGCTTGTGATGTAATCGAAAAGGTCATTGATGTAGAGAATGAAGAGCGTTGGTCCCAGTACACTACCTTGGGGAACACCGCTTTTAACTGGGACAGGGGTGGATATGATGCTTCCTATTTTGACCACTTGTTGTCTGTTTGACAGGAATGCTGTAATCCATCTGTGGAGGGATCCTGAGATGCCATAGGATTTGAGTTTTAGGAGTAGTTTGTCATGGACCACTGAATCAAAGGCTTTGCAGAAGTCAATATAAATTGCATCTGTAGATTTCCCTTGATCTAGATGAGTTGTCCATATATTTTTGCAGTGGAGGAGCTGCAGGTTGCAGGATAGTTTTTTTCTGAAACCAAATTGTTTGTTAGAGAGCAAATTGTTAGTTTCTAAATGGAGAGTAATTGATTTGTTTATAATTGATTCCATAACTTTGCATGGGACGCAGCATAGTGAAATTGGTGTGTAGTTATCTACAAGAGAGGGGTCTCCTTTTTTGAAGATGGGGATGACCATTGCTTTCGACTATAGCTTAGGAAGTGTGCTGGTTCTGAAGGATTTTTCAAAAATTATGCTTAGTGGTTCAACTATGGCAGAAGAGAGCTTTTTTAGGAAGTATGCACATAGACCATCTGGTCCGACTGATAGAGAAGGTTTAAGGTCTCCCATGTGATGTAGACCGTCTTCACACGATGATGCTACAATTATTCTTTACTCTTATTCCCCATTAATCTGGCCATTCATTTACTAAGGAACAAAACAACCATCTCAACAGACCTGTGATTTCTGACCCTGACATTTAAATAGTATTAAATGGCTATTATGGTATATAGGGCCATGTAAAAAAAAAAATCCTTATCCACATAACAAATACAAGCAGGCTTCCACAGCCCCATAACTGGAGACCAAAAACGATGAAGGGTGTTTGAATCTTCATAGGAATGTTGTTTATAAAGCAGGAATCTTGAGACAGAAAGCACACTTCCTAAACCCTATCTGTAAGCCCTGCGTGGAAACCAAAACTGATGGGACACAGAACTTATCCACCTTGCTTGATAGAATAAAATAACATTCTTGTGATCAATGTTCCCTCTAATTTTTTTTCGGTGTGGGCGGAAAAGAATAGTGTCTGAACGGCAGTCCCCTTGGGACTGGGCCGCATAGAAATAAACAAAAAAAAAAAAACAAGAAATAAATAAGAAAAAAATCCCTTCTTTTTTATTAAAAGAAATTAATAATTTAAAAAAACCAAAATCCATTACTATTAAAACTAAAACAACCAGCAAAACCAAAAACATAACTATTAATAAAAACAGGTGAGGGCTGGGGTTTTTTTTCTCTGTTATTATTTAAGTGCTTTTACCATATGCTTTAAATCAAGAGTCACTTCTCTCTCTGTTTCTCTCTCTTTCCTGTCATTCTAAGCCTCAAATATTTTCTCATTTCTCTTTTTCTCCACTTTTTTCTATCATTTCTCTTTCTCTCTTCCTTCCACTCTTCTCTCTCTCTTGCTTTCTCTGTCTGTCTCTCTCTTGCTTGCTTTCTTCCTCTCTCTAACTCTCTTCCTTCCTCTCTCATCTCTCTCTCTCTCTCTTTCTTTCTCTCCCCCTCATGCTCTCTCTTTTTCTCACTTTCTCTCTCTTGTTTTCTTTCTCTCTCTCTCTTGCTTTCTCTCTCTCTCACTCTTTCTCTCTTTTTTATTTCTCTCACTCTTTCTCTCTCTTGTTCTCTCTCTTGCTATCTCTTTCTCTCCCCCCTTTTTCTCTCTCTCTCTTTCTCACTTTCTCTTTATCTTGCTCTGTCGCTCTCACACTCTCTCGTTCTCTCTCCATTCTTCTCACAGCAGAGACCGGCAAAGGTGATTTTCAATGTTGGGCGTGTGGGCGGGCGTACGCACTCCCCATCCCCCTGCCAGTCCGCCCGGAACATTCAAAGTAAGAAAAACCTTCGCCGGCGCACCCGACATTGAAAATCACCTTCGCCGGTCTCTGCAGTGAGAATGCCCACCCCGCCTCTCCTGCAGCCCCCTCGCTCCATTCATCCATCCATCCTCCTTCCTCTCCATTTGCCTTCTCTCTTTCTCTTTTTCCTCCCCTCTTGAAAATGGGACTCTCTGTCCTCCTTCCTCTCCATTTGCCTTTCTTTCTCTCTTTGGAAAACGGGACTCAACCCTGACTTTCTCGTCGTTTCTTCAATATTTCAATTAGTTTTAATTTTAAACAAGTTTTACAATTTGAATAAAAAAACCCTAAGGGGGCTAACTTCACCCTGCTCTTGATATTTTACAGGAAAATTAGTTCAGAGAAACAAGAGGAGATTGAAAAAATTATCAAACAAAATGAAAGTCTCAGCTCAAAAATTAAAAAATATGCCATCGAGAAATTAGAGCTCCTCCACGAAAATAATGAATTGAAAGAAGAACTGTATAGGTGAGAAATGTTTATTTTTAATTTATTTATTTTATTAATTGGATTTATATGCCGCTCCTCTCCAAGGACTCAGGGTGGCTTACAACATATAAAAACAAATACAATACAAATACAATAGAAAATCCAATTAAATTAAAACTATAGAGACAATCTAAACCCCCCAATTATGTTAAAAATCAGTCATACCCATTCAAACAACAGCCATACAAACATTTGGTCGGCCAGGGGGACTGAGATCTAACTGCCCCAAGATTGGTGGCATAAATGAAGTGGGGGGGGGGCAGAGCGAATCTCCAGGGGGAGCTGATTCAGAAGCCCCCACAGAAAAGGCTCTTCACCTACGCACCACGAAACGACATTGTCTAGTTGATGGGACCTGGAGATGGCCAACTCTGTGGGACCTCACCGATTGCTGGGATTGATGTGGCAGAAGGTGGTCCCACAAGTACCGCCAAGTACCAATGCCATGTATGGCTTTTTAGGTCATTACCAACACTTTGAATTGTGTCCAGAAACCAATCAGCAACCAATGCAATCCACGTAGTGTTGGAGAAAGAGGGGCATGTCTAGGAATGCCCATGACCATTTGCACAGCCGCATTTTGCACAATTTTAATTTTCCAAACACTCTTCAAAGGAAGCCCCATGTAGAGAGCATTGCAGTAGTTGAATCTCAAGGTGATAAAGGCATGAGTGACTGTGAGTAGAGACTCCTGGTCCAAATAAGGCCGCAACTGGTGCACCAGGCAAACGTGCCCCTTGCCACAGCTGAAAGATGATGGTTTCTTCCCCCCCAGAGCAATGGACCAGCAGATGAAAGTATCCTCTGAAAGCCCTCTGGGTCCATCAGGCACCTGGGAAGGAATCACCTAATCAGTTCCATCTCCCTGCAGAGGAGGATTGAAGCCTTGAAATCAAGCCGTAGCAGAAAATGATCTGACCATGACAAAGGCAACATATTTAAGACCCTTAATTTCAGATCATTGCTCAACTGCTCTGTGGGGAATACCATGTCAGGAGCATGCCCCCCTCATGAGTTGCACCCTAAATTACTTCAGTCAGGTCCATGGTTGCCATGGTGGCCATAAACTCCTGCACCAATCCAGAGGATTCCCTGAGCAACAGGTTAATGTCTACCAAGACAATAAGCTTGGGTAACTCCACTGCCAGCCCAGCTATCTCCTCGAGTAGCACAGGCAGGGCTGTTGACATGCAGCTGGGAGGCAGGTACATGAGCAACAAGCCCACCTGAACCCCTAAGTCCAACTTCACAAAGAGGGCCTCACAACCCGTAATCTCAGAAGCAGCGAGCCTGCGTAGGCTGAAGGTCTTTTTCGCTATAATAGCCACTCATCCCCCCACCTTCCCTGGGGTCATGGCTGGTGCCACACCTGCAACCCAGCTGGGCACATTTCAGAGAGAGGGACTCCTCCTTCTAGGCCCAGCCAGATCTCAGTCACACATGTCAGGTCAGCCTCCTCATCTAGGAGTAAATCCTGGATGAGGGGAGCTTTATTTACAACCGACCTGGCATTGAGTATCAACTGCCTGAGCCTAGGGTCTGAGATTCGCTTGTCGCCAGTACCCCAGGCTAAGCTCATGGGGCCGGAACAAGGGATCTCTTTCAAGCAGCGAGCTCTTGTTCCCCGAGAGCAGCCTACCCCATGTCTCCCATCATATCTGCCTCTACCCAGCATAACCGGGATATTCCGGCCCTGTGCCACCCTAGATATGGGCTCCTCCACTCCTCCCGCCTCTACATTGCAAGAGGGCTAATATCTCTCTGGTCCTTATATTTTACAGGAAAACGTCAGTAATTGAAAAATTAACAAGAGAAAAAGAAGAAATGAAAATGAAAATGGAGAAAATCACGTTCCAAAACATTGACTTAATGGATAAAAATGAGCAGCTCTGCCGAGACTATTATGAATTGAAATGGAGGTGAGAAATTTTTAGATAGCCACCATAAACTTCCTGGTCCAGAATTTTGTATTAGGTTCTCCTTAACTTAGAAAATTCAGAAAAATCTCACATTCTCCTTATTTTAGAAAAAAAAAAGAATTATAGCTCATTATAATTTTACATCTATAAATCTAGTAGATAGCCTCATTCAACTCCCACTGCCCAACTATAGATATATACTTTAGGAATGAGAATTTCCTGACATCAAAGCAGTTCCCATTATTTGTAACTAAGAATACTTTGTTGTTGGTCCAGTTCATAGCTTTTCGCACGCACATTCCAAGACACTAGTTCCCGCGTTCCCACAATCAGGAATTCCTTTGACCTGCTTGAGCTCTTTTCCCCATGCAGGTAGGTAGGAAAATTTCAATTGTGGGATGAAATCCTGTCAGCTTTTAAATGGATCCTACCGATCTTTTTAGAAAAACCTTCCAGATGAAATGTTGTTTTGAGGGATGGGATCACATGCAGTTGTCCTTCTTCCTACATAAGGTAACTGGCATCCTGCCAAACACATTCCTTGCTATAGTTAAAGTTAATTTGACTTTCCTTTGAAAAAAAGGGGAAATTTTTCCAGATTTATCCTGATCTGAAAATGCCCAGCATAATCGCCAGCACATTTTTGGGGCCCCGCCCATCTGCTCTGTGCACAGGATTAATTGCCATTGTTTTGGGTAGGACTAACTTTTCCTCCAGGGTCTCTGGTGGAGAAGGGATGTCCCAACTTGTGTGAGATCTAGCCCCACCTGGCTGGCTCTTTAAGACCAAGAAAGCGGCCCTCTTGCAGGTCTAAATTGGGGTCCCCAATGAGATGAATTCTGTTTTAGCTCAGGGGTTGGAGAGAATCCGCCCAATGGAACAAGGCAGAAATGGACCTTTTGGGGGCCTTTTGGTAAGAATCTGCCTTCAAACTACTGAGTGCCACAAGATCCATCCAGGATGTGCCTTTGACTAGATTGACACAGCCACCTCACCTTCCAGCTGATAGGCCATCAGAAGTCGAGGCAGAGCCGAACTGAAACTTGGTATCTCTGAATCCCACTCACTTTCACGAGGGATCCCTCAACCTCTCACTCCTGGTTTCCACCAGGGAGCTCCTAGCAGCATTGCCAGCAGTGTCTTTCCTACAGAGAAATCATCCAGGCCACTGATTGTCCATGGGGAAGACCGGGGCACTCCAACACTTGCTTGGCATGCTGGGAAGATATCTTAAAGACAAGATTCCATCCTGAGCACCCAATTTTTCCCAAAATCACTGGATCAAGTGGAAAAGAAGCCTTAAAGGAGGGCTCTTTAAACTTAGCAACTTTAAGACTTGTGGACTTCAACTCCCAGATTCAGCTATGCTATGTCAGATATGCTGGCTGGAGAGTTCTGGGAGTTGAAGTCCACAAGTCTTAAAGCTGCCAAGTTTGAAGACCCCTGCCTTAAAGGAAAGAAATTACTGCACTTACAGGAGATTGTGGCTAGGAGGGGAGAAGACTCCCACCCTAGCAAACCTCACCTGGACTGCGGCCCCTTTCTAAAGATCCCGACTCATTCCGAGTGTCCTGTCCCCGCCCCCCACTGTAGCCTGCTAACAGGAGGAATCTCTTTCCTTGGGATGCTGCACAGCAGCCACCACCTAGTGGTCCCTGCCTGCTACTGCAGCCTATCCTGCAAATCGGAGGGGAGATTAAAGGAAACGTTACCGCCCACGCTCCCCAGGAATTACCATGGGAAACGTTCTCTTGCGCATGTTCCGTTAGTCCTCTGATGCTACCGAGAAGGTTGGCTTCTTCTGGGCGTTCTGCGCATGATACAAGAAGACTTCCCGTTGGCTGGAGCGTGGGCGTGTCTCTGTGAGGAATATGCAATGCAAATTGGCCCAGAGCTCAATCACTGATGGGAAGCATGGCAGGATGACTTGACCCCTTCCTCTCCCTGCTTTGAACTCCTCGGATGTGTGGAGCGCCCCCTGGATGTTGCGCACAGGAATTGTCATGACTTTCAGCCGGTCCTGGGGTAGAGCGGAATCAAACAGTCTTTCTGGATTTCCTCTTTGTTAATTGGGTGGGGTGTGTGTGGAGAGTCTGCTGCTGTGTTAGTCCCCACTGAGGTGCGAAAATATGCCCCTCCCCTTGAGGAAGGAGCAGTGAATTTTCCCTTGCTGGCACAGCTGGTAGACTGGTCCTGGGGTGTGTGTGGGCATTGGTGTGGGTTTTATTAGGGATGTCTGGATTCTGTAGTGTAGTACAGGCTAGAGCGGATTGCTACTACCGGCTATTACCGGTGGGGTGTGCACGCAGCTTGGCTTATCTCATTCTGCATGTGCATCCCCAGCATGATTTGGCTTCCGCGCATGGGCAGGAAGCAAAAAATGTGCTGAAATCTTGCAAGGGAACACGTGTATGTGTGTTTTTGGTGATTTTTAGATGCAAAAAATCACCAAAATCTTGCACGCATGTGCCTCTCCTCACAAGGTTTTGCTTGTCTGCACGAAGCAAAAAAAATGCAGAGTGGTTGCCTGCAGGTTGCACAATTTGGCAGCTGCTATTGATGCGCAGTGGCAACCCATCCCTGAGTACAGGATCTCCAACCTTGGCAACTTTTAAGACTTGTGGACTTCAACTCCTAGAACTCCGCAGTCAATTTCAACTCTGGGAGTTGAAGTCCGCAAGTCTTAAAGTTGCCAAGGTTGGAAACCTCTGGTCTAGTATAGCTGTTGGAGGTTAGGCTAACTCTAATGTTCCCCTCCCCTTCTCTGTCTCTGTCTGTCTCTTTCTTTCTCACTGTCTCTCTCTCTCACACACACAAAATGACAAATTGTACAGTAGAATTTTAATAACTAATAAATCTAAATGGCGTGCATAGTTATGTCCTTCTTCCACATCTGCAGGAATCCCAAAGTTTTTCTTCCTAGCTAGTACTTCAGTGGGAAGGAGACAGGCAGTGAGGGGTTACCAAAATTTTTACTACCACACTGTGGTCGTGGCTTATGCATTTTGTTTCAACATCTTTCAGTGCAAATTGGGTGTTCTGGGGTGGAGTTCCATTTTCGCTACCCCACTGCCTCCCACCCCCCATCCGGGCAGTAACCCACCCCTGATTATCTACTACATAAAGTGTATGTACACACATGCAGACACAGCTCTTCTAAAATTATACACATTCAACCTAATTTATTGCGACAGGCCCCTTCATTTCATTAGCAAGCTTCAACCATGCCTGAGACTCAGATAACTTATAAAGTTAACTATGACTGCTGCATAACCTGGGAGTCTGACAAACCAACAGAATACATTTCTTGCACAGGAACAGGAAGCTTAAGGGCAAGGCCCAAGAGAGGGTATAAATACCTCAATCTCTCTCCTCCATATGTTGCCCAGGACCTCAAACCCACGTGGTCCTGTTCACCAATAAACCATCTTTCCAATCAGCCTCCATGTTTCCAGTGTCTTTCTCCCCACTTGGAACTGAACCATCTGGATACAGTATTTTGCAGGGGGAAAAACACGCTGGGACATGCACACCGCATGCAAGAGAACCAAAGCTGCATGTGCAGCACTCCGGTAGCTTTGATAATCGCAATCTGGCCCTGATTATGTCCACATGCCCATCACATCACACACTGACTTCATGTTGGGGAAGTAGGGCAGGCCATGGCTATCTGCTTATTCGAATGTAACCACATTTTGTGGGTGGGGACACGAGGTTGACATTTGAAAAACAGGCTGGTTGCAAAATATCCATTTCTGACACAGAATTCACTCTCATGTTCCGTCAGCTGCAGCAAAACATTCTTGTTTGAGGGATACATTCTCATGACATCACCTCCATCTCATTTCACTCTTTTTCTAGAAACTAAACAGACGATTTTAATCTCTTTTTACCAAGTTGGCAGGCACTGTTACCTATAAGCTGCGCGGGTGCGCATCCGCGCAGCCATTAAAAACCCTCTGCGCAGAAACGTTTGAAGTGGCGCAAAGCCACGCAGTCCCAGATCACTCACTTCTCCAGCCAGCAAAGCCGGCTGCCTGGAAAAGCGGACGCTTTTTAAATGTGTGGTGGCACGTAGAACAATATCAAAGGGTACACAAGACATTGCCCTATGTCAGCTCCAGTGCGTGTATGTGCGTTGGCCATCTGAGGCTAGGCTAGGCTAGGCTAGGCTAGGGCTAGGGCTGGGCAGAGGCTCTAGGGCTGGGGCTGGGGCTAGTTTCCTGTTCTGTCCTGAGGGACTGATGTCATGTTACCTCATTACAGTTTCATATTGGTCATTTACTTTCATATTCAAAATCCATTCACACTACAAGAAGTCTTCACTTTTGTTCGTCATGTTTTACTATAGTTTTTTGATGTACCCAATTCTCAATGACTTCAACTTACTTCTATGTCTCTGACTGGCCTACTTACTTATTTATTTTTGCCCTTCTCTGCAGACTCAGGGTGGCTCACAACAAAATAGGTACAAAAATACAATGCATAAGAAACCTAAATTTAAAAATCAGATCTAAACCCCCAATACATTAAAACAATAATCCACACTCATCCCATGTACATTCCAATCCGTTGGCCGGAGCTAGGCATCACACTCAATGGCCCCAAGCCTGCTGGCAAAGGTGAGTTTTTAAAGCCTTGCGGAAGGCCAGGAGGGTGGGGGCAGTACGAATTCCTGGAAGGAGTTGATTCCAGAGAGCCAGGGATGCCAGAGAAGGCTCATCTAATAGGCCCTGCCAGGCGGCATTGCCTAGCTGACAGGACCTGGAGAAGGCAAACTCTGTGAGACCTAACCAGCCCCAACTCTCACTTCAACTTGGACAAAAGCATATTATTATGTGTTCTGCCAGGCTTCTCGTTGCGAGCCCCCAATTAAGTCCAAAAAGAGAAATTCAAACACAGATGTTTGTAAAGGAACTATTATTATTATATTATATTATTATTATAATTATGCATACTTATTTTCTCCTCAGCCAACAACATGGCATGATTTGCATTCAAAAATACACATCCATTCATGTTGCCAATCAAACACTTTTAACATGAGAAACATTTGTTATTAAGCATTCAGGGGGATATGACGTTATTCCCTCAATGTTGAAAAATTTGCTATGGAAGAAGGTTTAAAGTATACATGAAAATTGATATGGAGGAGATTTTGAGAAAATTGAAACATTATGATCTAATTAATTTGATGTGATTAAGAATAGTAACAGGCTAAAATGTATACAGTAGTCCCTCACCTATCGCTGGTGTTACGTTCCAGACCTGGCCGCGATAGGTGAAATCCGCGATGGGGAATTTATCGACTGATAGTACTTATTTAAGTATTTATATTGTAATTGTTTGGTAAGTTTTCATTGTTTTAAGTGTTTATAAACCCTTCCCACACAGTATTTATTTTAGATACAGTATTTAAATAAAGTATTTAAAATTTTAGATTTTTATTTTTTTTTAAATCCTGCCGATCGAGTTCGGCGGGCTGTTTAAATCTGCTGATCGACTTCCTCAGAAACCCGCGATGAAGTGAAGCCGCAGTAGGTGAAGCGCGGTATAGCGAGGGACTACTGTATTGGCTAACAGTTTTCTTTCTTTCTTATCATATAAGGAATTGGAATAATTATTTTTTGTTCAGCTGTCAAATGGTAAGGAGGTGGCATTGGTTAATCTATGTATACCAAAATTGCAAAAATGATATACTATAATGTAACTTAAAATTAATGGTATCTTTTTTTCTGTACACATGATTAGAGAAGGAATTTTTTAAAAAAATTACCACCACCCCCAAAAGAAAAATTTGCTAGCCTTTCCATTTATTATCACGCTTATTTCTATCCTATACTGTTCTCATCGCACTCAGTAGCCAAACCTTTGCCTCTAAATGCAGTCCTCATTTAATGACATTTGTTTAGTAACAGTTTAGGATTATAATGAATAAGAGGATTTATGACTGGTCCTCAAGGTAGCAGTCATTGCAGTGTTCTTGCAATGAAATTATAATTGGGTGCTTGGCACACGATTATGAGAGTTACAGCATCCTGCAATCCAGGGGGCGGGTTCTGAATTTTTTTGCTGCTGGTTCACTCCTTGCTGTGCGGGCGCTTCACACACGCATGCACAGTGCTAAAAAAACCAGCTTATGCGCATGCACAGAAGCAAAAAATAAGATGACAGCCCCTGTGGCACCGAGAACTGGAGAAAAGGAGAGGAGAAGAGGAGGAAAGTAGGAAGGGAGAGGAGGAAATGAAAGAGGAAATAAGGAAGAATAGTTTTGATTGTAAACGGGGGATAAAATTAATTTTAAAAATTAATTGAGCTGGTATTTTAGAAATAGGCTAAATTCGGATCCCCCATCAAAATCAAAACTGCTGAAACCATTTCAGAGGTGGGACTCTCAGCCAAAAAGCAGATGAGGTTATCATGTATATGAGGAGCCATGGCGATTCTAGGACAAAGGTTTGCCATAATAGGATAAGTCATGAAACACTCATTGTGATAATTGACTGCTACATACATATATATATCCAAGATCCCAATCCTTGGGCTGAGGTGTTTAGTTGAGGAGTTGAGGAGTGGAGGAGTTGAGGTGTTGAGGAGTTGAGGAAGTTGAGGAGTTGAGTGGAGGAGTGGAGGAGTGGAGGAGTGGAGGAGTGGAGGAGTGGAGGAGTGGAGGAGTGGAGGAGTGGAGGAGTGGAGGAGTGGAGGAGTGGAGGAGTGGAGGAGTGGAGGAGTGGAGGAGTGGAGGAGTGGAGGAGTGGAGGAGTGGAGGAGTGGAGGAGTGGAGGAGTGGAGGAGTGGAGGAGTGGAGGAGTGGAGGAGTGGAGGAGTGGAGGAGTGGAGGAGTGGAGGAGTGGAGGATGGAGGGGCGGAGGGGCGGAGGGGCGGAGGGGCGGAGGGGCGGAGGGGCGGAGGGGCGGAGGGGCGGAGGGGCGGAGGGGAGGAGGGGAGGAGGGGAGGAGGGGAGGAGGGGCGGAGGGGAGGAGGGGAGGAGGGGCGGAGGGGAGGAGGGGAGGAGGGGAGGAGGGGAGGAGGGGAGGAGGGGAGGAGGGGCGGAGGGGCGGAGGGGCGGAGGGGCGGAGGGGTGGAGGGGTGGAGGGGTGGAGGGGCGGAGGGGCGGAGGGGCGGAGGGGTGGAGGGGTGGAGGGGTGGAGGGGTGGAGGGGTAGACGTGCTGAGGATCTGAAGTGTGGAATTGCTGAAGTGCTAAGGCGTGAAAGACCTGAGGATTCTGGTAAGGACACAGTTTTGGAAGAATGACCCAGTGGGTCTCACTTTTAGAGAAAGCACTGAGATGTCATTTCCCATCTTGCACCAAGCCTTGATGACACGCTTGCATTCAGCATTTAGTTTTTACATCGAAACTGAGAGGCAGACTTCTTGGTGAATGTCTATAAAATTCTGTTGCTAATCCTGTTGCCAATCCCCATTTTAAAGGCAGATAAATTATAGACTAAATATAGAATACCAAAAAGACATCTGCTATTTGTTGACTTGCATTCTGATCAAGCTTTGGAGAAAAAAAGCTGCATATATAAATAGTTGAGCTTGTGATTCATATGAAGCTCTCATCGCTATTGCAAATTTTGTTAAGGCAATTGTGATGTCATGCAACCTCACAAAAAGGGTACTGTGAGAAAGCAGCTTGTTGGCCTACTTTGGCAGATTGGCATTTGGGAACAAAGTGAGAACTTTTCCCACACACTAAATCAAAAACATTACCTCTAGAAATTGTTTTGAATATTTCGTGTCTGTTCTGCTATGAAAGAGAAAAATATTCTTTGAATTGAAAGGCTCTTCATGGGGAACATTCACAGCCAAGTACTATGATAGATCCATGATAGTTCAGCAGGTCCATGGTTACATCCCCTACACAGAAGGATTCACATTTTTTAAACAATGTTACTGTTGATGTTTCATTTAACAATCTGTTAATGTTTTATTTCACTTAGTTACCAAATATTGCCTTTAGGTAAGGCAAGCCACATATAAATAGAAAATGCGTTTCAGCAGACACTGAAGTCTGCAGGAGATACGCAGAAACTCCGCTGCTCTTGAGACTGAACTATTAGGCCGATGGGAGATGGTCTTTTCCTGCATCATCTCCAGAGTTTACAAGGCAGTCTTGAGGCAGCTGCATTTGGCTACAGCTCTGTCTTTATAAAATCCATAGAACACTTATTTTAGTATGGTCTTTAGGGGCCAATGTTGTTATGGTTTAGATTTTAATTTACCAGTCACATTTTTCATTATTGTGTCTATTCGTCTAGATCTTTTAGGAGAGAAATATTATTTATTTGCTTATCTTTTTATGTTACTTGTGTTCAACACTTCTCCTAAAGGAAAGGTAGCCAGATTTTAACATTGGTAAAGCAGGACACCATTGACCGGGGGTGTTTCTTGATTAAAAATTTGGTCTATATGGAGCAACAAAAAGGTTCATAGAACACAAAAATAGTATTACAATATATATATTTTAATTTTAAGTACAATTTACAAATATAATACATTAAAAAGTTATGCATAGTATTATTTTATTCTTTGCCATATTTAATGCCATATAATTCTCGCTACTATTTCAGCCATTATTTTCTTCTTTATTTTCCTGTATGTTCTGGAACCTCAGAAAGAAAGCAGGTTTTTCAAGTTCCGTGCTAAGTAAAACTTCTTCCATATTTTTAATAGTTGTCATCCTGTTAGTTTCTGTTTCTTGCATTTTTGCCTCCATCTTTTCACTCTTCTCTTCTATTTCTTTTATTTTTGGCTCATTCTTTGATAATGTTTATTGAATAGACTCTATTTTCCCATCCATTTTGACTACTCTATCCTCTACTCTTTTAATATTACCCCTCATATCTTCCATGTTTTCTGTCATCTTTTCATAATTTTGATTGATTGATTGCTGCATCCTTACCATGGATTGGAATGTAGCCGCTGAAGACATCGACATTTTACTACATTCCAATACAAAACTGGCAAAAAGCCAGTTTTAAATTAAATATTTTAAATATTTCCAGAATATAACTCCAATTAACCATATACTTCTATTATATTTATTTAAACTATTTCAAAAAAGTGTTGCTATGTGTCAGGTTTGTCTATTAATATCTCTGCCTCTCAAATATTGAATAGTTAATGTAATTAAAAATTAAAGATCTAATAATTAATAATAATAACAAGCAAGCAATCTATCACTATAGTAGGTAATAAAGCAAATCAATCAATGACAGTTCATTTACAAAGCAATGTTAAATAAAGTAGCCAGAAATAGTTAAGTAATTTTGATTAATCAGGTTTGATCAGTATTTATATTAATTCTATATTTAATATGGAATCAATTGTAAATGAATATCAGAAGAGGAAAGAGAGAAATAGGAATTAGGATATACCTAGACAGTGTTACATTGATTATTAAATAAGATCAGTTTTGAACTCTTAATGTTATTAAGTTAGTTAAGAACCCAATTGTCTTCTAATTAATGTATCAGTCTGACCCAATCCTAAATTAATTCAACAATGTTCCTTATTGGTCATCAAGTTGCTTATAGTTCTAATCCGTTTATATCCAAATTAATAAACCCGCTGAGCTGGTGATACTCCCTTTATTTTCAGCGTGGGGCTTCCGGTTTGCCTAGTCACCTCTAAGTCTTCTGTTCTTTCAACTTGCACAAAACTTCATATACATTCAAAAACACCACCTTGCCCTTTGCTATTCAAACAGCTCGTCCGGAATGATTCCCAAGTAGGTCTAAATCTGGTATTAGGAGGAGGGAGTCTGTGGCTGGTCTCCTATCTCCGAGCTCTGATTTCCGATCTCCAATCACCCGTCCGCCACTTCAACTCTTTCTCCTCACCCATCTTTCAAGTCCTCACTGTTCCTGATGAAATGCAATGACTGCTGCGTTGCCCCTTGGAACTCCCGATCAAATCAAATACTGTACAATCAAATCAATCCAACCAGACAGCATCAAGGGCTCCTCTCTCCAAGTCATTCTACTATTACCACCTCTCACTCCGAACCTTTCCACAAATCCGCAATCCCCATCCATTTTAGTCCCTTATTTGGCTTATTTTGGCTGTTATTTCTTGCTTCCCTTTTAAGTGTCAGGCAGCTGCATCAGCTGTGGTCCTGAGGGTAATTCTCGCTCTCTGGGGGATCACCTTAACGCCACAGGAAGT